>NC_134817.1:20848673-20859297 GCF_046742065.1 Oratosquilla oratoria | reverse complement strand
AATGAGCTTTGACTAACTTGTAATAAATGTTTTCCTAAAAACTAACCTAACCTAACCTAACTTGACTAATTTGTAATAAATGTTTTCTTAAAAATTGTTTTATGCTCACTTGTTTTATTTTCATACAAAGTAGCCCAGCACGTGATCCAAAGACCAAGGTGAATACTCAAGGATATATTAGATTTCATTGTCAGCATGTTTGTTATTTATTTCAATTATTTTTCGTACAAATTAGTTCATATTCTTATTTAGAAACAGAAGCATATTGGCATTTTCATCACTTAAGGATATATATATATATATATATATATATATATATATATATATATATATATATATATATATATATACACACATACATATATGTATGGGTCTTCGTTTGGCGGCACGCGGAATTTTTCGATGAAACTTTCACAATTAATATAGTTCTGTATGCTAATCACATAAATAGCAGTAATTCTTTTGAGAATTAAACAAAATGCCGAAAAAACGGTTTTAATGGTAAAAAAAAAATACCGAGACCTTAGCGGTACATACTTGCTTAAGATAATAAAAAAACAGATCTAAAGAAAATCTAAATATTTCGATCCATATCTCATGGTTGACATCACACATCATGTAGAAGCATCACCCCTACTACAACCCAAGTACCTTAAACTATCCACTTTCTACAGGATCTCCCTTAATACTTCCAGACTGCTGCCACTTTCTCCCCTTGCACATCTCATCACCTTTTACCCACATTTATCTTCAACTTTATTCCTTGTGACACCTCCCCACACTCTGTCACACCTCCCCAAACTCTGTCACTAATTTCTTCAATCCCTCCTCTGTTCCTGCTACAAACGCAGTGACGTCAGCCAAAAACACTGGCTTATCTCCCACTTCTCTTCATTTTCTTTAACCATATCCAATCCCCGACCCACTACCCTTGCATTTACTTCTCGCACCCCATCCATGTATAAATTGAACAGCCAAGGTGACATAACACATCTCTGACGAAATCCCACCTTTACCTCAAACCACTCACTCTCCATTTCTAATCCCAACACAAGCTCTACCACTCTCGTAAAACCTCTTGACTGCTCTTAGCAGCTTTCTTCCTATTCCATACATCTGCAATACCTTCCATAGTGCCTTTCTGCCTACCCTGTCATAAGCCTTTTCAAAATCCATAATAGCCCAAAAAACATCCTTACCTTTTCCTAAAGCTTTCTCACATATTTGTCTTACCACAAAAATCTGATCTACATGACCCCTACCTGTCCTAAACCCACACAGTTCCTCACCAATTACTCCCTCTGCTCCTCCTACTCCTCTCAAGACCCTCCTATAAGCCTTCCCAACTACACTTAACAAGCTGATCCCTCTCAAACTACTACACTCACACTTGTCTCTTTTCCTTTGTAAAGTGAAACTATACAGGCACTTCTCCAGTCCTATGGCACTCTACCCTCTCTTAAACAAACATTATATAACCTCACCAGCCAGTCCATTATCACTGTATCTCATTTTTTCAGACATTCTGTATGACATCCATCCAACTCAGGTGCCTTACCTGCTTTCATCATCTTAACACCTGCCTTCACTTCATCATTCTTTATTTCTCCTCCATTTTCTTCACTCATCACGGTCTTTTTCATAGTGCTTCCCACTGCAACTATCTTTCCCTCCCTATCCTACTTCAAATTTAGCAACTCACTAAAATACTCTGCACTCTTACTGCCTTCTCTTTCATTATCATCTCTCCATCTGCACCTTTTACCTTTTCTTCTCTTCTTGATTTGCCCCCTCCTCTCTTAATTTCCTTCCAAAACATCTTTCTATTACTTTCAAATTTTTCTGTCATACTCTTACCCCATTTCACATATGCTTTCCTCTTTGCCTCCTTTATCTTATGATATATATATATATATATATATAAATAAGCAAATGAATGTTGTAACCCATTAGTAAGATTGACTGAATATCCCACTATCAAAGAAAAGATATTTGAAGATATGTATACTGCAATCACTGTGATCCTCTTCAGTGTGGTTTTACAGAGGGTGGATTAACTTAATTATACTAGGAGATACATAAAGGGGACATGGGGAAGTAAGCATACTAGTGTGTGCTTCATTTGAGCGCAAGGCACAGTGACCCCAATGTCAAACTGACCCCAGGTTAAATGTTTGCACAAGAGGAAGTAGGTTCAGATTTGGCCAAACTGGTAATGGCAAATGGGGACCATTCTCCTTATGAAGTATCAAAATTAGGTAGCTGTTTGATCAGGGAGGACTCTAACATATTTTCCTCTGTAGTAATAGTGTGATTTGTAAATCAAATCAGCCTTGTCCCAGTCCATTTGATGATCTAATTCAACAGTATGGAGGAATACTGCTGAATTTTCCTAGGTTATCTAATTGAATTTCTATGCTCCCTGATCGTAGTGGGAAGGTCCCTTCCCGCCTGGCCCCAGTACTCATTAGAGCAGTCTTGGCATGGAATTTTATGGATGCCTGCTGAAACGGCTCTGAAATGTATTGGGGGCCAAACAGGAAGGGGCCTTCCCACTAGGATCAGGGAGCATAAAAATTCTATTAGATACACCCAGGAAAAATCAGTAGTATCTTTCATACTGCTGAATTAAATCACCAAATGGACTGGAACAAGGTTGATTTAATTTACAAATCACACTGTAACTACAGAAGAAAAATTGCCGAGTCCTCCCTGATAAAAAAGAACTACCCATTTTCAATACTTCAAAAGGACAATGGTGCCCCAGTGCCATTACCAGTTTGGCGGTCAACAATATTGTACATCAAGTTGTCTGCCCAGATCTGAACTTACCACCTCTAGTGCAAACATTTGACCTAGGGTCAGTTTGACCTTGGGGTTATCGTGACTTGGGCTCAAACGGACCACACACTATGCTTACTTCCCTATGTCCCCTTTACGTATCTCCTATTTGAATTAACCCACCCTCCATATAACCACACTGAAGAGGATCACAGTGATAGCAATATATCTTCAAATACCTTTCTTTACTCTGATAGTGGGATATTCAATACATATATATATACACGTGTGTGTGGGTATTTACTTAATCATAGTATACAGGAAAGAAGCAATGCTCATTGGGTCCTGTGTGTGTATGTATATGTATGCATGTTTTTGCATTTGTAGAAAGGAAGGCATATATTGGTAGGTGTAGGTCATATCTGCACGAGAGTATGTATGCAAACACATATGCATGTATGTACAGCTACACAGAAAACTATCGTTAGTAGGGGTGTCGAAACATTCGCTAATGAACATAACCTTATGATACCGAAGGGTTGGTATTTCTGGGGCTCGAATTGTTCGAATTCCTTCTGAATGAATATGAATCGAATAATAGTTCCGGAGTTCATATGGATTCACTATGACATGATAATCTTATTTCCGATGGAGACTTCAACTTGTCTCAAATAGTTTCGTTGTTTTGTGTCAAAATGATTAGCGTGATTTACTAACGATAGTTTTCTGTGCAGCTGTACACATATGTATGCATTATGTACCTATGCACGCACGTATGCATGCGAGTACAACAAGAATAGGAGAAAATGCAGCAATAAGCTTGTCATTTTATACCCAAAACAAACCGTAAAGAAGAATAGGCTGAAGCAAGATAATTTCTTTTGATTTCTCCATTAATTATACTTCATATGCTCATCATGTACACTGTAAAGGGGTGAGTGAATCAGAGCATACACCCACACTACAATCACTTACTGTCCCTCCTATCTTAGCACCTTAAGGTGGGAGGGGTTATTCCTGTTGCTGTTCATGTTAAAGGCAATGCAGCAAGGCAGCAGTACTTCCACAGCAGAACCAAACAGCTGAAGCTGGCTTAACCCACTAAGGAAGTTTATGGAGCTGACAAGAACATGTTTTGGGCCATGTCATTTTCCTGCCATTTACAGCCACTTTGCACTCTCATTCTTAATCGTCACTTGTGTCCAATGCCCCTTCTACCTTGTCCATCATCCTTTTATCATACACACATACATATACCAAAGGCTTTTCCCCCCTTACACAGGGAGTAACCAAAAAGAAAAAGGCATAGAAATCACTCCCACCCATTTCATTTCCCATATATTCCACTCCCCTCCCTTGGTAACTTCTCTTTCAAGTTTAAAATATGATAAAAAGGTTATGAAATAACTCGAGAAACTGACCAAAAAGATATTTCACAAGACACACACACACATAAAATGGTTTAAACAAAATCATTGTATACGATTATCACCATTTCCATCCTCATGAAAACAGCACTCAAATTTAGGTGGTGGTTCCACCGAACCCTTAAGATTTTCATTTGCAATCAACCCATAAATTTCAGCTTTAAAACACCAGTATTTGGCTTTATGTTTCGTGAAAATATATTTTCACTGCAGCCTTAATCAAATTAGACAGATCAGAAATGAGGTGTTAGATAGCTGGGAAAAAATAAGGACCCACTGCACCGTTCTGGTGTTATACACACCTTTTCTTACTTATGAGGGGGTGGGGTGGGGACTAGCTAAGTCATTCGTAGAGCATACAGGAAGAATCCATTTTAAATATTCCTGGATAAGGATTTGTAAGATAAAACTCAAAAATTCATCCAAACTTGGATATTTATTATATAAAGACTACATATGATTACACATTCTAATACCCTTACCTAATACAGTGGAACAATAACCTTTTTTTTTTCTTTTTTTGCCTTCTATTTCTTTCCAAAACATATTTAATATAGCGACACACAAGACTGCAGAGCTTATGCTGTCTTGTCTAATCTTTGCTGAAACTGAATATATGCAACTCTTCATAAAATGCTCTTGATGAAATGTTCATCATGGATTATAAATGGCCTTAAAAATAAGTTATAAAATCACACTGCACGGATCAAGCACACCTTCTAGCGCTTGGATTTCTTCTTCTGTTTTCTTCTCTGTTCTTCCTCATCCTCATCAAAGCTCGGGGAATACAAGGGTGAGGTTGGGCTGTAGCCAGGTGTTGTGGGGCTGTATGTTGGGCTTGTGGGTGAATATTTGGGACTACTTGGACTGTATGTTGGACTAGTTGGTGAATACTTGGGGCTTGAGGGGCTGTACTGTGGACTTGAGGGGCTGTATGTGGGTGATGTTGGGGAATATTTGGGGGATGAAGGAGAGTAATTTGGTGATGTTGGGGAATATTTGGGCGATGAGGGTGAATAGGACGGTGATGTTGGGGAGTATGTTGGTGAAGTTGGAGAGTACTTTGGTGAGCTTGGCGAGTAGGATGGTGATCCTGGGGAGTAAGTTGGGCTGGTGGGCGAGTAATTAGGTGAAGTCGGGGAATATTTGGGTGATGATGGGGAATAGGATGGTGATGCTGGTGAGTACTGTGGGGAACTTGGTGAATATGAGGGACTTGTTGGTGAGTAGGATGGGCTGGTTGGGGAATATCCAGGGGAAGATGGAGAATAGTTCGGGGCATAGCTGGGCGAAGTTGGAGAGTAGGACGGTGATGTTGGGGAATAAGATGGACTAGTAGGAGAGTATGATGGAGATGTTGGAGAGTAGCTTGGTGACGTTGGGCTGTAACTTGGGGAAGTTGGGGAGTAAGATGGGGAGGTGGGGGAGTATGAAGGACTTGTGGGGGAGTATGATGGGGATGTTGGGGAATAGGATGGGGATGTTGGAGAGTAAGATGGAGAAGTTGGGGAGTAAGATGGTGATGTTGGGGAATATGAAGGGGATGTTGGGGAGTAGGATGGAGAAGTTGGGGAGTAGGATGGTGATGTTGGGGAATAAGAGGGGCTTGTGGGGGAATACTGCCGAGCAGTAGGGGAATACTGAGGACTTGTCGGGCTGTAAGTTGGAGATGTTGGGGAGTAGCTTGGAGAGGCGGGAGTCATGCTCGGTGACGTAGGTTGATACACGGGCGAAGAAGGAGAGTAGGAGGGTGACATGGCATGTGCTGGGCTGGGAATGTAAGGGCTCATGCCACCTGGTGAACCTGGGCTGCCAGGCTGTGGGGACCATGCTGGGGAATACCCCGGAGACATTCCTGTGGCATCGCTGGCTGCTGCTGGAGAGAATGCAGGTCCACCTGGAGTCATGCCACTTCCTACTCCTGGGGTCCATCCTCCATAGGGTGACATTGAAGGAGTTGCTCCTGAAGCCCACGGTGTTTGAGCAGGCGTCATACCGGTTGTAGGTGATGCTGCTCCAAAGATACCACCACCCATCATCATGCCTGTACCTGGCATAGGTATCTCCATACCAAGTTTACACTTCTCGTCATCCAAGACCAAATCAAATCCACCTGTTCCAATCTTTGGCAACTGACCCAACATAATGTTTTCTGAAACACCACGGATTGGGTCCACTTCTGCACAAGATGCCGCTTCCATAAGCACATCCACAGATTCTTCAAAGGAACATTTCATCAGTGCTCCAGTGTCTTGCCTGTTGATACCGTGACGTGTGATGGCCATCAAGTGACCTTTGCTGGTCATGACGTCACAAAGCAAAGCAAGGTGACGGTAGTTCACGTACAAACCGTAGAACATCAACACAGCATTCATCTCCTTCTCAACACTCTTTCGCACAGCTTCAATGCCCAGAACTTGGAATACTTCTAAAATATCGTTGCTGTAAGTTCTTATGGGATCAACATCTCTCTCTGACAGAACTTTCATTAGTGCGGTACCGTCAGTTTCAAGCAACCATTCTGCAATTGCCTTGAATTCACCTTGCTCGTTTATTTGAATCCTCTTTTTCTCGTCTGTCTGTGGCAAGTGCATGTACACCTTTGTGATGGCTTCAATACCTTGAAGCGTCAAGTCATTCAACATGTTGGCTTCAATACAGCGTAAGAAGGTGTCATCTTCCATCTTGTCAACCTGTTCTTCTGCATCATCATTAAGCTTATCATCTCCCACGATGATACGAATACGCAATACAAGCTTTTCTGCATTGTCATCATTAAAAATGCAGTTCAAATCATCTCCAAATCCTGAATTAATTTTCTGGGAGATCTGTTCCATGGTAAGTTTCTTATCTGTAAAAGAAAACAATTATAAGTTTCAGTATGCACGAAATAATAATCAAATCATGGAACACACAGACCCTTAATCTATATACCAAGTTCATTACTATCATACTCATTCCATTCATTTGTTTCTCTTAAAACCATGAGAAAAATACAATCTATTCCCCAGCAACTTCCCATTAAATGAACAAATCACTGTCATAATTAAAACATTTTCCTCTAATCAAAAGACTTGTACACATGTCCACTTTTTCCAACAGCCTAACCACATGCTTTTATAATTTCCTTTCATTCACTTTTTCCTAGGTTTAACCCCTTCCATACGGTGCCGCCTACGTAGGCGGCATGGGGAGCAAGTGGATACACGAGGCTGCCATATCGGCGTCTTGATTATATTTATTGTAGTTGTCCCTGTGTAACTGACATACTCTCTAAACTGGCTTCATCACATTTTCTATGGTTATCAAAATTCACGGGTGAAAGAGAGAACGATCGATATAAGCGGTGACTATTTTTTATGATGCGAGTATTATGACGCAACATCATACGTCTGGCAGCTAATGCTGCCTGCGAGATTTTGGCCCAGAGTGAAGTGGTTAACCTTGACACCACAAATTAAGGAATCCTTTGAGGATACTTTTATCACACCATTTTTGGAACCCCAAACCCTTCAAAGATTGGTTTTCTTACCTGTCATCTTTTTCCGGTCCAATTCAATACGTAGAAGCCATGGTGAGATACGAGAAACATCAAAGTCTGGCATCTCGTAATAAACATTGACAAACTCTTGATCTTCAGTAATGACAGTGTTCTGCGGATCTGGATCATAGTAGATTGCAGTATTCGAGGTCACCTGAAAGGGACAACAACTTAATAGAATAGTAATAATAACGATGAAAGAGATACAGAGAAAAAAAAAAAAATTAACTTAGCAAATATATCCAGCTTCTACCCAAAACACTAACTTAATGTGAGAGAGAGAGAGAAAGAGAGAAGAGAGAGAGAGAGAGAGAGAGAGAGAGAGAGAGAGAGAGAGAGAGAGAGGGAGATGTATATATATACATACATACATATACCAAGGCTTTTTCCCCCTTCCAATGGAGGTAGCCAAAAAGGGAAAGGCATAAAAACACTCCCACCCATTTCATCCCTAGATACACTCCACACCCCTCCCACCCTCCCTCTCATCTGAGCACCTCCTGGATGACGGGTGTGTGTGTATATATATATATACATATATATATATATATATATATATATGTATATATATATATATATATATATATATATATATATATATATATATATATATATATATATTCGTAAATAGCTGGAGTCCAGGAACCATTATTATGGGAGAAAGCATACGCTGGACTCGACGTTCGTCAATTTATTCCGACGTTTCGAACCCTGTCCGGGGTTCGTCTTCAGGGTAAGACAGTGGTAGCAATGGAAATGTACATAAATAAGAGGAATTTGGTACACTGGGACAGGTCTCCACAGTAACCGTTACAATCCGACGCAGTTAAACCAAATCAAAAACACAAATGAGAAACAAATATAAATAAAACTATAAAATAACAGGTGCAATACTTCCTTGAAAACATTCACCGAGTTTACCATAGAAAAATATGTATATATATATATAAAGAAAATATAGTGAAAGTTGTAAGGATTCACCCCGCTACCGATGGGTCGCACCACTGTGCACTCCCGTGGAACAAATGTCCCGCGTAGCATGTATATCACGAATAAAAGAAATTGGAACAAGAACACAAAATCCATCAATATCATAAACATACAAAAAGGAAGAGTACACATTGAAATAAATAAGAAAAGCAGTATGAAAAAATGCCCCCCAAGATTGGGCATAAAAGCTGTACGACGTGGCATGCCACAACGGTACGCGGAACAAAAGTCATGTAACGCATGCCACCACCGTTAGTAAATTTCATAAATAAATAAAATTACATACATAAAAATGAAAATAAAATGGAATGATACAAAACACATCAAGAAACACACTACCGTCATGTCGAAACAAAAACAAATAAAACACACAACATAAACATATTAAGAAGTAAGCTTCTTCTCCAGCCTATCCTTCGCCCCCTTATAAATTGGGTTTAAAGTGATGCACCTATTGACACTATTATCACCACTTGACCAAGCTTCCAAGAATAACCTGGTGCTTTTTCCACTACCTCCGTATTTCACTTCCGCGTTTTGCCAGTCCATTTCGTGTCCCGTTTCCTCGCAGTGTCTTGAGACGGCCGAACTCATGTCCTTTCTACTAACAGCCCTCTGGTGTTCTATCAGTCTTGTCGCCAATTTCTTGCTCGTTTCCCCAACATAATGTGTCTCGCAGTCCTTGCACCTAATATCGTAAACCACCCCTATTCGGTCCGTTTGGCTCACAGTGTCCTTAATTTTGGTCAGGGCCCTATGTAGAGTGTTCCTCGGTTTGTGTGCTATTTCAACACCGTGTTTCCTTAGCAGTCTGGCCGCTACCTCAGAAGCCCCTTTCAAGTAAGGGACCGTGAACGGCGTCGCGTCCGGTCGTCTGTCGTCCATCCTTCCCCTCTGTTGTCGTGCCGTCCACCTTTTTACCACCGAATTCGGGTAGCCGTTGTCCCTAAATACCTTCTTCAGGTGACTCCTCTCCTTCTTCTTGCTATCTTCCGTGGAACACACCTTTTCCACCCTAGACCACAGAGTCTTAATCACACTTCTGTGGTCTAGGGTGGAAAAGGTGTGTTCCACGGAAGATAGCAAGAAGAAGGAGAGGAGTCACCTGAAGAAGGTATTTAGGGACAACGGCTACCCGAATTCGGTGGTAAAAAGGTGGACGGCACGACAACAGAGGGGAAGGATGGACGACAGACGACCGGACGCGACGCGGGTCACGGTCCCTTACTTGAAAGGGGCTTCTGAGGTAGCGGCCAGACTGCTAAGGAAACACGGTGTTGAAATAGCACACAAACCGAGGAACACTCTACATAGGGCCCTGACCAAAATTAAGGACACTGTGAGCCAAACGGACCGAATAGGGGTGGTTTACGATATTAGGTGCAAGGACTGCGAGACACATTATGTTGGGGAAACGAGCAAGAAATTGGCGACAAGACTGATAGAACACCAGAGGGCTGTTAGTAGAAAGGACATGAGTTCGGCCGTCTCAAGACACTGCGAGGAAACGGGACACGAAATGGACTGGCAAAACGCGGAAGTGAAATACGGAGGTAGTGGAAAAAGCACCAGGTTATTCTTGGAAGCTTGGTCAAGTGATGATAATAGTGTCAATAGGTGCATCACTTTAAACCCAATTTATAAGGGGGCGAAGGATAGGCTGGAGAAGAAGCTTACTTCTTAATATGTTTAAGTTGTGTGTTTTATTTGTTTTTGTTTCGACATGACGGTAGTGTGTTTCTTGATGTGTTTTGTATCATTCCATTTTATTTTCATTTTTATGTATGTAATTTTATTTATTTATGAAATTTACTAACGGTGGTGGCATGCGTTACATGACTTTTGTTCCGCGTACCGTTGTGGCATGCCACGTCGTACAGCTTTT
>NC_134817.1:20786173-20846173 GCF_046742065.1 Oratosquilla oratoria | reverse complement strand
TGCAAGGCTGCACTACACTTGTATCTCCTTTGGGGAACACTAAACGTAAGGCTTCTCTGTCCTGCTGTAGCTGCTGCCATTCCGTTTCTAATGTATTTATGGCATGTGAAGACCCAATTAGTTCTTTTACAACTTCCTCATTGTACAACTTTCTCAAATACCTCTCATTGGTGGGATCAAATCTGTACTTTTCTTCAAACCTTCGCTTTGAAAGTTTTACTGTAGGCATCTTCTGGAATTCAACAAATTCTCCTGCTAGACCATCCTCTCCATACCTAAGCTGAATCACCTGACTCACACTGTTTCTCACTGTACCATCATAATTAACCATTACACTCTCCATAGCTTTGATAAGTCGCCGCTGAATGTATCCGGTCTCAGCAGTTTTCACAGCAGTATCAATCAAACCCTCACGACCTCCCATGGCATGGAAGTAAAACTCGGATGGCGTAAGTCCGGCAAGGTACGAATTCTCTACAAAACCTCTTGACTCAGGACCGTAATCATCCTTGATGAAGTGTGGTAATGTCCTTTTTCTGAATCCAAAAGGAATGCGCTTTCCTTCAACATTCTGTTGCCCTACACAGGCAATAACCTGGGAAATGTTAATGTTGGACCCCTTGGAGCCTGCCACCACCATAGCTTTCAGGTTATTGTATTCAGTCAGTGATTTCTTGGCCGATCCTCCAGTTTTGTCTCGAGCATCATTGAGAATACGGTTCACCTGATTCTCGAAAGTCTGCCTCAGAGTATTACCTGGAGTCGGCTCAAGCTCGTCATTATGGGCTTTATGAATGACCTCTATCACATCCTCCTTGGCCTTATGGATGGTGGCCTGAATGACACCGTATGTGGCAGGATCTGAAATGGTGTCTCCGATTCCAATGCTATGACCTTCAAGTAGTAGCCAGTTGTTGATGACAGTTTGAATGTTACCGTAGAAGCGGCCTGCGATCTCGTGTCCCAATTCCATCCATGCAACGTGAAGTAACGATCCTGAGGAAGACCCCAAGGTCTTTTTGCACAAAATTCCCATTATGAGTTCTCCATGTTCTACCAAGACTTTGGTGTCACCAGGAGAGATCCATTTGTAGGGGCCATCATCTTCATCATCAGGATGTGTGGAATGAGTCTTGATCAAATTCAAGTTTCCAGGAATGATAAGAGAGAAAATCTGCTTTCCAGTCCAATAAGGCTTTGGTTTCAAGATTGCTGGTTGTGGCATCCTGCCATCCCAAATGGGCAAGAACATAAGAAGATTCATCATTTCACTCTGTGTGAGAAAAAAGTGGGTTGTAAGCAATTGTCCTAATTACATAATACAGCAATTCTAATTTGGATGTTTTGCAAAATTCCAATATATCCAGCATTTCCCAAACCATTAAAATTACCTTTTCTAAAAAGACATCTCGTTTGGTCATTTTGCGCACAGCAGTAAGAGTATCCTGTACAATACCCATAACAGGTTTGTTGGCCTGAGGAGTGATAATCATACGTGGCGTAACATGAAGATTTTCAATCTCGGCTCTTGTTTCCATGCTCTGGGGTACATGCAAGTTCATCTCATCTCCATCAAAATCAGCATTGTAGGGGGATGTCACAGACAAGTTCATACGGAATGTGGACCAAGGCAGTACCTGCAAGATGAATTTGTAATTATAATAAATGTCATTGTTATGCTTTCTATATACTAAGGGCTACTTCTCCCTTATAAGGGAGGTAGCCAAATCAAAAGCACACACCCACTCCCACCCATACCAGTAGCTACTAAGTATTTCAGCGGCTTTGACCCATTGTTTTTCGCTCATATTTCCGAAATGACCATTCACATCAGTATGATATATTAGCACAGCCTAATTCACACCCTGCGCTAATTTTTGACGTTATAGTGCATTCACAAGTGTATTTAATTACGGCGTTTACTCTTGATATTAAGTGTGTCGTAGCCGACACCCGTGAAGTAAATCGAACAGGTGAAGTCGTGACGTCATCACAAACTACCTCGTGTATCCCAACTTCACTTGTTCGATTTACTTCATGGGTGTCGGCTACGACACACATAATATCAAGAGTAAACACCGTAATGAAATACACTTGTGAATGCACTATAATGTCAAAAATTAGCGCAGGATGTGAATTAGGCTGTGCTAATATACCATGCTGATGTGAATGATTATTTCGGAAATATGAGCGAAAAACGATGGGTCAAAGCTGCTGAAATACTTAGTAGGAAGTATGGATTTGATGATTTTTTTTTTTAAACATCATAAACTCTTCCTATCAGGAGGCTAGGACAATGCCTCTCACATAGGACTTTGTAGCATGGAATTTAATGAACCATGCCCTTGGTCCAACTCGCTGACAGCAGGGTCTGAACTGCTGCCACTTCAAACCCCACTTCAAGTAGCAACACTCTAACCCTCTTAGCCAGCAAATCGTTACATTATAACTCTTGAGTCTGGGATGGAGACAAACTGCCACCCTCTCAGGTGTGCACCTTCAGAAGAATGTAATAAAATGATCCGACTCTATGGATCCCTATGACCAATTAATTGTCATTTGTCTCGATGATAAAACACAGGGGCCAATCTCACCTTCACTCTGTGACCCATCATGGACATTTTGTGAAGAGTTGGCTGACGGTTGAAGATGACCAGGTCACCATCAGTAATGTGGCGTTCTACTTTGTAGCCACACTGAAGATGAAGATCTGACGGCTTTGGGTGATACCTCAAGTCAATTCGAGCTCCGTTATCGCGAACAATATATTTGGCACCAGGATACTGATTATTTCCTCTCTTCACAAGTTCCATCATCCTGGAAGAAGGAAGGAGAAAATTAAAAAAAATATCAAAAAGGTTACATTCATTCATTATAAAAAAAAATAATTATTTTGTTGCTTTGGAATCCCCTGTCTGGAAGCTTGCAGCTCTTGGCCATCCCATCGATTTTCTGTGAAATGTTGACACCCACTCAGAAGTTCTCAATGACACCGTTTACCCCCCACCCCCACCCCCGATTCCCATGAACCTAAAACACTCGATGACCACTTTAAATAAGCAAATTCACACATTGGACAAAAACCTGAAAATGTTTGGGTTCATAAGTGATACACAACACTCATTCCACATATAGACTTCATAGTAAAGGCAAAAAGAACCTAAATTAGATTTAAGAAGGAAATAGGCAAGAATTGGTTTACTAATAGGGTGGTCGATGAATGGAATAAACTTAGTAACCATGTAGTAAGCGCTGAAACTATCAGTTGTTTTAAAAAACGATTAGACAACTTTATGGATGGGGATGACAGGTGGTGATGGATACGGAGCTGCCTAGTGTAGGCCTTATGGTCTTTTGCAGTCTCCTTTATTTCTTATGTTCTTAAATTAACTTAGAACAGCTACAGACAAGATTTGGACAGTAGAAAGAAACTTTTGTGACTATAAGTTTCGTTCCACACTATGGCACTTGTTCAAGTACACAAAAGAGCCTACAAATAATACAAGATTCTATCTACATACCAAGGCTTTGCCCTTATATGAACAGTGGCCAAGTCAAAGTCATGAAACCACTCCCATCAATCCACCACCATTGTTACCCTCTTATCTTGGCTCCTCATAGACCAAGGGTCCTGGTCTTCCCCACTGCCCAGGTTGGAACACAAAATAAAAACCCAAAAATAATTTGCTGTACCAAAATAACATCAATAGGGGGCCCAATGATGGCTATGTGCATGTGATCCTGTTCGATGGAAAGCACAGCTGCCTCTTCACAAACCTCACCAACCCTTTCACCTCCATTATGAGGTGCAACCCCGAGAGACTGATATTCAGTGTCTGGACTGGATTCAAGATTGTTCTTTATCAACTGCATTCCTTCCCATCATGCAACCCAATAAATTTTAAAGTTACTTGATACTTACTTTGTCATGTTAAAAGGTGTGACAATCTCAGGATATGTCAAGTTCTGAGCAATAGATCTTGGTACTCCAACTTGATCAATACGCAAATTGGGATCTGCTGTGATTACTGTTCGGGCGGAGAAATCCACACGTTTACCCATGAGATTTCCACGAATTCGGCCTTCCTTTCCCTTTAGTCTTGCTTTAATGGCTTTCAGTGGTCTGCCTGACTTCTGCAATGCTCTGGGCAACCCTGGCATATCATTGTCAGTTAACGTAGCAACATGAAATTGCAACATCTTTATATTTTCTGAAATAATGTGGGCTGCTGCACCGGACTGCTCATTTCGTATCAGCTCATTGTTAGCTTTAATAATATCAGCTAATTTGTGAGTCAGATCGTCTTGATTCCTTGCAGATCCGTACATAACAACTGCTGGTCGGACAGGTAAAGGAGGCACTGGCAAAACTGTCAAGATCATCCAATCTGGGCGGGCATATTTGGGATCCATTCCAAGCAGATAGCACTCTTCATCTGAAAAGAAATTTGTCATCAGACTCACAAGTTGTCAACATGAATATAGTGGGGGTCAATCTGTTTCCCTAAGTCTTGCTTGCACGAGAACCAGACCCCAAGTAACCAGCAAGCCACTAGATTGTTCTAAAATCACTTCAAGAAGAGTTATCCAGGATGCTCGCTGGCCACATGGGTTAGGGCATCACTACTTGTGGCATACGTCGAGGTGACGGGATTTGGAACCCTGCCACCAAGAAGTTGGAATATGGTTAATTAATTTTCATGCTGTAAAGTCCTCTGTACGGGGCATTGATCTATCCCCTTAATAGGGGGAGTTCATGATACTAAACCAAATCATGTTATCCAGGAAATTACAAGGGAGAGTCACTGTAATATGAGGTGTTTAATGTCATCTGTGTGGGGATTTCATCGGAAGCAAATTGTTTCTCTGATCAGACCTATTTTGAGTTGGTATTGCTTTAAAACTCGATGGTGACCACAACACAAGTTGAGTTACTATAGTTTTTGCTTGCCATGGCTCATATTTCTCTGTAGGGCTAATGTCTAGAGAAATTTGATGGGTATAGGTAGTCTGGTGGTCAACCTTATGGCTGGTTTGTAATCTGAATGTGTATATGTTTTTGTATAGATTTGTTGCACAGCACAAGTTATGGGTTGAGTAGTGTGCTGTCAGTGTGGTCATGCTTCATTTGGTGGAGTGGGTTATGTAATAATATGTGACAGGAGAGGGGCTCTTCCACAGAACTGTGCATCATTCTCGTGTGCTGCTCTTCAGAAAGGATTTTGGTTTGTGAAAGATGTTCTTGTTCTTAGGTGTAGCCAACTATTACTCCTATGGCTTCAATTTATATTATGTTATTTCTCTGCTATAGCCAAAATATTGCAATCAGCTGTTGGGGGAGTGGGGTATTGTCTACTATGGTATGTGCATTCATACACACATATACAGAGACCTTACCTCCCATTATAAGGGAGCATGACACTTTGAAATATTTGTTTTGCCCGAACTAACGGTAGCATGAACTTTCCATGGGAATGATTATATGCTTGATATATCAAAACTCCCATAAACAACCCAATTATATCACTGACTTTGACCTTCCTCTCAAAATTAAGGAAGAAAGAAAGAAGACGATGAAGAAGAAGACGAAGACAATGAAGAAGATTATTATTAATATTCAGTATAAAGATAATCTGACCAAAGAATAAAACTTTTGAAAGCACACTCCACAAACACCTACCTGTTATGTGTTTAAATATTTCATACACCCTCTCGGCTGTAAGAATGACTTTTCTCTCTTGAGCATCTTCATTGACGTGTTTCCACTCTGCTATAAGCTCCAGACAAACTCTCTTGATGTTGGGCTGGTAACGTCCGCAACCACCATGGCCTGAATTCTTCTTGGCCCGAGGATCATCAGGATCCTTTCCAATGTCCACTTCATCTCCACCCTCGCATATCATCTTTCCCTTACATAGATTGTAAACATGGAGGAGACGCTTGCGTGGTTGACCTTTGGACTTTGTCACAATTTCACGTATTTTTGGGTGTTGCTGGAAAGAAAAAGAATGCAATTAGTACATGTCTTAACTGTATATCTTCTATTTTACTGAACTTTGATCAAGCCCCATTAACCCACGTAACATAAAGTAACATGACGAACAGCAAAACCTGTCAACCCCTTGATCATCAGGAGGTGCAGCCCTGAGGGGCTGACACTCCATCTCCACACTGCACCCAAGATATCTATCAACTTCAGCTGTACTTCTTACTTTTCACACATGAGGACCTCACAACCATGACTGCTCTCCTTTCCATACAACTTTCAGTTAGTGACACAGAAACAGTTTCATAGACTAAAGTCCAATGATTGATTGTAGTCCTAAACAGATACAATATACCCAACAAACACCCAATTGTTGTTCCTACTATCTTAGCTCTTTGTACATAAAGGTCATTCCTGTCCTCTGATCACTGTTTGTGTCAGAAGCAGTATGGCACTGTACCTCTGCATATGGCAGGAGTTACAAGGATGGACTGAGTGAATGTGAGACATGTGGAGGGGAGACAGAATGGGAGTAGTTGTTATACTATCTGACCGAGCAATCCCGTTTCCCCCAAGAATGCCATGGCTGGAAATGGGTTTTCCAACAAATCCCTTAGAGTGAATGAGAGAGAGAGAGTGAGTGAGTGAGTGTGTGTGTATTTTTTTTTTTTGTCACAAAGTACCCACCCTCCCCAAATCAGGAGGCTAGGACGGTGTCCCTGACAGAGGACATTGTAGCATGGGATTTAATGACCCATGCCCTTAGTCCAACTTTGCCTGTGGCAGGGTTCAAACTGCCATTACCTTGACCTTTAAACTGCCTTCACCTTGACCAAGTCATGACACCCTAACCCACTCAGCCAGCAAAATTGTGTACAATACTTTCTATCTATATACCAAGGGCTTCTTCACCCTTATAAGAGAAGTAGCCAATACAATATACAATACAGTGTACAATGCAGTTTTCCATAATGTGTTGTATAGTATTGATGTATTACATCCTGGACAGCTATCTGATGTGGTCATCCAGCCTCCTCTAGTAACTTAGAAGGGCTGGATAGTGGCCACACTGCATCCTGACTTAGTGGACTCTGTCCTCTCAAGGGAGAGAGAATTCTGAGGGCTATATTCAGGGGGACGGGCATGCAACAATGTGAATAGTAGTAGAAAGAGCTGTTCTATCTATACGGGTTCTTCTCCCCCTCATATGGAAGGTAGCCAAGTCAAAGGAACGTACCTACTTCCACCACCCCCCTTTCCTCCATCTTAGCTCTTCATGGCTGAGGATCCCCATATCCCACACACTGCCTTGGGTCAAATGCAATGTAGCAAGAAACATCTGTTAGATAATGTAAAACCTGAAGAATGTTGACACTTACTGAATCAAAGAGAAGCTTGCTGCAATAAAAACATACACATCTCAAAATCTTCATGGTTTTTGTGATAAAGCCAATGTGGTACACTGGCTTGGCTAAGTCCATGTGACCAAAATGGCCAGGACAATCGGTCATATTTCCAGCACAAGTCGTACATCTTGTATTTCTATCGATACATCCCTGCCGGGGATCCATCAAACCCCCTTGCTTTGGACGTCCATTTTCATATACTTCAGCATACTTAATACCACCATCTGTCACTGACATACGTCTCTGGAAAAAGAATATACAAATAAGTAGAAGAAAATAATAATAATAATGAATTGTACATATACACATATACCAATGGTTTTTTCCCTTACAAGAGGGGTAGCCAAAGTCAAAGACGTAAATACACTCCCACCCCATTTCATCTCCACATACTCCACTCCCATTCACTATCCCTCCCTCCCCCTATTTTTTTCTCCTCCTCCTGGAGGACAGATCATTCCCCTTTTTTCCAATGCCCCTTTTACCCCCATCCCTCCATATCTCCAAACCACATCAGCAACCCTTGAGCTAACTTATCCGACAACTCTCTTCTCAACCCCATTTCTTATCTCCACAATTGACACTATCCATTCCTACAAATTGATTGATTAAAGGTTATCTGGCATCGTAAATGCAGAGGTCATTGATGCCATTCCTACAAAATTATATTCTTCAAACACTATCTCAAAAACTCTTCCCACTTACCCAATTTTCAGTCTCTGCTCTATACAGTGTTGTAAGTACAATCACTCCCTCAAACAACTTTCTCTTTTGAACTGTCACAGGACTAAGAATTCCCCACTCTGTATAACAAGTCAAAGCAAAAGGTCTGGTAGGAAGATCAATATATAGTTAACTAAACTTCATCTTGCTCCATCAATACTTACTATTTCATCTGGGCTGAGAATACCAAACTGAATCTTGCACACTTGGCGCAAGGTCGCTTTACTTTCGTTGGCCGCCATGTTGACTGGCCAAACCAGTCACAAAGTGACCTACGTCACAGGGAAATAGCTGTAGAAAAAAACAAGAATAATTAAAAAAAAAAAAAAAAAGAGGTAAAAGATGAGGCACAAGCAGACAAAATATCAATTTCCTAATAATACAATACTGCACAGAAAATGTTACAAAACAATGCCCACTATTTGTATAAATCAATTACCAAACTTTCAATTTAATACACCCAATATTTTCAACAAGGCCTATGGATATTGATGAAAGAAGTTACATACACATACATATATATATATATATATACATATATATATATATTTGGCATTACAAATGATATTGCTGTATTCCAAAGACGAATGAATAAACTTGTGGAATAAGAGATCCTTACAGGCATGTTTCCATACCTAGTTAATATCAGTTGCTGGTAATATTTAAGCTGAGCACAATGAAAATTACAGTTAAGTTGTTGAATGGTCAGAAATTGATGCCTTGCACTCGGTAAGATCACACCTGTCAACATCTACTAAAACAAACTCGCATGAACAGGTTCAAGCAATGTTCAACTATCGTTAAGAGTCATAGCAGTCTGGGGCTTTGATATACAGGATCTTCTTAGAGCTAATAGAGGTTGACTGTGTTGATTTGACTCTGTAAGAGAAGGGAGTGAACACAGTTTCAGCATGGACAGTGTCTTCTCTTCAGGTATAGATTTTCAGTATGAACCTTTCTCTTTTGCTCACTGATGGGAGATACAGTTGATTGGCATGGTGCTAGGTCTCCGAAAGACACCGGTGACTCATGCCCGTCAGAGTATCTAACACGTGCATCCATTGGGTTTGTCTCGGTTAGTTCAACCTGATCTATTAAGGATTCTTCTTGCTATGACTAACAAATTTCCTAAGTAGTACTGGCCCTCAAGTTGTCAGCCATTATAGTAGAGAAGTAACTTATTACGTAAGTAGGGAGAATGGTGTTCCTTACTTTGTTTCTTTTTTGTTTTGCTTATAATTCTCATTTTCTGTTATTTCTGGGTTATGTTGTGAAAGAAATTCAATATGACTTGTACAACTGTCAAGTCTATTACATCCCACAACATGTACATCATGGAACAAATTGCTCGTAACAGTGTATTACTTCAAATCAACATCCTGGCTACCATGGGGACCGACATGATGTGAACCTCCCCCCCCCAACCCATTCCACCAATAACTCCATTGGGTGTACAAAAGACCCACAACCCATGGATCATGGCTTCACCTCCAGCTTTCAGAAACTCCACACTGACGTTACTGATGATAGCTGCCTTTCCACCCTTCAACTAACTCACAGCCTCTCTGACCTCTGTCAGACAGGGCAGAGATTCAGTGGATTAGGAACTGCCACCCAAAAACCATTGAAAGGAAGCCATCTTCTTGGAAGGTCACCTGTAAGCAACTGCTCAAAGTACTGGGCAAAGGAGCTGCACCCCTCCACACCTAACACAGTTCATCAACTGTTTGGATTGCGCTCCTCTGGGTCAGTTTTGGAGCTAAAAAATTTTCATGGGTCAGGTAAGCAGGCCTGAGGCTATTTGCATTAAAATTGCCTTCAACATCCTTGGCAATTTCCCTGATGTACCTCTCCCTATACATTCTCATGAGAGCTTTAGTCTACTGCAAATCCTGTATTGCTTCAGGTCCCTAGCCATTCGGGTAGCACAGCTCCACTCCATACTCTCTAGTGTCACCCACGACACCACAACACTCCTCGACCCTGGGCACTCTAATGCGCTCCTTGGCAGCTAAGTTTCATATTTCAAAGGGTCTCAGTTCTTCAGTGTCCTAAAGTGAAGAGAGTACTTCAAACTGACTGAAATTGCTACCACATACTCCTGGACACTTGCATCATCCCGGAGTTTCTCTAGATGAAACCCAGGTGGGTTACATCTCAGGACTCTCCTGGATCTGATACGCTGTCAGAGTATTGCAACAAGTCTACGATCAGTCCCACAGAATTCAGCACTTTTGATCAAACTTGCAGTCCTGCAGGATCTTCCGACCAGTGCTAACTAGCATGTGATTGATCTCCTCGGCCACTCCTCTGGGATTTCTATATCATGTTCATTAGTGTGGCTCACATCTCTGGAACCAAGAACCACCAATCCTCAGCCTTCTGGATTTTGCAAAGTTCAGAAGAACTGTTTATATTCCTGGTTCCAGAACCATGAGGGCCAATACATACTTCATAGCACGACTCTGTTGGTGCCAGTAACAGAACTGAAGTTGCCCAAAACAATATGTGCATCTTGTGGCAGACATTGGTCAACTATTCTATGTTGGTATTGTTTAAAGCTTGAAGATGGCCTGAACAAGGCTGTACCAGTGTCATACTTGTCTTAGGGATTCCAAGTACAGTTTCTCCCACGAGAACTAATTTTCCAAGAAATGGTTAATGTGGGATTAAGACCTCTTGCATAAAACTGTGCTTAATATTTTTATGAATTGCACCATAGTGAGTATTTTGGTTACTGCTAGGTGCTTTACTGAGGGTGGTTTTAGTAGTAATTATTGTCACAGTCATGGTCACTTTCTAAAAATGTACACAACTTCCAGACCTAAAAGTACCAAAATAAATGTTAATTCCTGACAATAATTATTAACAAATTAATTTGTAATTCCTATATGCCGATGGTAATTCTTTTAGAAGTGGCTACATAGCTAGTAAGAATTCTGGATGGCAGACATAAGAACCTACATCTTAATATCTTCATGTAGGAAATGTTTTTAAAGAAAACTGCAATAGGAATTGCAACATGCATTTTATTGGAATATATTTATCTATATCAAATTTCAAAATATTCATTACCAAGCCTATTTACTGGCCTTAAAATCCTAACTAGTATCACACTTTATCCATATCTTAGTGTGCAAGGGACCAAGGGCTCAGGCTGACCAGCTAATTATAGGAGATACTAAGTTTACGCCATCAAGCTGTGATCCTTGGCTCGTACTAAAATTCAAAGACATTTCTAAATAAAAATAGAGTGCATCTTATTCTATTTACCTTTGATTTATTTAATTTCAGGCCTGCAATTCCAGACAGTAAAGATGCAAGTGTTTTTACCAAGTAGGGTGCAACTCTTTGATGTTCATACTTCCAAGATTTGTGCTGCAACAAAGATTACATAAATATAAACCCCTCTTTCATTATCATTAACCAATGAATGCAGCAGCTGGAGCCTGGGCCCTCTTTCAGAAGTGTGGATGCAACTCATCATGTCTCCGAGAGTGGGAAGAAGTTGTAAAAAGCTATGAACATGATTATCATGTCCAATTATAGATATGATGCCTGTACCATTCTTGCAGCCAATAAAGAGATCAAATACTATGAACTTCAGTACTGTTCTGTGAAGGGTGGAAGTACAACACTAAATCAACAGATGTCCTTCCAAATACCTCTACATTTTGGTCTAACTGGATTCCAAATCAAGTTAAAGGCAACGAAAGATAAACAACATCTTGAGATTTAAGCCATGAATGAAGAACATAATTCCATGTCCATTACCACCTGTCATCACCATCTCTTATCCAATAGTTTCAGTACTTACTACAGGGCTAAATTCCATTCATTGACCACCCTATTAATAAACCAATTCTATCCTATTTCCTTCTAAAATCTAAAATTGTCCAATTTAAATCCATTACTACAAGTCCTGCCTTGTCTTAATATGATGACCTTGATTGTGTCACCCTTGTTTAAGCCTTTGATCCACTTGAACACTTCTATTAGATCATCCCACATTCTGCATCTTTCCAGAGTACAAGTTAGAGTGCCTAAGCCTCTCCGTGTAAGGTAAATTTATAAGTCCATGTACCATTTTGGTCATTCTCCTCTGTACTGATTCTAGTGAACCGATATCCATTCTGTAGGATAGAGACCAAAACTATACCGCAGCCTCTTGTCATCCAACAGCCTGGCAAACCAGACTATGGTATGGGCACATGAACTATTACAATTATCCATAACATATTCAGCAAGTGTTTTCTTTTAATAAAAATGGGTTCTATTCCTGCATCATGCAAACACATTTCCAATTTTCTTTTATGCATTTGAAAAGCCTATTTTTTTTTCTGTGGAGTGGTTATGTTAGAGGTTAGGTTAGGTTAGGTTAAGTTAGGAGCTATTGGACTACACAAGTTTCATGTTGTGTTTGCATTATTCTGAAACTTTATATATAAATACTGCTTCCCATTCTTACAAAAATAACCCTACACGAACATAATCTAAATAGAGCTTCTTCCTGTCTACACCATCTTGTCCCCGTCTAAATAACTTGTTCTATTCCAGTATCTCCGACACTTTTCTTACTTGCATTTGTAAGATCTATATTTTCTATGGAATGGTTATGTTTGGTTAGGAGCTATTAATCAATGTATGTTCTATATATATATTGGTGTTTGATTCTGAAATTTGACCAAATAGCCATATGCTGCCACATAACCTAATGGACTTGTAACCAGCCCCAAATTATCTGCTATGTAGCCACTTCCAATTTATCTTGCATGTTTAGCACAGGAGAGGTTTGGGAGCAAGTCTGGGTCCCACTACTTTCAGGCTGCGCCAGTTAAGGATAACCTGTTATTCCAAGTGCCGTTTTGTAAGTTTGTCAAGTCCATCACTGCATGGATACTAATCCATGGAATAAAGTATGACAGTATCTCGTTATCCCTGTACCTAACAAATACTTACGTCGAAATTTATGTTTCTCTGTACAAATTCGTTCAAAAAGAGCAGAAAACTGCATCAATGACTGAACCAGAAGTACCGTATAAAAATGCTTACCATGCCCTTGACATCTAATACAGTGGCTACATCAGTGCCTCATCTGTATACTACAAGTCCACAAGTCTTCCTTAAACACAAAAAATGTACTATTTTCTAATTAATTAAGGATAAATGAGTGTTGAAAATTGCCTCGCAATATTTATGTCAAAACTTGTGCAACCTTTTATCTATTTGGTCGCCGCCATTTCACATCCCGCTCCCTGGTACACAAAAGTTTCTAAGATTTATGCCGGAAATTTCCACCATCTCACAATTAATCATTTCTTCAAAACCTGGATGAACATTATTTCTTTTCACTAGGATAAAAATAAAACCGTGGTTTGTAAACAAACCTTTAGTTCGCCTAATTGTGGGACCTCATCTATTCGTCACAGTTTACAATATGGCGACCTGAACGTGTGCGCAGGCACACGTTTATATACGTTCGGAGTTACTCCAAAGTCAAATTAAAGTCTTTAGATACATATTTCCCTTTCCATTTTTTATTATATATTCATAATGAACACTCCATTTTATATTTTATTTCAAAGATTACTCGACTATAAAATAATTTAATATAAAAATAACATTATTTTCCAACCACAGAGGCCAAAAAACAGGTAAAGCATGCCCACGGAATCAATACCATACCCAAACATAACTGATTGCACAATGTTTCGAAGTACGTAGAAAACTACATTAGTCATTCTGTATGTCAAGGTGGGATCTGTACAACGACCAACTAAATTACTTCCAGAACTGAGAAATCTGGAATATGGTGAAAGGTTATGCCACCTTGGTCTCTTTTTTTCAATAAGAAATAGACGCCAAAGAGGTGAAATGATACAGGTTTACATAAGTTTAGTGGAGTAGAGAGAATAGACCCAAGTCTGCTCTTCACAACTGAGGAATAGTCAGCAACGCGATGTCATTCCAGAAAATTATTTATAAACCGTAGCCATCACAAGTTTGGATGTTTTTAAAAAGGAGCTCGATGAACATTAAAGAGACAAGTGGTTTCGCTACACAGCGTCAGCGGCATAGCGGTTTGCAGCAGATAATTTGGGGCGACCACAGTACTTTCCTCATCAGCCCGAAAATATGACGATGATAAAGATCTCATGCACTCTGCCACCACCAACAGTCTCCACTATTACTGCCTCGAATGTCCCATACTCCAGTGGTACCACTGATCTATGCCAGTTCCCACAAGGAAATCTGTATTCCCACATTTTTTCCACAAAAAGAAGGAATTATTATGAACACAAATAAGTCCATTGCAACATATATTTAATCAAATTCTACACAAAAATAATGGTAAGCAGTTTAAACATGACAGGTTGGAAGTTACATTAACTTAAAGTTTACTTTTGTATGAAAGATATAATTCAGAATAAAAATAAAGTATTGTCTTATACATTGAAATTAAGTTTTAATTATTTCTTCTAAAACTGTATTGATTTTTTTTTCAAAATACAAATCCATTCTATGTCTACTTCCAAATAAACAATGTCTTGATTTTCCCGTGTTTTTTCTTCAGCCTTAGCAAAAAAGTTCTTTAACATGTCTTCAGTGGGAATAAAGTCAACACAAGATGAACCCTGAAGAAACAAGCCATACCTAATTTGCAAAATAGCCTCAACAGATCGTACACTAAATGTGTTCCTTACTTTTGAGTGCACGATGTTCGCAACCGAAAATACCCTTTCCACATTTGCATTTGAAAAAGGCAAAGACAATAATGCCAAGGCGAAGGCAGAAATATTAGGGAACTTCCGGTTACCTGCAGAATCTAGTTTTTCATATACCTCTGCCCAAAATGCAACACTGTTTTCCAAACATGATTTTGGCCATTGCTCAAGGTTAGTTACACCCCATTCATTTTCTAGTTCATCTATATCTCTGACTATAGGTCTATACCTGGAAGCAATAGTTGCAATAGAACCCTTGATTTGAGAAGTGGCTACACGAGGATGTAATTTCTGCAAAAGAAGTAGGGTGTCAACATTACCTGGCAGGCGCAGCTGCACTTGATTAATCAACTCAAGTACAAACTCGTTACATTTCTCTTTGACGTTAATCAACTGTTTATTGGTTAAGGTACAAGAGTCAGCAAATGTGTTGAATTCATAACCAAAATTGATAGCATTCAAAGGCAAAATATAATTCTAAAACTTTAAAGAAGGGAGATCTTCTTTGGCACATTTTGATAAGTGACCTGATTCTACCACCATATGCATAATATTACGATACATATCGATCAGGTCTTCAGTAAATTTAGCTACCTCAACATTTTGCCCTTGGAAAAGTGTGTTGACTCTCATCACCTCCTTAGGTACTTTTCGCACATTTCAAAATGCAGTTATAGTGAGTCCCATTGGCCAAGGGTAACACTGATTGCCTCCAAACGGGATAACCAACGTGTGTTAGCTAACTCAGGCACTTTCTTGGGTACACGATCCTCAAGAACTTTATACAAATCTGTACATTTGTTGATCCTGTTTGGACTATTAGAGAGCCATGTGTGTGTCTCTCTAACTAAAAAATCAAGAACAGTGGGGAGGTTTTCACATGTGTTACTTGCAGCTAGATCCAGGGAAAGACACACACATCTAATAAGAGTTATTTCAGGATTGTCATTCTTCAATAATGTTATGAGTGAGTGATGACGACCTACCAATGAATTTGCCCCATCTGTGCCTATACTTATCAATTTGTTAACATCTAATCCATCTTCCATCAAACAGTTTTTGACAGTTATATAAATGGTGTCTGCTTTTGCATCCCTTAGAGGTACTAAACGGTAAAAGGTGTCCACCATGCTCTTCTTTGACTCACTGAAATAACGAATAGTTAATGCTAAACAGGATACATTAGCCCCATTTGTGCTTTCGTCTACAAGCAAAGTAAAGTGATGATCTGAAATATCATTTTTTAATTTCTTTTAGAAAGAAGTTGCTATCACATACTTCTGTAGGCTAGAGCATTTTGAGCGATGAAGCTTGATTTTCTGGAGAATGCCCGAGTTCTTGTCAAGCTGTGGTATCACTTCACCTAAAGATCAACAGATTTATTAGATGTATGCTCTGTAACATAAACTGTCAATTTTATCTCTGCTATTTTAGTAGGGTCTTTTACTAAAGGTTGCAAGCTCTTTTCAATTGACATCTGTATTTTACTTCCTGATGATTTAATTTTTTCTATGTGCTTCTTCCCCGCAGTCTTACTGCGCACTCAATTCAAATTTTGTAATTCGTTCTGTACGTTACTCCTACTCTCCCCTGTCCGCTCTCACACGTTCTATGTGAAATCACGCAGTTCAGCAAACTCCGAGTCTGGGATGTTGACGAAAACCAATCCTGTGGACTGCAGACTGACTGTCCTAACAATTAATTGTTCCTGTCCACCTACTTTATGTAAACTGTATGTCGTCACTTAAAGTCTACGTTTGGTACGTCCGAGTCTTACTGCGCACTCAATTCAAATTTTTCGTAATTCGTTCTGTACGTTGGTCCTACTCTCCCCTGTCCGCACTCACACGTTCTATGTGAAATCATGCTTGCGGTCCCGTGAGACGTGCTAAACGTTCTCCTTCTTTACCTCTATAGGTTCTGTACGTATACATACATCATATAACTAGACATTCAGCAATAAAGATTAAATATGACGTTTTTCGTATTAGGGTAGACTTAGCTAGAATATAATCGGTATTCGGTAATCTTAATTTCTTTACCAGTGCCTATTTATCTACAACTTTAGGGCACTTGTCACATTTTTATCTTGCTTAATGAAAAACTACAAGATTTGTGGTGTTTTCAGAAGAAAAAAACTGCAAGACTCCAAGAAATACGAATTTATGAGAACACCAATGCCACCCCACCCCCCACCGCCAGCTATAACCGTTTCTGTTGATACTTGGCTGATACATATTTGAAAATTGACGGGATGTCTTGCCTTATTTACCTGTGTATGTACTTTTGCACTATTATTACTATTATTTTAACATTTACTTGATATCCCATAAAAATTCCACAAAAATCAAAATTCCCATGAGACCTCCAACAAAAATGCAAAATAGCCACAAAAAAATCCCACAGATATTGAGGTGTTAAAGTCCTCCCACAAAGCATCCCATGTGAGCAAATTTCTCCCACAAATTTGTAGGAAATTCCCACAAAACGGCATCCCTGCTGGGTACTAGTTTGGTTCTGGCGCGGATACAAGGGGGGGGGGGGCAGAGGCCCCCCAACGCCCCGAGTATGGTACATTTATGTGTTGTTGCGTTGTGTTGTTGTATATTGGTGTCATGGTGTATTACTGTTGTATTATGGTACCAAAACACCGTTATTATCAATGATGTGTTCAACACACCATTGCTCACTACTGAATTACCATCAAATAATACAACACACTGTGTTGTATTATTTGATGGTAATTGAGTAGTGAGCACACATGTCTTGCAGAGCGCGATCTAATGTCATGTTATTTTCAATGATAATAAAAAAAAAAATTCACTCGTCTCGAGTTTGATTCTCCTTGGATAAACACTTTTTAGTGCGAGTTTATGATTTGAATTATATTTGTGAATTATATATAATTTTAAATACAATCACGAGTAAAATAGACGTAGATTACTGGACTAATCTCCAAGCCAACAGCGTTATTCTTGGGGTTAAAATGTCGGCGTGTTTCAAGTATCGGTCCCCACTCT
Source organism: Oratosquilla oratoria (assembly GCF_046742065.1). Taxonomy (NCBI): domain Eukaryota; kingdom Metazoa; phylum Arthropoda; class Malacostraca; order Stomatopoda; family Squillidae; genus Oratosquilla; species Oratosquilla oratoria. The sequence continues at coordinate 20,828,313 of NC_134817.1, read as the reverse complement.
GGGTGGGGGCCATACCATTAAAGCATATTCCAGTCTTGGACGTATCTGTGTTTCGATGTGTTTTTTTCATAATCTCTTCATCCATATAATGGAACGCCACTTTAATCTTCTGCAGTTGTCCTTATCTCTCCCACAATTCTGCTGATATGTCTGTCAAGTGATATGTTATCTTTTGTCAAGACTCCAAAGTCTTTCTTCTCTTTTGCTTTTGTAATGTATTCGCTTCCCAAGGAATATTCTAGGATGGCCTTTTGTGTATTCACTTGGTCTTTGGATCACGTGTTGGACTCGTGATCGACAGCTATTTCCCTCCTGGAAGAGAGCTCAGAGCTCGTAGGTCCGATCTATGGGTAATGCTATGACCTTGCACACACACACACACCCAACTCCCCGCCCACGAGAGTCAGAGTAACGACCCGAGGCACAGCGATACCGAAATAATTTCGGCCCTGGGCAGGATTCGAACTGGGTGCTGGGAGCATTTCTGCTTCCCAGTTCAGCGCTCTACCAACTATGCCACCGAGTCGGTGTGTGTGTGTGTGTGTGTGTGTATGTGTGTGCAAGGTCATAGCATTACACAGAGTTCGGCACATATATGAGCTCCTGCAAACTTCTCAATCTCGTCTCTCCACCTCCTGTCTGGTCTCCCTCTTCCACGCTTCCCATCTCGCGGCATCCACTCAGTAACACACTTGCTCCATCGCTCATCAGTCGTTCGCACTAACTTACCTGCCCAATTCCACTTCCTTTCTTTTACCGCCTCCACAATATCTTTCACTCTAGTCTGCTCTCTCACCCAACTTGCTCTCTTTCGGTCTCTCAGCGTTATTCCCATCATTGATCTCTCCATTCTCCTCTGTGTTATATATATATATATATATATATATATATATATATATATATATATATATATACATATTCCAACGGATTTTCCCCCTTTGGGAAGTAGCCAAAAAAAAAAAAAAAAAAAAAAAAAAGGCATAAAAACCACCCTCACCCATCCCATCCCTAACATGCTCCACTCCCATTCATCCCCCTCCCTCCCTCTTATCTTGGCTCCTCCTGGATGATAGGTCATCCCTGCATCTCGCTCACTGCCCTGGGTCAGAGGCAATGTAGCAAGACGCAGCACATCCATAGCAAGGCCGCTTCATTAAATCGGCGACACCAATCTCTCCGTCTCCTCATGCAGAAAAAGAGAAAACGGGGAGAAATCCCTTCAGGCTGCGTCAATTTATTTTTCACACATACTCCCTCACTCCCCCATCTCCCACCCACTCCCTTCCATGCATCACAGCATCATCCATACACAATTATTCTCCACTCACCCCTATCTTCTGTCCTCTCCCGTCCTTCCTCAACAGACATTCCCCTCTTTCCCAATGCCCCTTTTACCCCATCCATTCATCTCATCCTTGGTTGCCCCCTCAATGTTCACTCCTTCCACCTCTGCCTTCCACACCTCTTTTACTAATCTCTCCTCACTCATTCTTTCCATGTGTCCAAACTATACAAATACTCTTTCATCAACCCTATCTCCCAACTCCCTTTCCACCCCCGCTTTCCTCCTCACCTCTTTGTTTCTGACTTTATCCAACCTAGTAACCCCTACCATACTTCTCAGGTATTTCATGTCAAACACATAAAACTCTTCCTCTCTTATGTTCCATGTTTCTGCCCCATACAGTGTTGTTGGCACAATCACTCCTTCATACAATCTCCTTTTAGTATCCATTCCCAAATGTCTATTCCTCATTACACTTTTTAATTCCTCAAGGCATTTACTTACTTCTCTCAATCTACATTCTACCTCCACTTCCATTCCTCCCTTCCCTGCCACATTCGCACCCAAGTATCTAAAGCTATCCCCTTCTTCCAGTTTCTCTCTCTTAATACTCATTTCCAATTTGCTGCCACATTTTCCCCTTGTACATCTTCACCTTACTTTTACCCACATTTATCTTCAACTTCCTTCTTTCGCACACTTTCTCAAACTCTGCCACTAACTTCCTCAATCCCTCCTCTGATCCTGCTACAACAAACAACAACTGGCTTATCTCCCATTTTTACCAAGACCTTTACTAGTCCAAGACAGTAGTTGAATCAGTAAATTCATCTGTAGACGTTAGTAGTGTACCAGCGATTACAAAGGAAGAAGTAGAATTTGCTCTAAAGATATGAAACGAGGAAAAGCACCTGGGGAAGATGGTTTATCGATAGATCTCTTGAAAGGGGCAGGGAAAGAATTTCATATAAAATTAGCTCAATGGTGTACTCAGTGCTTACTTCAAGAAATCGTTCCTGAATCCTGGTGCAATGCTATAGTGATTTTGCCTCATAAAAAATGAGATCAGAAGGACCTTAGTAATTACCGATCGATTAACTTGCTATCAAATGTATATTAAGGATTCTACAAGATCCTACAAATAGACTGAGTCAATTCTTAAATGAAAACCAATTTAGAGAACAGGCATGATTTAGATGCGGATATTCAACTCTAGACCATTTGTAGGCGATGAGCCAACTAAACGAGAAAACGACAGAATACAATATACCTCTGTTTAGCTTTTGTAGATTACGAGAAGGCCTTTGAAACAAATAACAATACTAAGCTCGCTACGCAAGCAGGGTATAAACGAACAGATCGTAAGGGTTCTAGAAAAGATTTATGCGAAAGGTACCGCTGAGATTCGACTACTTAAATACTGTATACAGAAAATATCAAGATCGAAAAAGAAGTAAAGCAAGGCGATACCATTTCATCCAATTTATTTACAACTTGTTTATAAGAGATTTTCAGAGGGTTGAGTTGGGAAGAGAAAGGTTTGAAGATTAACGACAAATATTTGAACCACCTAATATTTGCGGATGACATTATTTTTACTTCAGAAAGAGCAGAAGACTTGCAAGGTATGCTAAGTGATCTGAACAAGGAAAGTCTCAAAGTAGGTTTGAAAATGAATAAAAGTAAAACCAAAGTAATGTTCAACACGAAAGCTCAAAATAGAAATTATAATCGATGGTAAGAATCTTGAAGAAGTTGAAGAGTATATATATGTGTAACTGTATATATATATATATATATATATATATATTATATATATATATATATATATATATATATATATATATACATATATATATATACGAGTATATATGTTTATAATATATACACATATATATATATATATATATATATATATATATATATATATATATATATATATATATATATATATATATATGCAAACATATTTTTCTACTTTGCATGATTTTGAATTTAAATTGTCGAGAGTATAGGTTGATGTCATCACCTCCAGCTGGGGCTGCCGATTTGTATACGTCAAACTGTACCGCGTAAGGCCGAAGCATATTGTAGAACCGTCTTAGTAAAAATGACAGACAAGAAGGACATATTACTGCTTTTCGATGTTGATGGCACTTTAACCGCACCACGAAAGGTAAAATATAATTGTGGGTTAATTTTTTCAGAATTACTTAAGCGTAGTTTCTCATATTCTCACTGTATTGAATATTCGAATCTAAATAATCTGAAGCTTACAGCCTTACTAGTCTTAAGTCTAGTCCCTTACCTGTTTACCTATTTCAGATACATGGGAGGTTAAGAGACTTCTTATTTGGGCTCCCATCTCATAATATTTCTTGAATGTGGCTTGGATTTTCATTTCTAAACATATTGTTAATTGTACATTTTTTAACCTCAGTCACTTGTGATTGTATCGAGTAAATTATAAAAACTTTTTATCTCCCATGTATAGTATGACACTATGATCCTTAGTTTTCAATATGAATACCATGGTATTGTATGTACTCACATATACCAAAGGCTTTTTCCCCCATACAAGGGAGGTACCCAAAGTCGACAGGTATAATTCCACTCTGACTTTCACCCATTTCATCCCTAGTCCCTACTCATTCCACCCCCATTCACCACCCCTCCCTCCCTCCCTCCATCTCATCCTCAGCTCCTCCTAGATGCCAGGCCATCCCTGCATCTAGCCCAGGGTCATAAGCATTGCAGCAAGACAATACATCCACAGCAAGGCCACTTCATGTAATAAGCGACCTACCATCTCCATCCCCTCATACATCAACATTAAAGATGGGGTAAAGTCCCTTTAGGCTGCATCAAAATATCATTCACACATAGCCACTCCCTAGCCCCCCCCATCCCCCACCCACTCGCATGCATCAGAGTAGTATCTATACATGACTTGGCATGGTTGATAGAGCACTGGACTGCCAGCACGGAGGTGCGGCAGTACCTGGTTCGAATCCTGCCCAGGGCCGAAATTATTTCAGTATCGCTGCGCTTTGGGTCGTTACTCTGACTCTCATGAGTGGGGAATTGGGTGTGTGTGTGTAAGGTCATAGCATTACCCATAGATCGGTCATACGAACTCTGAGCTCTCTTCTGGGAGGGAAATAGCTGTCAATCACGAGTCCAACACGCAATCCAAAGACCAAGGTGAAGACAGCCATTCTCCACTCTCTCCTATCTTCTACCCTCTCCCTTCCTCTTGTTCACTGCCCCTTTCAGCCCATCCATTCATCTTGTCCTCAGTCGTCCCTCTAAGTCCACTCCATCCACCTCTGCCTTCCAAACTTCTGTTACTAATCTTTCTTCACTCATTCTTTCCATGTGTCCAGACCATCCCAATACTCTTTCATCAATTCTATCTCTCATCTCCATTTCCATCCCCGCTCTCCCCCTCACCTCCTTGTTTCTCACTCTTCCTTTCTTATGTTCCATCCCTCTGCCCCATACAGAACATATGAAGGAGACTGCAAGAGACCATAAGGCCTACACTAGGCAGTTCATGTCCATTACCACCTGTCATCCCCATCCATAATGTCATCTGACTGTTTCTTAAAACAACCGATAGTGTCAGCGCTCACTATATGGTTACTAAATCTACTCTATTCATTGACCACCCTATTAGTAAACCTGTTCTGGTCAATTTCCTTACCCACTTCAGTACGAGTCAGATTCTTGTGAGGAGCATTGGCTGCCATATGTACAATTCATCATACTACTTTTATTATAAAATATAAAGTCACTGCTGTATTACTTGCTCTCTTGCAAAGGATTACAAAGGTGGAGCATGCAGAAAGGAGACCTTTTGGTCCATGTCTAAGTCGAATGCGAAAAAATCATAATGATAAATAAATAAATAAAAACTATAATGTATATAATAAATGAAATAAATAAATGCATAGGTATAGTTAAATAATAAACATGTAAATAATAATAAATTGACATATAACTAATAATAAATGAGAATCAAACAAATAATAAACAAACAGACAAATGATGATAAAACAAATAAACAAATATAAATTATAATCATTACAGCATCTTACTCTGAGTAATAATAAACACAGAAAATGTGATCAAACCAGTTCACAGTTTGGCTTTAAAACAAATCAGTAAAGTCTATATACCAAGAGCTCTTTCGCCCTTACAGAGGAAGTAGCAAAGTCAAAAGATGAGTACCCATTCCACTCCCATCCACCATCCTCTCCTCCTACTCAGCTCTTCATGTATGATGGGTCATCCCATAACCCTCCCACTGCCCTTGACCAGAAGCAATGCAGCAAGACACAGCATGGTTGTTTCACTTAATTGGCAACCCCCCTCTTCATCCCCTTGTGCAGAAAAAAGAGAAGACTGAGAAAAATCCTTTCAGGCTGCATCAAAATATCATTCATACACAACAACTCCTTACCACCCCATCCTCCACACCCTCACTTCCTTGCATGACACTATCATCTTTACACAGTCATTCTCCACTCATCTCCTGCCTAATCCCTTGCTCAACAGACATTTCACCCCCTATCCATCCATCCATCTCATCCTTGGTTGTTCCCCCCCTCCTCCACCTCTTTTACTAATCTTTCTTCACTCATTCTTTCCATGTGTCCAAACCATCCCAATACTCTTTCATCAGCCCTATCTGCCATCTCCTTTTCCACCCCAACTCTCCTCCTCACCTCCTCGTTTCTCACTCTATCCAACCTTGTAACCCTTACCATACTTCTCAGACATTTCATCTCAAACACATTTAAACTTTTCCTCTCTGCCTCTCTTAAATTCCAGGTCTCTGCCCCATACAGTGCTGTTGGCACAATCACCCCTTCATATAGTCTCCTCTTTGCATCCATTCCCAAATGCCTATTTCTCATGACACTTTTTAATCCCCCAAGGCATTTACTTGCTTCTCTCAGTCTACAATTTACCTCCACCTCCACTCCTCCCTTTCCTGCCACATGCAACCCCAAATACCTAAAGCTATCCACTTCCTCCAGCCTCTCTCCTTTAAGACATTTCCAACTTGCTGCCATCCTCTCTCTTGGTACATATCATCACCTTACCTTTACCCTTATTTACCTTCAACTTTCTATCACATACTCTCCCAAACTCTATCACTAACTCCCTTAATCTCTCCTCTGACCCTGTCGCAAGAGCAATGTCATCAAGAGTCTTAACATTACAAATCAGTAAATTATGTTTTCACTTTTTTTTTCTAGTTGTGAATGTATGAAAAACATATCTGTATATGATATATGCTTAATCATTTTTTAAACTTATTTTCGTTTCCTAGGTGATTACTCCTGATATGAAAGACTTTATGATGGGAGTAAAAAAGAAGACTACAGTTGGACTTGTTGGAGGTTCAGATTTGAAAAAAATTGCAGAGCAGATGGGTGGTATGGAAGGTAAGTTGGCAATTAATCTTTCATATAGAACTTGATGGTATATTGGTATTAATTTTGTGTCTTTAAGTTTTATGTCTTTTTAAAGTACATTTTTTTGCCATTGATTATTTTGTATTGACTAAATTATGAAAAGTTAAAGGATTAAGATGTTGTTTTAAAAGATTAACATTGAGAATTCAGATTAGATTTTGAAATAATCACTTCCTTTGGTTTTGTGGACTAGAAACCCATAACTATATTGACAATCAGTAGTCCTCAGGTTCACCAATAGATCTCTCTGGGGAGAAATAATTTACTATTTTTCTGTTTTAATCACAATCCAAACAAAGAAAACATCCTACACTGTCACAGTTACGTACATTCTACCAATTACATCATCCTTGCAAGGCATCATCCTTCAGCTCCAACTGCTCAACTCTGTAACAAACCACATACTGGCAGGTGATCTGAATGAACATAATCCAGCCTGGCTTAACACAGAGAAGAGATCAAGGAGGACACAAAATACTTGGACAAGTCCCCGACCTAAACATAACATAAGAACATAAGAATGAAGGAGACTGCAAGAGACCATAAGGCCTACACTAGGCAGCTCCGTATCCATCACCACCTGTCATCCCCATCCATAAAGTTGTCTAATCGTTTCTTAAAACAACTGATAGTTTCAGCGCTTACTGCATGGTTACTAAGTTTATTCCATTCATTGACCACCCTATTAGTAAACCAATTCTTGCCTATTTCCTTTTTAAATCTAAATTTGTCCAGTTTATAACCATTACTGCGAGTCCTGCCCTGTTGTTTTAATATGATGACCTTGTTTGCATCACCCTTGTTAAAGCCTTTGATCCACTTGAACACCTCTATTAGATCACTCTGCGTCTTTCCTCACAGTGTAAGTTAAGAAATAACCCCACTGAACAGTCACCCCATTGCTATCAATAACCAACATCTTATACAACATGTTCATGCCACCCTACAAAAACAAAGAGCATGGTAAACCATTCAAGATCTTTCATGTTTCCCAATAAAGGTTACCATAGAACTGGAAGAGGGAATATAGCCCACAATCAAAAGTATATTTATAAACTACCAAAAGAGCCAAGATTGAATGGCCAAATCCTTCCATTGAAAAAAAAAAGAACCCTAAAATTCTGGACCTTACATTTGATACTCTTGTGAATTTCATCCCACATATTAAAGACCTGATTGCAAAAAACACAAAGAATCATGATAACAGAATTCTTTTCCCCATCTTACGACAGGGGTTAAGAGGCATAGTCACACAAGTAGTGTCAAGGAAACACCATAAAGGAGGGATATTTGTCATACAAAAGTAAAACCATTCCTCTGTGAGTAGAGATTTTATTCAACATATGCAGATTGTGTGTGCATCAGTCAGTAGGTTGCCCCAAAACAGTCCCTATAACATTGGCTGCAAGGGACCATGCAGTAACATTAGCTGCAAGGGACCATGCAGTTACTACTTATGATAATATCCAGTCAGTACCTGAGCATGGTCAATTACTTAATTGTAACATAGAGGACAGCAGCTATGCATGTAGACTCCTGTCTCTTTTTGTCCAGCCATCAATCAAATAATTGTTACCTTGGGCTTCACTAAGTGGAAAATCATAGCACCACAGTGACTGGCAATGGTCCATGGAGCCTCCTACAGATCTCTGGAAAGAAACTCCAGACTGCTGTGTTGTATCAGAGTGGATCTGTTTCTGTCATTAGTGGTAGGAAAAGGAGAGCAGTCACTAGTTGTCAGCTCCTCATGTGTGAAGAAGTGTAAGAATGCAGTTGGAGTCAATAGAGAGAGATCTTGGGGCCCAGTCTAGAGATGGTGTCAGTCCTTCAAGGTTGCACCTTGTGGTAGAGGTGAGAGGGTTGACATGTTTTTAAGATGGGCAGCTTCACAGGCCATCTTCCAGGACTACCACATACAGAGACCTGTCCTTGGTCCCTCTTCAGTTTTAAATCTGCTTATTTTTTTTAGTTTAGGGTATATCATCAAAGCTACTTCAAGAGTTGACACATTTGAATCCCCATATGGAGTACTGACTTCTTAAGTTATATGCAGTTAGTATTTTTATGGATGAAAGTGGCATCCCTATGTACTAGTCACACAATTCTTCTACGACTGGAGACTTCTCCACACAAAAAAGAATGCTGATCACTTGTAACTTTTACTATCCCTCATTTCTACAACATGCGCACATATACCAAAATACCTTTTCTCCCATGTAAGGTGGGGTTGGTACAGTCAGGACCCACCCCACACCCAGGTAAATTCCATTCATTATCCTTACCATCTTAGTGCCTTTGCCCTCCTTGGATATTTTATTTTATTAATTAATTAATTTATTTATTTTTATTTTATTTTTTTACTACCTCAATGACTCCCCTACTTCTACACAACACTGTCCCCATGGATAGAAGTGCAGGTTATTGCTTGTGACATACTAAGTACTAGATATGTGTCAGCATGGAAAACTTTCTTGATTTCCTTTGTGATCTGTAACAATTTGTTATCACATGTTAAGAGGGTGAGAATAGTTCTGAAATTGATCAGAGGTCAGGCTTTGTCCAGAGACTATCAGTCCACTGAGGCTGTATCTTCAGATAGAGGTGAGAGTATTGAGTTCTGACCCAGGGCAGTGGACAGGATGCAGGGATGACCCGTCATCCAGGAGGTGCTGAGATAAGAGGGAGGAGGGTGGAGTGGAGTGGAATATATAGGAAATGGAATGGGTGGGAGTGGTTTCTATGCCTTTTTTGTTTTGGCTTTTTGTATGTATGTAAGTAGCAGTAGTGAGATGAGTCACAGATGTCCTTTTTAGGGACCTTAGACACCCCATGGACCAGTCAGAGACTTTTCACTCAAAAGAAAAGACAAAAATTGTACCTCTACTCTCCCTGCATTCTGCTAATCTCCTTAAATCTCACCATTGTTGCCTCTATGACTCCCATCCCTTCAATGAATTACAATTGTTGTGAAGGTGTTTTGAACACCATCCCCTCTTCACACTACATTTCACAAGCACAACCAACAGAAATGCAACAGAAAAACTATACCACCATACTACTCAAACATCTGAAACAACCAACCTTCTGCACCGCACAAAACATCCACACAGAAGCACATGCACACTCGGATAATTGAACAAGCCCTTCGGGAAAGAGTGCCAAACTCGATACTCCATCAACTCCCAGATATAAGCCCTACAGAGAAAACCCTTCCGTACTTGACAAGAGCCACACTGGCACATCTGCATTCAGGACAGAATCCAGCATTAAGGCAGTGCTAACACAGAATAGGCCCGGTCCACATATTTAAGCTGTCCCAGATGCAACTACCACACAGGAAACCTAGAACATTTCATACTACAATGCCTCACACTAACAATCCCCAGAGAACAGCACTATATCTCTTCCCTAAGTGGCTATATTGCCACCCGGAGGTTGTTGCTGGTTTCTTGAGGTCACAGGTACTCTGCATGAGAGACTAGGGACGATGAATTGATTGTTTTGAAGGTTTTATCTCTTTGAAGCCCATCACATATGGGTACCCTATTGTTGGTTTTGTTTATTTTGTACTTTTGTATAGTACTCTTGTGGACTTATTGTACAGAGAGAACTACATATGAACTTCTTCCACAGATTTAATGAAGTTTGAATATGTGTTCAGTGAAAACGGCTTGGTAGCGCATAAAAATGGAGAGAAGGTTGCAGAAGAAGTAGGTAGTAAAGTCTGTTTTCTTGTTATATAGGTGTATGTTGTAAACTTGTACTATTGTGTCAAATCTTTCTCAATATAAATTTTGGTTACAGAGTATTCAGCATTATATGGGGGAAGAAAAACTTCAAAGGTTTATCAACTTTGCACTGAAGTACATGTCTGAAATAACACTACCAGTGAAGAGGGGTGTTTTTATTGAGTTCCGTTCTGGTCTTATCAACGTATGTCCAGTTGGTCGCAGTTGCAGTCAGGCCGAACGTGATCAGTTTGGTGAATATGATAAAGTAATGTATTTCTTTCTTTTTTTATACACATATTTGTTATTTATTATTATATATTTTTTTACTGTAATTTTTTAAGGTGTCTGAGAAAAGTGATGATATTAATGGTAAAATATTTATTGTAAGCTTTAAGTAACCTCCTCCTAATCAGGATATTCTTTTCATATCCAATTCTTCATACTCATCTTCCATCTTCTTGTTCTCCTTCTCCTCCTTTTCCTCTTTGTCCTCCTGTACCTCCTTTCCTGTTGCAGGTCCATAACATAAGGAAAAAGTTTGTTGAGGTGTTGCAGAAGGAATTTGAAGATTCTGGTCTTGCCTTCTCAATAGGTATGGCACCAGCATACTTTCCAGTATTGTAGATTATTAGATTTTAGTCCAAAAGGCAGAGGTGGAAGGAATGAACATGAGGAGGCAACCAAGGATGAGATGGATGGATGAGGGTAAAAGGGGCTATGGGAAAGAGGGGAATGTCTGTTGAGGAAGGAAGGGAGAAGACAGAAGATAGGGGTGAGTGGAGAATGGTTGTATGTGGATAATGTGATGCATGGAAGGGAGGGGAGGGAGTATGTTTGAATGATATTTTGACGTAACCTGAAGGGATTTCTCCGTCTTCTCTTTTTGTGCATGAGGTGATGAAGAGAGAGGGGGTCACCGATTAAATGAAGTGGCTTTGTTGTGGATGTGCTGTGTCTTGCTATGCTGCATCTGACCTAGGGCAATGGACGAGATGTAGGGATGACCCGTCATCCAGGAGGAGACAAGATAAGAGGGAGGGAAGGGGGTGAATGGGAGTGGGGTATGTGGGGATGGAATGGATGGCAGTGGATTTTATGCCTTTGTTTTTTGACTACCTCTCTTGAAAGGGGGAAAAGCAGTTTGTGTATGTATATATATTATTAGTACATACATACATATACCAAAGGCTTTTCCCCCCTTACATGGGGGCGTAACCAAAAAGAAAAAGGTATAGAAACCACTTCCACCCATTCCATTTCCTATATATTCCACTCCCCTCCACGCTCCTCCCTCCCTCTTATCTTGGCACCTCCTGGATGACGGGTCATCCCTGCATCCTGTCCACTGCCCTGGGTCAGAAGCAGTGTCACAAGACACAGCACATCCACAGCAAGACCACTTCATAAATTCGGTGACATCCCCTCTCCGTCCCTTGTGCGGAAAAGGAGACGGGGAGAAATCCCTTCGGGCTGCATTAATTTATTTCTCATACATATTTCCTCACCCCCCTATCCCCCACCCACTCCCCCTCATGCATCACAGCATCATCCATACACAACCCTTCTCCATTCACCCCTATCTTCTATCCTCTCCCGTCCTTCCTCAACAGACATTCCTCTCTTTTGTAATGTCCCTTTCACCCCATCCATCCATCTCATCCTGGGACGCCCCCTCATATTCCTTCCTTCCACTTCTGCCTTCCACACCTCTTTTACTAATCTTTCTTCACTAATAGCTTAAAATGAATAGTTGAAATTAATAAACAAACAAGTAAAAAGTAAATAATAAATGGACAGATAAATAATAATAAAATAAATAATAATATATATTGTATTGTTGTATGGGGACTGCTAGTATTAGCTGTCTTCTGTGTGGTGGTTGCATCTGGGGCAGTTTGAATCCATGGCCTGGCCAATTCTGTGTTAGTACTGTTTTAATATTGAGTGGTGTCCCTAGTGCATGTGTGACAGTGTAGCACTGTGCTGCAGTATCCAGGTTGCAAGCAGCTGCACTGTGCAATGAGACAGCAAAGAAGATCCATCCCCCATCAAGAAGGAAGTATGGGAGACCTGCTGCCAGTGTCAAATTGACACGGTACTCCTCACCACCTCATGGAGGTGCAGTCCTGATGGGGCCAGCACATGGTCTTTGGACTGGGCCAGAGAGGATTAGATGTTAGGTAGAATAAAATGCATGGCAATGCTATCATGTATATCTTAAATCTACTCCATGCAGAAGTCAATTGGGGCAGGAGGGTTTATAGATTTTGTAATGGAACTTTTGGTTGATTGTACATTTTTAATCTATCCAATTCTCTTCAGGTGGCCAAATCAGTTTTGATGTCTTTCCCAAAGGATGGGACAAAACTTATTGTCTTCGTTTTGTAGAAAATGAATTCAAGGTAATTTCATGAACTATAGTTGCTTCAGAATAAGTTGTATGAAAAATTTGTCTAATTTTTAATCTCTTCAATGTGGAAACATGATGTATGAATTTTACCTCTGTTGTGGACAAATAATTTTATGTAGATGAAGGTTGAACTTGGATTTGAAGGCCTGTTTTTATACATATACATACATATATACATATACCAAAGGATTTTCCCCCCTTACAAGGGAGGTATATATATATACACACATATACACACACACACAAAAAGCATGTGAATAGTACATACATACATATACCAAGGCTTTTCCCCCTTACAAGGGAGGTAGCCAAAAAGGAAAAGGCATAAAATCATTCCCACCCATTCCATCCCTGAATACACTCCACACCCATCCACCCTCCTGGATGACGGGTCATCCCTGCGCTGGGTCAGAAGCAGCGTCGCAAGACACAGCACATCCACAGCAAGGCCACTTTATTAAATCGGCGACCCCCCCTCTCCATCCCCCCATGCATAAAGAAGATGGGGAGAAATCCCTTCAGGCTGCGTCAAAATTTGCTCACACATACTACCTCACCCCCCATCCCCCCACCCATTCCACCTCATGCATCACAACATCATCCATATACAACCATTCTCCATTCACCCCCCATCCCCCCACCCATTCCACCTCATGCATCACATCATCCATGTACAACCATTCTCCATTCACCCCTGTCTTCTGTCCTCTCCCGTCCCTCCTCAACAGACATTCCCCTCTTCCCCAAAGCCCCCTTCACCCCATCCATCCACCTCATCCCAGGGCGTCCCCTCATGTTCACTCCCTCCACATCTCTTTTACTAGTCTTTCTTCACTCATTCTTTCCATGTGTCCAAACCATCCTAATACTCTTTCATCAACCCTATCTCCCAACCCTCTTTCCACCCCTGTTCTCCTCCTCACCTCCTCATTTCTCACTCTATCCAGCCTAGTAACCCCCATCATACTTCTCAGACACCTCATCTCAAACACATTCAAACTCCTTCTCTCTTCCTCTCTTATGTTCCATGTTTCTGCCCCATACATGGCACAGTCACTCCTTCATATAGTCTCCTCTTAGCATCCATTCGTAAATGTCTATTTCTCATTACACTTTTTTATCAATGAAGGCATTTACTTGCTTCTTTCAATCTACATTTTACCTCCACCTCCACTCCTCCCTTTCCTGCTACATTTGTCCCCAAGTAGCTAAAACTATCCACTTCCTCCAGTCGCTCCCCCTTAATGCTCACTTCCAGACTACTACCACTTTCACCCTTTGTACATCTCATTTGTACATTGTACATTTTGTTTTTCTTTTTTTCTTTTTCTTTTAGGAATGTCCCCTGTGGGGCTACAAGGAGAAGGATGCCTAGTCCCAATCCCCGTCCCTTTCTTCTTGCCTCTTACGATCCAAGTGGAATTACTTGGTGGCAGTATTCTTTTCCCCCACCACATGGATGGGGTAGTGCGAGAGGTAACTGCAAGGGTAGTGGGTCAGGGATTGGAGATGGTTAAAGAAAATGGAGAAAAGTGGGAGGTGAGCCAGCTGTTGTTTGCGGACGACACTGCGCTTGTGGCAGGATCGGAGGAGGGATTGAGGAAGTTGGTGACAGAGTTTGGGAGAGTGTGTGATAGAAGAAAGCTGAAGATAAATGTGGGTAAAAGTAAGGTGATGAGATGTATAAGGGGTGAAAGTGGCAGTAGTCTGGAAGTGAGCATTAAGGGAGAGCGACTGGAGGAAGTGGATAGTTTTAGATACTTGGGTGCAAATGTGGCAGGAAAAGGTGGAGTGAAGGTGCAGGTAGAATGTAGATTTGGAGAAGCAAGTAAATGCCTTCGTGGATTAAAAATTGTAATGAGGAATAGACATTTGGGAATGGATGCTAAGAGGAGACTGTATGAAGGAGTGATTGTGCCAACAGCACTGTATGGGGGCAGAAACATGGAACATAAGACAGAAGGAGTTTGAATGTGTTTGAGATGATGTGTCTGAGAAATATGATAGGGGTTACTAGGCTGGATAGAGTGAGAAATGAGGTGAGGAGGAGAACAGGGGGTGGAAAGGGAGTTGGGAGATAGGGTTGATGAAAGAGTATTAGGATGGTTTGGACACATGGAAAGAATGAGTGAAGAAAGACTAGTAAAAGAGGTATGGAAGGCAGATGTGGAGGGAGTGAACATGAAGGGACGTCCTAGGATGAGGTGGATGGATGGGGTGAAGGGGGCTTTGGGGAAGAGGGGAATGTCTGTTGAGGAAGGACGGGAGAGGACAGAAGACAGGGGTGAATGGAGAATGGTTGTATATGGATGATGTTGTGATGCATGAGGTGGAATGGGCAGGGGGGTGAGGTAGTATGTGTGAGCAAATTTTGACGCAGCCTGAAGGGATTTCTCCCTGTCTTCTCCTTTTATGCATGGGGGGACGGAGAGAGGAGGTTGCCGATTTAATGAAGCGGCCTTGCTGTGAATGTGCTGTGTCTTGCGACACTGCTTCTGACCCAGGGCAGTGGGCAAGGTGCAGGGATGACCCATCATCCAGGAGATGCTAAGATGAGAGGGAGGGTGGAGGGGTGTGGAGTGTATTCAAGGATGGAACGGGTGGGAATGATTTTATGCCTTTTCCTTTTTGGCTACCTCCCTTGTATGGGGGAAAAAGCCTTGGTATATGTATGTATGTACATCTTGTACATTGTACATCTACATTTGAATAGTACTACACAAAAAGATACTAAGAAAAATTGAAATAATAGGTGAAGTACAAGGAAAGTTATTGGAATGGATTGAAGATTTCTTGAACGAGAAAAAAAAAAAAGAGGGTGGTACTTAGAGACAAGAACTCGATCTGAGAAGAAATGATAAGTGGAGTCCCATAAGATTCTGTAATGGCTCCAATAATGTTTGCCATATATATAAATGACGTGGATGAAGGTGTGGATGATGCAAAACTACTAAAGTGAATAAGTACAGAGGAAGATTGTAAATCACTACAAAAAGACCTAGGTAAAGTCTGGGAATGGAGTCAAAAGTGTGAAGTGAACTTCAACATCAAGAATTGTAGTATAATAGAATTTGGAAAAAAGTGAAAATAGAATATTGGGACGATATGAAATTGATACCAAGAAAGTTAAAGTTAACTCTGAAAGGGACCCAGGAGTAATTATCAGCAATGACATGGCACCCGACAAACATATCAACAAAATAGTCAGAGAAACCTTCAATTTACTAATGTCAATGAAAGTGGCCTTTGACTATTTGGATGAAGAAATGATAAATAAAATATTAGTTGCATTGATAAGACCAGGATTGGAGTATCCTGTGACACTATGGACACCCAGTACTAAAAAGAATATAAAGAAATTAGAAAATTCATAGAGCAACAACACTCCAAACTGACACATGAATAAAGATTGTCCAAACTTGAACTACCAACCCTGGAACAAAGAAGAAAAAGAGATGTACTTACCATCTAAAGAATTATGAAACGGATGGAAGTCCTTGGTAGAGATTATTTACTGAAGTGGGATAAAAGAAAAACAAGAGGACATGAAAAGAAACTTAAAAAGGATAGTTATAGAAGAGATCTGAAAAAGTATAGTTTCCCACGCAGAGTGGTGGATATCTGGAATGAATTGGATGTGGAAGCAGTGAGTGCAAACACTATACAAGAATTTAAGAACAAATTTGATGCTGAAAGATGCAAAGACGGGTCACTATGAGCAGAGCTGTTCCCATAAAATACAACACATACACACACGACTCGGTGGCACGGTTGGTAGAGTCTCTGACCGTCACTACAGCGGTCCGTGTTCGAATCCTGCCCAGGGCTGAAATAATTTCATATCGCTGCGCTTCGTCTCGTTACTTCAACTCCCGTTGGCGGGGAGTTGGGTGTGTGTGTGTGTGTGTGTGTAAGGTCACAGTATTACCCATAGATCGGTCATATGAGCTCTGAGCTCTTTTCCAGGAGGGAAATAGCTGTCGATCATGAGTCCAACATGTGATCCAACGACCAAGGTGAATCACACACACGCACACAAATCTGACATATAAACAAAGATTGGAGGTAAATACACACACACACACACACAAACATTTTAAGTCTGTATTCACAATAAAAAATGCACATAATTGGGAAGAAGAAAAGGTGGAAAGATCCACCCCAATGAAAGAAAGAAATTTAACACAAAAAGAAATAAGGGACCAAATGATAGATCTTGATATCAGAAAATCACACTGTCAGGACATAATTGCAACTTGGATACTAAAAGAATGTATAGATGAGCTAGAGAACAAGATATATAAAATGATAGATGGCTCACTCAAGGAAGGAAAGGTACCACAAGATTGGGAAAATGCAAATATCGTACCAATATATAAAGGAGATAAGGAAGACCCAATAAACTATAGACTGGTCTCCCTTAAAAGCACAAATTAGCTAAAGTATGTGAAAAAGTTATCGAAAGTAGATGGATTAAACATCTGGAAGAAAATGTGATACTGAATCCAAAACAATTTGGCTTTAGACAAGGAAGATCTTGTGCCACCAACTTCATTTGTTTTTATTCAAGACTAATAGACATAATACAAGAAAAGGACAGATGGGTGGATTGTACTTTTCTAGATTTGCAAAAGGCATTTGATAAGGTACCACACAAAAAACTAATGAGAGAACATGAAACAACAGGTGTACAAGGAAAATTATTGAAATGGATGGAAGATTTCTTGAATGGGAAAAAAATGAAGGTGCTAGACAAAAACTCAACCTGGGAAGAAATGATAGTGGAGTCCCACAAGGTTCTGTACTAGCTCCGATAATGTTGGCCATATGTGTAAATAACATGGATAAAGGTGTTGAATGTTATATGAACTACTTTACAGATGATGCAAAACTACTAAAGAAAATAAGTATAGAGAAAGACTGAATCATTTCAGAGAGATCTGGACAAAGTCTAGAAATGGAGCCAAAAGTGGGAAGTGAACCTCAATATCAAGAAATGCAGTATAATGGAGTTTGGAAAAAGTAAGAAAAGAATATCAGGGGAATATAAGGTTGGTACAAAAGAAGTTAAAAATATTAGCTCAGAAAAGGACCTAGGAGTAATTTTTAGCATAGACATGTCACCAGACAAGCATATAAACAAAAAAGTTGGAGAGACCTACAATTTCCTAAGAACAATAAAGGTGGCCTTTAACTACATGGAAATGGTAAAGAAGATATTAGTCACGCTGAAAAGATCAAGATTGGAGTACACTGTGACACTATGGACACCTAACACAAAAAAGAATACAGGTAAACGTCGACTTACGATGGCATTAGGTTTCGATAGAGCCATCGTAAGACGATCTCATCGTAAGTCGATCCCCACTCTGTTCCGTGGTCACTGTACCTAGCGTACCTGTATATTACCCACCAGAGATACTGAATATAGCCTATTAAACATGTACAGTAGTTTATTTAATCATTTTTATCCTTTTTACCATATTCAAACACTATAATATGTATTTTCAGTACGGACTTAAATCTCGCGGGCAGCAGCCAATGCCAGCCGTACGACGTGACGTAATAATACTCGCATCATAAAATATAGTCACCGCTTATATCGATCGTTCTCTCTCTCACCCGCGAATTTTGAAAACCACAGAGAATGAATCATTTGAGAGAATGTAAAAACACAGGGGCGACTACAATAAATATAATCAAGACGCCGATATGGCAGCGTCGCGAATCCACTTGCTCCTCATGACACCTACGTGTGCGGCACCGTATGGAAGGGGTTAAATTATCATATCGTCGTCGTCGTCGTCATCGTAAAGTCGAACAATCGTAAGTCGCGGCCATCGTAAGTCGACGTTTACCTGTATAAAGAAATTAGAAAGAATCCAAAGAGCAACGACAAAGATGGCACCAACACTTTCAAAACTGACATACGAACAAAGATTGTCCAAACTGGAACTAACAACCCTGGAACAAAGAAGAGAAAGAGGAGATCTACTGGCCATTTACAGAATCATGAAAGGTATGGAAGTCCTTGATGGAGAGGATTTATTAAAGTGGGACAGAAGAAAAACGAGAGGACACAAAAAAGAAACTCAAAAAGGATAGTTATAGAAGAGATCTGAAAAAGAATAGTTTTCCACACAGAGTGATGGATGTGTGGATCAAATTGGATGAAGAAATGATATGTGCAAAAACCAGACAAGAATTTAAGAACAAACTAGATACTGAGAGATACAAAGACGAGTCACTACAAGCATAACTCCCTGTAAAATACAACTAGGTAAATACGCACACATACACACAACTTGTGGTGCAGTGGTAGCGTTTGTGGCTGCCACTATAGGAATCTGGGTTCAAATCCCACCCAGGGCTGAAATAATTTCAGTGTTGATGCACTGCGAGTCATCACTCCAGCTCTCGTGGGCAGGGAGTTGGGTGTGTGTGTACATATAAGGTCACAGCATTACCCATAGATCGGTCATATATGAGCTCTGAGCTCTCTTCTGGGAAGGAAATAGCTGTTGATCATGAGTCCAACAGGTGATCAAAGACCATGGTGAATGACGCGCATGCATGAGTGCGCGCACACACACAAAGGCCTCTTCCCTCCTTATAAGGAAGGGGGAAGGTGTTTCAATGTATAGAAATAAACTTAAATCCAGTCTTCCTTCTGTTACATGAAGTTACTTATCCTTAGAGGGGGTTTACACGGTCAACGGTTTGTTGAACGCGGTTCGACAGATATGTGTTTAAAGTGATGTGTGAACGGGGTATTTGGTTGTCAAACTCGTTCGACAATCAAATACCCCGTTCACACATCACTTTAAACACGTGCCTGTCGAACCGCATTTGACAAACTGTTAGGCCGTGTAATCCCCCCTTTAGGCAGAGTAAGCTCAGTAGAGTACATGATGGTGTTGAATGAATAAATGCTTAATACACAATAGAACAGCGAATGATATGAATTGCATTTGTTTCATATGGGTACATGTATCACCAAATGGATTTCACATCATTTTATGATACACAAGACAAAATGTATACTGGATAACTTGTTATAATATTTGGTAGGAAATCCACTTCTTTGGTGACAAGACAGCTCCAGGAGGTAATGACCATGAGATCTACGAGGACCCAAGAACTCATGGTCACCACGTGACATCTCCAGAAGACACCAAAGCTCAGCTGCAAGAACTTCTAGGATTATAAGTAAACATTAAAGCATAGTGTGCCTTTGGGATGATGTGATACAATTTGCACTTTGTATTGATTTTTGCATTGTAAGTTAAAATTATGAATTGAGTGAACTGAATGTTAGATTATATGAATTGTTGGACATTTAACTTGTGTACCACAATTTTTGTTACTCTCCAATGTTGAATATAATTTTACAAAAAAAAAAAAAGTTTAATTTCTCCATTATGGCGAATATGAAAGTTAGTATGTCTTGCTCCATTACATTGCACTGTGTTATCCAGTCATTATTGGAAAGAACCTTAATTTGTTTATGGGATAGCCAAGACTTCCTTTAAGCTTTTCTTCCTGGAGGAAAACCAACTGCTACCTCACTGCCATGTTGTGCTTTACCCCAAGTTCAGCTCTCGCTAGTGAAACTGATGTAAAATGTGAGACAATGACTGAGACCAATAATATCTTAATTTGTCAAAAATTTCCTCCAATTAAGAATAACATAATTCTATCCATCAATGATCAAGGTTTCCAGTGACTGCATGACAATTAGGGTGGGATATGGTGATCTCTGGAGGCCCCTAGTCACAGTCCATATAGCAAGTGGTGCAGTCCCAGTGGTCATCTTATACTGGGGAGTAGGGGTGGTGTTACAGGACACCTTGGCAGCAGCCTTAATTAGCTGTGCTCATTTACTATTGGGAGTGGGCTGGAAAATGTGCCTTAAACATACATATACCAAAGGCTTTTCCCCCTACACAGGGGGTAGCCAAAAAGAAAAAGGCATAGAAACCACTACCATTCCACTTCCTATATATTCCACTCCCCTCCACCCTCCTCCCTCCCTCTTATCTTGGCACCTCGTGGATGATGTGTCATCCCTGCATCCTGTCCACTGCCCTGGGTCAGAAGCAGTGTTGCAAGACACAGCACATCCATGGCAAGGTTGCTTCATAAATTAAACATAGTACAAAAAAAATGCTAGGGAGTTGCCTGTAGCAAGAACTACAATGAAGACAATAAGAAGGGAGCAGCAGGCCTACCAAATCCACAGCTCCTCACTGCATCCCTGCCCTGCACTATGACACCTCCCCATGGAGAGTGTGAATAATCCTCACCCTAAATCTAGGAATGATACATACATATACCAAAGGCTTTTTCTCCCTTACAAGGGAGGTAGCCAAAAAGAAAAAGGCATAAAAATCATTCCCACCCAATCAATCCCTAAATACACACCACCTCCCTCCACCCTCCCTCTTATCTTAGCACCTCCTGGATGATGGGTCATCCCTGCATCTTGTCCACTGCCCTGGGTCAGAAGCATTGTCGCAAGACACAGCACATCCACAGCAGGGCCACTTCATTAAATCGGCAACCCACCCTCTCTGTCCCCTCGAGCAGAAAAGGAGAAGACAGGGAGAAATTCCTTCGGGCTGTCAAATTTTTCTCACATACTACCTCACCCCCCATCCCCCCACCTATTCTACCTCATGATAACACTGGCATTTGCCCAATCCATTCTCATAAAATGAAATTACATTCCTGAGTTTGCTCCAACATATAGCCACCAGTTCGACCGGTATCAAGATGAATTGGACTCTCGCTTGGATTACCCAAATCTCTTGCTCCTAAATATCCTCAGTGGTGCATCTCTTGCAGTAAACTGGCCTTTTGAAGTAAACAAAGACTTCATCATTTTATGCAGAAAAGCCCACCAAATAAAGCCCCAAGGAATTGTATACCTAATAGTGGAATTGGAACAAAAAGAACCCAGTATGACAAAGTCTTTACCCCTCGGTCCTTGCCCCCCTCCCTCTGTCCAAGTAAAACTATGTACATCATTCAATAAAGCATAGAAGTGGTCAACATCCAACAGCAGAATGAGTACACAGATAAATATAGTAAGCATATCCCACTGCTTCTGACCCAGGGCAGTGGACAAGATGCAGGGATGACCCATCATCCAGGAGGTGCCAAGATAAGAGGGAGGGTGGAGGGGAGTGGAATATATAGGAAATTGAATGGGTGGGAGTGGTTTCTATGTCTTTTTCTTTTTGGCTACCCCCTGTGTAAGGGGGAAAAAGCCTTTGGTATATGTATGTATGTACAGTATATCCCAATCCAAGGAAATAGTAAAGGGCAAAGATATTAGCTCCTCATACTGATATTGACTCCAACTCCCCACTTACCTATATATGGGATACCTAATATATAATGTAAAAAGTTGGTACCCTTGCCCAGGCTGCTGTTTCAACTGCCAATGCTTTAGGGATGCCAATGCCAACCAAAAGGCATATGGGTACACTGGCCCCTGCACATGGGTCCCCATTCAGAAACTGCAGTCAAAACCACCTAGCATCCTCTTCACAGTGCACAGAATTCTGCCATGAAAATAAATCCTCTTGCTTTTGAGGCTCAGATCGTAATGGGTTCCAAGAGAGTTGCAAAATCTTGAAATGGGATTCATAGCAAGTAAGGAGAACCTTACCATTAGGAACAAGGGATCATAAAACCAAAAAAGTAGGAGTAAAAGCCAGTAATGAGCATACAGTCACAGGTGGCAAGAGGTAAGTAGGTATGAAGCATAGGCCAGGAGTGTGTAACTGCAGCTGAAGCGGTCATCTTTACCATGTACACTTGGACTGTTGGGGCGTGTAACAGTCACTGTTGGGAACCTGAGAGAAGTGTGGGGTTTGAACCCAGAATTAAGTAATTGTGAAACCAGCACACACGCTGGTCTTGTCCCAGCAGCAGGAGGGACAAGAATATGAAGGGGTGATTGGTTGCTTTGGACTATAAGATGCATGTTTGTTATGGACTAGTTTACCAGGGCTTCTACCTTAAGAGACAGGTGGAGTGGCTATGATTCTCTTCAGTAAAAGTCAGATTACTATATTCATTTGCACCAGTCGATTTTGCCCTGCATCTTATTCTACACCACAAGAATCTACTGCCAATTGAGCTCAGTTGAATTACAGCATTATAACCCCATCCCTTGATAGAATGTTGAGATTGCATTTTTTATGTCACTCCTCTGTTTTATGGAATTCTGTTTCTCCATAGGTTCCATGTATTAGCATGATTACCATACATACTTTTCCCAGGCATATTCACTGCTTTGATATTATCTGAACTCAAACCACAGTTAGGAAGAAAGATTGGGTTTTTTACATTTACTTATACAGTGAGACCTCTCATTAATTAGCTGTGTTTACGGTGTTTTCGCTGTGTTTTTGGTGCTGTTGTTTAGTGCGTGCAATCATTATGCCACCCAAAAACCACTCCAAAACACCGAAAACACAGCAAAAACACCGCAAACGTAGCTAATTAACATCCATTAATGAGAGGTCCCACTGTACCTCAATCTTTTTGTCTGTGACTTGCCAAAATCTATCTTGTCAAACACATCCTTCTTTCATGTAGAAGTACGATACACTGCCTGAAGTTTAATGATGGTACAAACCACTGAATTAGACCACATTTTCAAAGAAATTACTCTGGTTGACCTTCATGTCGAGGTGGCATGGAGGTACCTGTCTCCTCTTCCTCTTCCTCATCCACAAAATTATCTGGTGTCATCACTGCACTGAAGGTGGGTAGGATTGGTTTTACTTTTGCCCCTCCCTAGCCTGATTCTAAATGTGCATTACACCACCATGGATAGATGACCTACCATTAATTTGGTACCCCCCGGCTCCTTTCAGGGGATGCAAGGTGTGCTCTCTGCTCAGCCCAAGGGATGCCTCCTGCTCCTTCCAGAAGTCAAAGGCCTCATCAGGCCACCAAAGGACTGACATCATTTGTGTTTTCGATAGTGTAGGGGGTCCAACATGGCATCTGTTCTGGTGAGTGACAGCACTTGCCCTTGTACATGCCGAATTAGATTAAATTAACATGCAGGTGAGGTATGAAGGATGTATCCCCCCCATCCTTCCTCCTCCCCCTCCTCTCTCCTCTCAGGGTGATAGGACAGTCCCATAGTAGATCTATAAGGTCAACTCGACTGTCTGGGGTGCTGATTTTCCTCTCTGAGTCAATAAGTAAGGAGGCCATGGGGAGGGGTGGGGTATCACAGGTCACCAGGTTGTTCCCCAAGTTGAGCAATATCCTGAGAACAAAATTCTCTTAAAGTGCTGAATTCGTTTACTTGAGGGTGAAGTGCAGTGGGCACATGCAGCCTAAATGAGAAGAGCCTGGCACCTAAACACATTGCATGACCCTTGATAAAGGGTTGTTGTTGTTGTTGTATATTAGTTTACTTGTTCTAATGTCCTTGTGGACAGCCATGCTACTGTCATACATCATCTTATATTTCAGGGCCATAGGCTGGCCAAAATGACAGGGGAAGGGGGGTCAGTAAGAGAAAAGTCCTATCATACATTATTTTGTGGTGTATCTCATACATTATGGATTTATAATCCCTCTCAAGGTACATTATTTTCCTCTAAATACCCAGTGAAGGGACCTGTAGTATATTGGTGGGATAGTTACCAGACAATGTGGAAGTTAAAAAATTGAAAAATTCCAAGGAGGTTAGTCCCCCTCCCCCCAGGCTACAACCCTGGATTTCATATGTTGGTTTAGTTGGTTGAAGGTGTTTATAGTTTGGTTAAGTGTGTATGTGTATATGTGTATATATGTATATATATATATATATATATATATATATATATATATATATATATATATATATATATATACACATACATATGCACACATATCATAAATAAGTTATAAATTCCACATCTGGAGGAAAACAGACAGTAGTCGAAATATACAGATCACCATGAATACTTTTCTTTGCATTTGGGAGTTAGTTTATGTGTATATATATATATATATATATACATATATATATATATATACATACATATATACATATATATATATATATATATATGTATATATATATATAAGAAGTAAATATTTACGGGTTTTAGGTGTTGGGTTAGCTTAATATTAAACAGGATTTCAAATTAAACTACTTTTAAAAACGAGTTTCTGGTCAGTTTTGATAACGAGCGTCAATGAGAAAACATGTATTGGGTAAATCTGTTTTAACGGCATGCATTGTCAATTCCATATCGAAGATAGAAAAAACAGAATGGCACAGTCCCCAGATTATGAGAATGCATTAATCCATAATAGTCAACTACAAAAGCATAAGTAAGCACAAAAATACACGTGTTCATTGGGTAGTCGTGTTTTTTTTTTTTTTTTTTTTTTTTTTTTTTTTTTTTTTTTTTTTTTTTTTTTTTTTTTTTTTTTTTTTTTTTTTTACTTTTTTTAGTAGTGTGGGTTTATCTTGAGCTGAATAATAGCATGAGGGAAGCTGGGATATTCATCATAGAATGACGCCATTTCCGTATGGGTTAAGAACTTTAACGCCCACGCACCATTTGTGTTGTAGACTTTGTCACATATAGTCTCCTTTTCTTAGATTTATGATGAACATATTTGGTACCGAACGTATGAATAAAGAACATGAAGTAAATACTCTAGGACATGGCCATGCAACCATCGGCACGCGTGTCAACTCGCAGACTGAAACCCGGGCCCAAATAAGAAAATAATGAAATAGATAATTTGTCAACTTTGCCGAGTCTTGTATTTCATATCTACATAATATGATTTAATCTATTATTCACACACACAAACACACACACCTGATAAACATATCAAGAAATTAGTTGGAGAGACTTTTATAAGATCAATGAAAGTGGCCTTCGACTACATGGATGAAGAAATGGTAAAGAAAATAGTGGTTGCACTAATAAGACTAGAATATGCTGAAACACAATGGGCACCTAGCACACAAAAAAAAAAAAAAAAAAATAAAATGAAAGAAAAATAAAAATAATTCAAAGAGCAGCGACATAAGAGCGCTATCAAATTTGACATACGAATAAAGATTGGAGAAATTACATCTATCAACACTGGAACCAAGAAGAGAAATAGGTGATTAGTTGACCATTTACAGAATTATGAAGGGGATGGAAATTCTTGATATAGATTATTTATCAAAATGGGACAAGAGGACACGAAAAGAAACTAAAGAAAGACAGTTACGGAAGAGATTTGAAAAAGAATAGCTTCCCACACAGTGATGTTTGGAACAAACCAAACGGAGAAACAGTGAGGGCCAAAAGAATACAAGATTTTAAGAATAAACTGGATGCGGAGAGATACGAAAACTGGTCACTATGAGTACAACTCTCGTCCCGTAAAATAGTAGATAAATACACACACACACACAATGTGTATATATATATATATATATATATATATATATATATATATATATATATACACTTGTATACACACATATATATATGTATATATAATATATATATAACGTCTTTGAAAACTTGCGTGTATACAAGTCTGATTAAAGTTCATGGCAACACTTATTTTAGGTACTCTTAGTTCCCTCTACCACAATTCCATAGATACTTTTGTGTTTCGTAAATAATAAAATGATTGGTAAGCAAAATCCACGTTCAACTACATGTGAGTTCAAGCTTAAATCGAAGCAAAATACAAATGTCAAATTTCGTTTGGAACGTCAGACTTTTTGTATCGAAGATTGGCCGATTTTGGCACGCGCGTTTCAATAGGTTGCCCACCCCTGGCTAGAGCCATAATGACCTACTGAACTGCCCGCTGTCGCGTCCCAAGTCGGTCGGGGAATCGGAAAAAAAAACGTAACATCTCTGCACTACGAGGGTGTCTATTAGATCAAACAAATGTTAGCAAATTGCCCATCACAGATAAATCAACATCCAATGGATTATCAAGCTTGGCACGTATCAGTAACTTAAGATTTTTTTTTTTTTTTTTTTTTTTTTTGTCGGAACAGCATGAATTCTGACTATCAGTACCTGATGGTGGTTGAACAGTACCACATCTAAAGTCGGCAAACGAAGCAAATTTACAGTAACACTGGAACTTCCGGGAATATCTTGTTTTTCCACTAACAATGTACTTTTTCTTCGTTCGGTTACTCCTCTTTTTTTCCTACTGCTATTGCTAGACCTGTCTCGATAAACCCGTTGCCCAGGCAATTTTGTTCAGCCAGGCTGTTTTGATCAACACAGCACAACATTTCGCTGTGGGAGACAACCAACTTGGAGGGCGGCTCTAGTGTTCAGAAGCGGACTAAGTCGGCATGTAGGATTTACCCAAAGGAGGTGCTCCTGTGAACTAATCTTGTATGTTAAAAAAGTACTGTGTATGTTCTGAAAATAACAGCCGTTCTATACCGTTCAACTTTAAACGAACACAAATGTTAGTACAAGCGAATATGTAATAAAGTTTCATTTAACAGTGACAATTCCCCTCGGGAAGTATCTTCAAATAAAATATTTCGTTCCAACGGAACGTGGGCCCAGTCTGCCTTTCCGAAAATTACTGAATATTGAAGCCAGTAAAGTACTAGAGGTATTCGACAAAAATAATGAAACTGTAAAATACCGAGACCATAACCGTGTGAGTCACTTCATGAAATGTACGAATAAGGGGATACATTTTTTCCATATTCTATGGAAATCGAGAAGAACTCCACTTCGGAACGATGTAACTTTTCATTTATGTAATTAGATTACCTCGAATCGAAATTCGTGTTGTGCAGACCGCGTCTGCTGTGTACAATAAGTATCTGAGAAGACTTCCAGCAACATTGCAGCTCATATGTATGCAATACAAAGTCCTGCTGAACGAAACATTGTGTCGTAGTCACGAGCATGAAAATTATCTCTCGCACAAAGAAAGGAGCAGCCATATAGTGTTTTGCAATGACAAAGTACCAAATAGAATTATTTGTGATATAGAATGGTAGATTATCTATGCCACAGTTACGAATAATTTATTCTCCGCAACAGAATGAAGGAAACACATTAAAAGTTGGGTCGTGAAATTGTAATGTGAGGATAATTTATGAGAAAGAGCGAAGAGCTCTGGAAATTATCATGTCCTTGGCAAGATTTGGTGTGTGTGGGCGGGTGGGAGACACTACTATACAATGATCATGCGTTGCATTGGATTTCTGTACCAGTTCGTCTTCTTATACTTTGGGCATCAGGAAAATACACATCACATGGTCTTTAGAGTTATGCACATTGCTTGAGTGGAGAATAAACGCAATAAGTCATCCGTCAGTACCTGTTGCTTCTCGTTATTTTAACTAAAGTTCTTTGCAAAGCACTGACAAGCGCAACCGTGGGGAAAACATGTAACATGCAAAGACACCTTTGTCCATAGCTAGACGATGTCCAACCGGTCCAAAATAATGTCCCATTTCGGGGGGGAAATGTAAAGCGAGTGTACTTGGGGGGAAAAAAAACTTGGGTCCACAAGAAAATTGTCATATCCTGGGTGCCAGGCTGTCTCGCCTAGTCGCTTTCTTTGGGCTTTACTGATTTGAAAACTATAGACTGGTAACAGCAGTGTGACAGATAAGCGAGCGTACATATTTCATATATGTGTACTAAATCCATATCCCTAGCATTGCATGCGAATGTTTCCAAGTTGTGGGAGTCAATTTGGAAGTAGGTATACCCAGACATGACATTATACGTTTGGCAACTCAGATATCTCTCCGCCTGAGGCCAAATGGGCAAGCCCATCCCCATAGTAGTAACACTTGCTCCATCAGCATCCCCTAAAACCCCGATAAGACGAACACTAATTTTAAAACGCTAAAAACGGTTCATGAAAGGTATAGAAGCCAGTCCTGACCATTTTATCGTTGTTATCGTTTTATCCAACTCTCAACCTCCGATCAGTTGTAAATGTTTTTTTTTAATCAAAGTTATCTTTATCAACAAGCCAAACTCTCCTCGCCGCGCGCGTTCTTTTTCTCCTCTCTCCTCCCCCAATCCGGAGCCAGTGGATTACAGTGTTCAAACTCACGGCCAATCAGCTCTCGTGTACATGACATCATACCTAAAAATAGCCGAGTATATAAAGTTCCGTGCATGGAGGTGCGATTCTAGTGGCCAAGAGTGTAGTGCGATGGTAGGGCGTAGGGGCTGTGTGGAAAGGGGCGTGTTCACTCTATACAGGACATAACAATACAGAGAGTTTATCAAGGGGATTCACTGTACAAGGAACGTGGTAAAGAAGTACTCCTACCCTGATAGAGCTACTCGTCAGGTAGGTGGCTACAAGGTCCTTATCCAGTGTAGGCCATCCTAAAAGTTACGTCGTCGTCTTTACCTGCTTTGGTCGAACCGACTTTTCGGTCCTCGATCCTCCTGCACCCATGGCATGAATATGATTAAAATGCTGCTGCTGCATTCCCTCCCATGCTTTGTTGACGACCCAGTTGGGTCACCAACTTGTTTTGCATCTTTTCTCGTGTCTGTCCAACTATTCGTTGCTTTAATCCCGCTGCGTTTTTTTTTTTTCAAGTTTTGGGTGAATGTGATATGTTTAGGTTTATGCTTAGCCAGTACATTAATACTGGCGTTTTACATGTACACTCCTTCGATAGCGCAAGTATGATAAGCTAGTGCACAGCTCGGCCTTGTCACTGAATGTGGCAACAGCTTTCTAATGCTTGACAGGAAATTTTTTTCTTCGGCTTACTAGCATGTCAGCTACTCACGAACTAAATTATATAATGCATGGATCGGACGAAGTCACTGTAACATTTGTCCGTAATCTTCTCTGAATATATTTTCTTTTAGCCACTTGAGAAACGATTTTCTGTGATATTTTTTCATAAGTTAGTCTACCTGGAAGACACGATCAAGAATCGTTTTCTTATTGTATGAATAGCCTAGTTGTAATAGCCAATCGCTGTGGTAGTACGAAACCAGACACAGCTTCACATTCCATTCATAATGGTCCGAACTTGAACAAGGTAGTATTTAGAGGGAAAAATCGAAACTAAGTCTGCGATTCTTTTTATCAAATACACTGGTAAAAATATTATATTAACCACTTTACTTTTGTGATGCGCTTTTTAAAAATTGTTGAGAGTAATACAGGCTTATTAGCTGGCGAGGTTAGGGACGGACTTGGCCAAAACAAGGTATTAGACAATCGAAACCCATATCGCCCCAAGACCTTCAGCTGTAGAAGTGCTATGATAACCAGAAATTTTGTAGAAAAAAATCGATTTTCCAAAGGCGTTCGCGTTTCTTCGTACGAGACTGCCGATGAGCACACTCGTCTTGATGGCCCAAGTTGAGCGCTGGGTATTATCAGTCGGGGTGAGCTTCCGCCGCTATCGTCGCTCGCAGCTCAGCTTGCTCACCAGAAGACATAGGGGAAGGCAATGGAGAAACTGCTTGCAGTATAGATTCGATCGAGGGCCATGAGGTTCACTGTTTTAGTTCGCTCTTGCTCGATGGATGATTGCGGTGGCGCCAGTTGAAGTGGGCAGGGTCGCTTCGCTTGGCGCGGAAATGCTCGAGCTAGAGAGGAGGGCGATGATCGAGGCGTCGCGTCGCCGTCGCCAGCGGACCCGTGTTTATTCCCCATCTTGATCGAAATATCTAGGCCCCCGATTATGACTTACAATTCCTTGAAGGAACCTAAGCATGTAACTTTCTCAGGTGCGGAAATTTTGTTCATGAATTTGGCGGGAAATCAATTTCATTTAGGGTGTGCGGCTGTCCATCTGGTGTGGGCTCCTCGGTAACATTCATATCGTCGTATAGTGTCCGGGATATTATTTTTTCCCGCAGGTATTGCATAATTGGGGATAAGTAATGCATAAATGTGTTAGTACACTACCCTTGACGTCTCTGGTTGCCTGACTCCAGTCACTGGTAACACATTGGGGAAAAGGGAAGGATGTATCTTTGTTCATTACTTTTATGAATATAAAACTGGGTTCCCGCTGTCATGAGGGTTCTTAACACGGCGGGGCTGATTGTCTTTTGAGTGCTCATTAGCAAGCAGCTCTGGTCCTTCACAACCTACAGGGATGCACACAGACAGCCCGTCGGCATCCAACATAAAACGAAAAGTGACACCAGGCATGTGTTAATTGAGACGCCGAAGTGGTGCCGTGATTCGTAGACGAGAGAAATGAATCCCACGGCATCCGGAGTATGAAAAGCGCCACCCGGAATATGGTGAATCTTTTCAGTGTGATTCGTACACGCTTGGTCGTCTCGATACAGGAGGGGATGTTGATGGCTTAGGGATTTCTGCCTTGCTCCACGATCAACCCCTCCGCTACGGTGATGCATTTCGGGGAATTTGTCCTGGCTGGCGGTTGATGAAGATCAGGTTGTCGATTGTTCGGGTATCCTCGGTTCTGCCCCCAGGCCTTCCTTCCTCTCTTTATCCTTCTACCTCCTCCTCAAGACGTCCTCAGGAGGCGTTACTCAAAGTAGCGAAGGCTTGCAATACGAAGACTTGCTCTGGGCTTGGAAAGGAAGAGGAAGAAGGTAGTTTCAGGTAGTTCAAGGGTAACTGTAAACGTCCAGCTTGAACTTGTACATACTTCAGCTACAGCATATATGCATAAACCATGTTTTACTCCATGCTGGGATAATACATAATTACCACTATGCAATGACGGGTAAATAGAAATGGAAGCAGGTCAGTAGATGCTGAAATCAAATTATGTTTCTATGTCAGTCCTTCCTGAGGAGGAAAGAGTGATGCTGGTTTTAAAGTAGTGTACACTCAGGGGATCGAAGACGTTGATCTGGATCACACACATAGATTGTGTGGTATTTAGTGTGGGTCTATATCTTATAATTTATTTGATATTTATTGGAGGGTTTCTTTATACATTTGACTGCATTTAATGAGAACAAACGCACGCAGGTAACATAAGAACATAACATAAGAATGAAGGAGACTGCAAGAGACCATAAGGCCTACACTATGCAGCTTTGTATCCATCACCACCTGTCATCCCCATCCATAAAGTTGTCTAATCATTTCTTAAAACAACTAATAGTTTCAGCGCTCACTACATAGTTACTAAGTTTATTCCATTCGTCGACCACCCTATTAGTAAACCAAATCTTGCCTATTTCCTTTTTAAATCTAAATTTGTCCAGTTTATAACCATTACTGCGAGTCCTGCCCTGTTGTTTTAATATGATCTTGTTTGCATCACCCCTGTTAAAGCCTTTGATCCACTTGAACACCTCTATTAGATCACCCCGCACTCTGCGTCTTTCCAGAGAGTGTAAGTTAAGGTGCCTAAGCCTCTCTTCGTAAGGCAAATTTCCGAGTCCATGTATCATTTTGGTCATTCTTCTCTGCACTGTTTCTAGTGAATTGATGTCCAGTGGAGAGTAAGAGACAGAATCCCACTAGTGTTGCTCCTTCCTACACACTACAATTAGGTAAATATGAGTAGGTAAATACACACACACACACGCATACAAACAATACAATGATTTAAGAGCAAATTAGATATGGCGAGATACAGAGACGGGACACCACGAGATTAGCTCCCCTTTCCGTAAGATACAACTAGGTAAATACACACACACACACACACACACACACACACACACACACACACACACACACACACACACACACACACAGTTGAAACAAGTTAGACAGTTGGAACAAGTTAGATGAGAAAGTGGTGTGTGCAAAAACAATACATGAATTTAAAATTAGTTTAGATAAAATGAGATATGAAGACGGTACACCACGAGCATAGCTCCCCTTCCCGTAAAATACAACTAGGTAAATACACACACACACACACACACACACACACACACACACACACACACCTAAAGAAATATAAGAAAAAATGGAATGCAAAGGGCACCATCCAAGGTGATCCTAAGTCTGACAAGACATATGAGGAAAGATTAAAAAAAAAAAAAAAAAAAAAAAAATCGAGGACTTCCCACTTTGGAAGACTGAAGAGAGGTGCGTAGTTGCGGCCGAAGCCTTCACCTTTGCCTTATTATGCGCTCTGGGGACTGTTGGGGTAGATGCCAGTCACTACTGGGAATCGGAGTGAATTGAAAGATTCCGACCCACGACTAAGGGAATGCGATACCAGCACGTTTCCGATTAGCTCAAAAGAAAGACAAAAAATGGACAGAAGGAATTTGCTGGTATGCGATGAAAGACCAATGGAACATCATAGTGAAATAAATAATCAATAGATTAATTAATAGACAAATAAAATAAAATAAAAAACAAACTTGTTTAAATTATTTTAGAAAATAAAGTTTCCACATGGAAGTACTTACGGACCTTCCGCGTTACCCACTGCCCCACGCGGGGGTTATTTATTAATGTATATATTTATTTATTCATATATTCATTTACATATTCATTTATTTATTTATTTGAACTAGAGGATGTCCATTATTGGGCAACTGGCAGTCCTTATTCGATAAAAAAAAATGTCTTTGAAAGTTTATATAGAAATATGCAATGCAGAGGGGAGGGAAGTCGTTTAGACGAACGAGAATGAGGGGAGCGAGAATATAAGAAGAAATGGAAGATACAACAACAGTGCATAAAGAAGCACACGAACATATATGGTCATTGGTATGAGTGTACGTAGTATCATATGAATATATTAATGCAAATGTTTGCAAGAATCTATGCGGAAATCGTCGGTAGATAGGAGCGCAAGTAGACGAAATACGGGACAAAAGTTTCAATCCGTTACCCCTCCCCCCCCGGGCCCCCAGGTAACCGGCAACAGCCACTGGATTGGCCCATAAATCACTCCAGGAAGAAATATTGTGTTGTTGTCGAGGTAGATATAGTTAGGGTGGGGTAGTGTAAGACGAGGTGGTCGGTGTCGTCTGTGTGACGGTTTCATCTGGGGCCGTTTGAATCGGTGTCCAGGTCTATTCTGTGGTTGCACTGTTGGTTGGTAATATGAACGGAAGTGCCAATGTGGTTCTCACTTTTCTTAGGAGGGATTTTTTTTTTATTGAATTTTATTATTTTATTGTGGATAGGAGGTAAAGGGAACACGGGCTGAGGGGAATATCTTTATTCCTGACTAGTTTCGCCTGAGTGACTTTTATGAAAAAGCCACTCGGGCAAAACTAGTTAGGAATAAAAGTATTTCCCTCAGCCCGTGTTTCCTTTAACACCTATCCACATCATCACAATGTTCACACATTATTATTATTATTATCATTATCGTTATTATTATCATTATCATTATAATTATTATTTATTATTATTGTTTTTATTATTATCATTATTATTATTATTATTATTATTATTATTATTATTATTATTATTTATGTAAGGATGTTTTCTGGGTTGGGAAGGGGTCGATGGAGTATGGAATTCAGTGGTCGGTGTCCGAGAGCTTGTTTTGTGATCTAAGTGTAAATGAGTTTTTGTGTTGTTGTATTGTAGTATTGTATGCATTTGATATTTTCGAGTAGTATGATGCTAATGCTTTATTTTTCGTTTATGTGGTTATGTTTTTTTATGTAAGATGGACGAGTTGGATTTAAGATTCTTCCATAAATATGTGTACCTATCGTTTTCATGTGTTCTATAGAAAGGGTTTTGGTGTCTCTGTACCGGTGCTCTATTGGGGTGTTTTGGGCGCGGTGCACTCTATTATCATTAGTAATACTTTATTATTTTGTGTAGTTTTTGAGGTGTCTTTTGTTTTGTTGTTCCTGGATGTTGGAAACCATACCTTGGAATCTGGAGTGGCTCTCAAGAACTGTTTGTAGACTGTGATTAAAATTTCCTTTTGCTGTCCTAATCTCATCTTTGTGATTAATTTTAGTATTTCCTTGTTGATTTTAACTGCCAGGTATTTGATGTATGGCGATTGTGTATCATAAACAAGGGCTAGCTTTTTTTTCCAATGGAAAGGATTGACCATTTCAGACTTGGATTGTGTTTTTTAATTTGTTTTTGATTCATAGTGTGGAGTGAACACTTGCTGATGATTTCCATTTTATTATTACCAAGCCATATCATTCAAGTTCGTATTCATATTATTGAAGTTATTAGTGACTAACCTAGCTGCTATGCTAGGTTAGGTCATTTGGGTCATGTTAAGACAATGTTAGGTTATCTGCATAGGTGAGTGCTTTGGTGTTGTGTTCCAAATCTGGTGTTGGGAGATCCCTTGTGAAGATGTTAAATAGCATTGGTGAGTGTATTGCTCCTTGGGGGACTCCATTATACATTTTTTTTGTCCCAGATTTTCTCTCTCTCTCTCTCTCTCTCTCTCTCTCTCTCTCTCTCTCTCTCTCTCTCTCTCTCTGCATTGCCAACCAGTGAAAAAGTTTGTAAGCCATTTTTGGTCGTTTTTCGATAGTATGTGTCTAACTGGCTACTTCCCATATAAGGGGGAAAAAGCCTTTGGTATATGTACATGTATGTATGTGTCCAACAACTTATATGTCGTGTTTATGTCTGTTGCTCCTATGACCGTTCTCTCTGGTGGTGTTTTTGTGTTGAATTCCTTCAGCATTCGTTGGGTGATGTTTGTGAAAAGTGTACTTGTGGAGTGGCACTCCTTGAAGCTAAGTTGGTCTTAGGCAGTGGTTCTTAACTTGGGGTACGAAACCTTAAACCTGGGAGTACAAGACATTGATAGCCAGTGCAACGGTACTGTATATTTACCATTAGAAATCATAATGTGCATACATTGTATCCTACAAACTGACTTTTTCAATTTGAAATAAAAAAGTACCTTTCAGTAATGGAATGTATCTAATAATTTCTCAGGAAGGTTTGTATTCCTAATCCTTTTCATATGTTTGTGTTGTATTTATATTGGATGGTGGTACGAGAAAATTTCCTGAGATAATCAAGGGATACAGACACTGAAAAAGGTTTCGAACCATTGGTCTTAGGGCTTGAGGAGTCGTTTCGTTCTCCTTCTAATCCTTCCATCGGTTTTGGACATAGTGGATAGTAATGAGAATTGATCTGCAGGATGTTGGCTATTCTTGTGGCTTATTTGGTTTTAATATGTGTCTCATGTAGACCTTCTCCAGATTGCTGAATTTTTTATTGTACATACAGGAGTGGTTGTAAGTGTCAGTCAAGGCCTTTGTTGCATTTGGGCTGGGGCGAGATGTGTTTGATGTTGTTTCGACCAATCGGAATCCTCATCTCATCTTTATCTGTCTGACTGTGTCTCTCTCCCTAAAATCACCTGGTGTTGTTGCATTGTACTTGATTTATTTTTCTTTATGTTTTTTTTTTTTTTTTTTTTTTTTTTAAGGTAAAACCATTATAAAAATAATACGTTGAACCTACATGGGATGTTGTATTTACGTCGTGAAAATTATCGAGAAATTGTTTCAAGACTTTTCCTGGCGGCTCGACAGCTTCCACAGTAAACTTTTTAGAAAGAGAAGGAAAGAGAGGAAGTGGGAAAAGCCGCTTCCCCCCCACCCCCTCGTCTTTCGCGGAGTGTGAGGACATTTTGATGTCACACACACACACACACACACACACACACACACACACACACACACACACACACACACACACACACACACACACACAGCCTACTTCGTAGAGAGAAAGTTCCTTATGAAGAGGGTTGGCTGTTAGGCTCCTGCTTTCGAAGAGAAAGTTGCAGTTGAGGGAGTGGAAGTGTGTGTGTGTGTGTGTGTGTGTGTGTGTGTATGTATGTATGTATGTATGTATGTGGAGGGAGGGGGTATGCCAGCCACAGCCGTAGCCTTAACGGAGAAAGTGACGTGTTGACGCAGCAGCAGCACACGATTTCCATAGAAAACGATAAATTTCTTGCTGCTCCAAGTAATGTTGTTGATGGTGGTATGGGTAAATAACCATTATGGCAGCCTCTCAGACTATATTGAAAAGTGAAGTATCGCATGATGAACACGGATTTTAACATGTTTAAAGCAAAGACGGAAAACAAAAATTGCAGACGTAAGAAAGTAGGAAGTGACGATATGAAATCGTCGTGCAAGATTCTGAGCAATGATCCTTTGGACGCCGTCAGAACTCAGGCACGATTAAGATCTTGCTAACCGAATGGCAACGTTGATCTATTCTGTCGCCTGACGCCAAGTTAGTTCGTACAGGCCACACGTCCTTACGTTATGGCTGCCGCCTGATAATTTTATTCAGCTTCACGTGGCTCCCCTCCTTACTGAGTGGTCCTTTATCCTTTAAACCTGGATGCCGCCTGGTGATTTTATGCAACGCCACGGGACGTGCCATCCTTGGTAGCAGCGGCGTTGGCTGCGACAGCACGGGAACCTAGGGACGACGACGACGACGACGTCGTCCTCGTGGGCAGTTGCCCTTCCGCCACGTACTACTCTTTGGCCCTTGGCCCAAAGTCTTTCCCCTTGACCCCAAGGCGCTCTTGGTCCTAACAGAGAGACAACAAATCGCTCCTGGACTCGCACCAAAAGTCTCGAACTAGCAATATCCTTCTTGAGCCTTTAGGTCCAGTAAAGTGTTTGTGGATCTGACAGAGACTCTCCTTAGCCTCTCCCTGACTCGTTCAACGAGAATAATCCTTTCTTTGACATTTCTGTGGTGTCCAAGGGAGAGCAATAGTATCGATCATTGCTCTGAAGTGTTTGTGGAGTCTGGGTCTACTGTTGCTTTACCTCTCCCCCCCCCCACCCGCTCCGGTACTAAAACACCAATGAGACAGTATTTGTTTCAAGATACCGATAGGGTGAGGGAATGGGGTTTTAAACGTCTTCTTTTGGTTCCCAAATTTTGGATTTTCCCTCCTCGTCGTTGTTGTCGTCGTCGTTGTTGTCTTCATCGTCGTATACCGAGCTTAGGTGGAGACGCCTTTTCTTCGGGAACGGAATCACGTGAACAGTCTTTGGAATCCCAATAGACGGAAGAAGGAGAGGTTCGATGGAAATCCCTCAGGACGCTTTGGGATGACCGTACGTAGCGAAAGGAACGAAAAGGTATGAAATATGACATCGCTATTCGTTCGTGGGAGAAGAGACTTTGAGGTGGGTAGGATTGGTCACGCTTGCCAATCACACACGAAGGGAAATTCGTGTTGCGACGGCAGCGTCGCAGCCGCCCTGGTGAATGTTGTCGTCACTTCGTGGGACGTAAGGTCGGTCCACCATTCCCAGGGCAGCTTTGCGTGGTTGGGTCGCATCGTTGACCACAAGGCCGACGACCGACGTCAACAGCAACGACCATGACAGCAGTAACAACAACCACGATGACGATGACAAAAACAACAATAGTGGCAGCAACAAAACGACTACA
Organism: Oratosquilla oratoria; assembly: GCF_046742065.1. Taxonomy (NCBI): domain Eukaryota; kingdom Metazoa; phylum Arthropoda; class Malacostraca; order Stomatopoda; family Squillidae; genus Oratosquilla; species Oratosquilla oratoria. Next base: position 20,790,033 of record NC_134817.1, on the reverse strand, counting down.
GCAACAGTGGCAACAATGACAGCGATAATTAGCTGGTTGTTGGACCTCCTTGCCAGAAGCCAGCGTTCCTGGGCATCTGTTGTTGAATCGGGAAATTCTCGAGTCAGCCCCGCGTGTCGTGCCCATGTACAAGGTCTCTTGCTCGACGTCGATCACAATGGGCGATATCCACGGCCCGGCCCACGAGTTCCCTACAGTACTTAACACGGCCTCGCATGGGGCACTGTTGTATTGTATTAATGCATCCGCGGGGGTGGGGGGGGGTGTCTCTGGCAGTGGCACCCTTGGATCACCTGGTCTTTTGCACTTCTTTCTCCGTCAAAGTTCATCATCACCCCTTGAAAGCAAGTGTGTTCGGTTCTCCAAAAGAACAATGATGGTGGTTGGTCGGTCGTCGTTGGCTTTCGTGGCCAGGTTGAAATGGGAATATCCTAGACACACACCGTTGTGTGTGTGTGTGTGTGTGTGTGTGTGTGTGTGTGTGTGTGTGTGTGTGTGTTCGCCCCCGAAGGAGGACAGTAGCGTTTTGCGTCCAATTTGGAAATGGAAAGGTCTTCTAAAGGGGTTATCACACTGGGCTATTTTTCCTCCGACATTCTACCTCCAACCTTCATTTGAATAAATATAATATGACTTCGCTTACAAAAATCTAGACTCCTCAAGGAACACTTCAACATTATGTCTAACGGTCGTAGTTTTACAACTCTTAGTTCATCTCTTAGGTTTGCTATATACGAGAGAAAAATAATTTGATATTTGGAGATTTAAAAAAATAGAATATTGTAACCGAAGTCGTTTTTGCTTAAACGAACTCCTAACTGTCGGCGCTGGTGAAGCCTATGGAAGCCCAGTGTGATACCTGCAGGAAGTTTGCGTTGAGTGGTGCTGTGATCCTGCCGTGGTGTCCCGAGTCGTTGCGGGGGGTCGGTCGATGTGGCCAGTAATTAACGGTCTTCCCTCCTGGCTGCAGGAAACCCCACTGCAGCACTCAAGACTGCAGTCATGATTTTTTTTTAATTCGCACAGGTTCTTTCGTTGTTTTAGTTCGATTATTATTGTCACGTTTCTCGATTTTTTTTTTTTTTTTTTTTTTTTTTTTTTTTTGTCATCCATGAAGTGCAATGTTTTCTTCAACATCTCTTACCCAAGTGTCTCTGCAACACATACACAATCACACACGGTGGGGTGGGGTTGGGTGTCTTTGAACGTAAAAGGCCATTACAAAAAGAACATGTTTACCGAGTTTTGCATTCGAGATTATACGGAGACGAGCCACTTAGAACGGAGCCGAAGAGGTTCCATTCAGACGGAGCGGTTGCGGCGGCGGCAGCGGCAGCGGCCACTTTTCGGTCTCTGTAGTAGCAGCAGAGCCTGCACCTGTACGCACAAGGAGCGTTTTAGCATTTTGCAAACGACTTGTGGAAAAGCTTGCCTTTAGTAGAGGACTACAAATAGCTGATGACTGAAACTACAGTTCTGTAAGATGGGAAGCGTGGAAGAGACCAGAGAGGAGGTGGAGAGACGAGATTGAGAAGTTTGCAGGAGTGGCGTGGCAGAGATTAGCACGGTCTTGTGAATCATGGAATGCTATGAAGGAGGCCTTTGTTCAGCAGTGGACTCAGGATGGCTGATTTGATTGATTGATGCTACAGTTTGACCCGGCTGTTGAAGGCGTGTGCTCACCGTAGATTTAAATCAGCTACACTCGTAAGGTCAGGTGCTGGGCACAAAAGGGTTTGCTTCAGAGGAGAAAGGGAGAAGAGAAAGAAAGGAGTCATCTACACGGAAACATCCATGATGCCGGTGCATTTCTCATCCACCCCCCCACCTCCCATCCACCCGCTCCACTTCCCTTCACACCCCAGCTGGTGCATAACTTTGAAAGAAAAAAATTGAGAATTTGGATCAACGAGGAGGCGTGGCTCGCTTCACACCCTCCTCCAGAGACGCCCCGCTCCCCTCTTCCTCCTCCTCCTCCTCCTCTTCCTCCTCCTCCTCTCCCGCGAGGAGGTGAAGAACCCTCGCTACCGTCGCTCGGCCCCCCCGTGCAATTTCGCCCTGTCGTCCCAACCGCTAATTTAGTCAATAATTGAATGTTTTGTTTTGTGTGTGTGTGCGTATCTGTGTGTGTGCATGCGCACAATCCTGTTTGTAAGAGGATGGCAAGAATGCCTTTACAAAAGCACATATGTTTATACATCCTTGGGTTGAAAACTACTATCGACTAGATCAGTGGTTCCCAAACTGGGGGTAACTTAACAAAATTTCGGGAGTAATGGAGGGGTGACAGAAAAAAAGTTAAAAATTCTAAAAATCAAGAAGCCAAGAATTCCTCAGTTAGCTTCAAGCATGCAACTCCATCCATCCCACTGACGTTCTTGACATCTTTGGCAAAAGTCATTAGAGATGCACAATGTTCAAATACAATAGATACACGAAAATATCTCTACTATTTTAATTTAGCCATATATATATATATATATATATATATATATATATATATATATATATATATATATATCAATGTTGACAACATTTTGTGAAAGGGGTAACATGCTTAATATGACGTAATAAATCGGGTAAAAAAGCTGAAAAATTTGGGAACCATTGGATTAGATGTTTCCACGTCCGTGGGTTTCATCAAACATCTACAATCCCCGTCCACCCGGCCACGTTACCCCTTTCCCTTTCCCCTCCTTAGATCGTAGTAACCTCCCAGTCGGAAGAAAAGGAACCACAACCGGCTAAGAGAAAGAACTCCTTGAAGCATCTGATCATCCTTCCTGAGGTGGCACTCGCGTGGCACTGAGTGCCAACGATGATTTGCCTCTGCTGGCGATGGGGGGAAGGGGTCTCTATTGTCGCCAAATCAACTGCAGGTTTCCGATTTGAGGTCACGGGGAAGGGTAGTAATGGTGACGGCGGGGAGGGTGGGGGGAGTGGAGGGATGGTGTGCGCCATAGTTAACGTAACAACTTTATGACCGGAACGCACCCCCCCACCCCCACCCCACCCTAGCTCTCCTCACCTGCCAGACGATGCCTCAGCCGAAGGGAGGGGAGGTCCCCCTGCCCGAACGGAAGTTCGATCGATCGAGACCCGCTTGCACAACGGATTCCGACTCTGGCTTCGCTAATGAGGTGCGTGCGGCGGCGTTAATTCCTCCTCTCCCTCTGTTCTTAAAAAAAAAAAAAAAAAAAAAAAATGCCTTACAGTTCATGAGGGCGAGGTGAAGGAGGAGGAGGCGCAGCGAGAAGGAGGAGGGTTTGATGGAGGAGGAGGAAGTAAAGGGTCAGGTGGAGTAAGAGGAGGAGATGGAGGATCCTCTGCCCTGACGGTAGTAGTGAGTGAAGAGAGGCACGGGCCCGATTCCCAATATGCAATGTAGGGTTGCTTTGTTTTGCTTGCTGGGTGTTAGGCGCGGGGATGACTGGTGTTCACACTGTCAGTGGGTCATTGCAGGAGAAACTGGGGATCACATGAAGAATTGTCACCCCAGAACGCCCACATGAAGAACCGTCACCCCATGAGATCCCACATGAAGAATTATCACCCCAGTGCGCCGAATAACAACAGTGGAATAAACATTAGGTTAGGTTAGGTTGAATTGAGAACTTGGATCAACGAAGAATCGTCATCCCAGACTTCGACAAGGTGGCAGTTCTTCATGTGGGTTATCCTAGAGTGACAATTCTTCGTGTGAACCATCCTTGGCTTACGATTCTTCGGTTGTGTAAGCTGATGACAATAAACACAACCCTCGTTCATTCTAACGTAACATAACCTACCTAACCTAGCCATATCTTTATTCCACTGTTGATATTCTGCGTACTGGGGGTGACACTTCTTCAGGTGGGATC
>NC_134817.1:20758673-20783673 GCF_046742065.1 Oratosquilla oratoria | reverse complement strand
AGCAGGTCCTTTTTAGGCAGATTTGATTAAATTTTGCAGCATCTTCTGGTTTTAGAAAGAACACCCATTCAGGAAGTTACCTTCACTTTGAAATTGATACTGGTATCTAACTTATTAATTAAAAAAAAAAAAACATCAAAGAAGCCCCAACTATCATCAACATATCTGAACCAGATCATAAAACGGTAAAACCCTCAGGTATGATTTGGTTCAGGTATGGTGAAGATATTGTCATCCTTTGGAGTGAGAGTTGGGGTTCCTTTGATTTTTTTATTTTCTTTTCTTTTCTTCTTCAAGAAAAACTTAATAAGTTAGCTACCAGTATCAATTTCAAAGTGGAATGGGAATTTTTTGGTAAAATTTCCTTTTTAGAGACTTTAATCATGAGGAATGGGAATAAGCTTGCTTTTAGTGTTTTTAGAAAGAACACCCATTCAGGAAGCCACCTTTACTATTTAGTCACCACCCAGATCACATTAAATGGAGCGTAGCTTCGGGTCTTTTTCTCTGAGCTTTTAGGATCTGTAGCCCCCAATTTTTAGAACAAGAGTTAATCTCCATCAGCTCCCAATTAACAAAATTACCTTACCCTCAGTGGTTCCTGGATAAAGCCCTCAGCCAAGCCAGAACCAACTTTTTCAATCCCCCTTCCACAAAGCCAAATGTATTACAAAATCCCTTTGTTATTCCCTTGTCAGAGTCCATTAGCCATTTGTCCAGATTTCGTCCCAAAGTCAAGGTAAATTTAATTCGTAATTACCTGAATACTATTAATAAAAAATTGGTCAATGTTCATCAGAGGTTGAAAGAAGGTCATATCCAAAGGGTTTACGCCCGTGTAAAGATTGTAACCTAGCTTACATCGGTCAGACAGGGAGAGACCTAAGGACAAGGTTGAACGAGCATAAAAGATCAATCAAGTATGGCCAAGAGAGTTCAGCCGTGTTCCAGCACGTGAATGAGTTATATCACCGGATGGATTAGGACAGAGGTGGGGAACATGCGGCCTTCTGCCTTCATGCACAAAAAGGTTCCCCACGCCTGGATTAGGACAAATCTGAGCTTATTTATAAATATGGTTGTGAGTTCAGAAGAAAAATGGTGGAATCTACTTTAATAGACTATCAGCCCACTTTGAATATTTCGGAGGGTCAATGGACCCCAGACGTAATATCAGGACTATTCATTACAAAACAGATTGTCAACAGGTATCCTCTCCCTCCCCCTGACCCGACCTCTGGTCATCCTGAGGTCACGAGCGAGTGAGGATAGTGATATTAACTCCTTCCTTTAGTTCCTTTTCCTTTGTAAGAGTTTGCTATTTAAGATAGTATCCTCGTCCCACTTTTTACTACTGAAGAGGATTGCAGGTAGCAAACGAAATATATAGCTTCGCTTATTCAACTCTTTCTTACGACTGTAGTGTCAATTGTGATTATATATATATATATATATAATATATATATATATATGTATATATATATATATATATATGTGTGTGTGTGTGTGTGTGTGTGTGTATGGTAATACTTTTACCAATATTTTCTATTTTCCTGGCCAACTTCCTTTCTACGGGATTGAGAAGAAACAATATTACCCAAAGAATACTTTCGGCATCTTCAAGTAGGAAATGATTTGTTTAAGTGTATATATATATATATATCTATATATATATATATATATATATATATATATATATATATATATATATATATACACATATATATGTATATATATGATATATATATATACATATATATTAGTATTATTATCATTATTATTATTATTATTATTATTATTATTATTAATGTTTTTTTTTTTTTTTTTTCCCTTTCTTTCTTACAATGACACTGGGAAAGGAATTGCGAGAGGGCTTGCGACACACGGGTGTGTGACTCCGGTTTCCTCCAGGAACTCCATGGGATGCTACGAAAGACTCCGATGTACTACACAAATTCATTTGAATATCCATGGCGCTTCTCGCGGTGAATAAACCACGTCCCGTTAATGATGAAGGGTATCGCCGGCCGGCTGGCTGGCCAGCAGGATGCACATCTCCCTATCATCATCTCAGTTGATGTGTACAATCTCCTCCCGTCTCGCCTCGTCTTGGCTCATCTCTCGGAAGCCCCAACGAGAAGAAGAAGCCCTCCCCGTGACGACCAGCAGCGGCAGGACGAGGACGAGGAGGAGGAGGAAGAGGAAGAGGAGGAAGAGAAGGGCATGTCTGTTGGGGCTAATGAACAAATGCCCATATATGTGGGATGACAGTTCCCCAACTATGTGTAATTGCTACGACAAAGCGGATTTACATTGACGGGGATTGGGTGGGGAGGTGCAGAAGGAAGAAGGGGAGAGTGCCCAAGGAAATGGACGGGGGGGGGGGGAGGCGGCTGGCCGCTTAGGGAGCGATGTCGAGGGGGGATGGTGGGGGAAAGGGGGACGCTGCTGGGACCTAGATGGGTGAAATGTTCGGCGAGGATGAAAACAAAAGTTTACGAAGACGTTATTATAACACGTATTTTACGTCATAATCTACCCACCCAGCGCAAAGGCGTGAACGTGTTGGCGTTGGGCCTCAGGAGGATGGCACTCTGTCCCCGGGGGGTCCATGCGGTGCGACGTCCGGTCGTGTGGGTTTCCGGTCCTGAGTTACTTTCAAGATAAAGACTCCCCCTCCCCCACTCCCCATCCCTCCCTGTTCTCCCATAATAGAACTCCCTCCCCACTCCCTCCCACTTCAACCCCCCAACCCAGACCTCAAGGGAAGTACTTGGTTGTCGCATTCCCAGGAAAGGATGGATAGATGGATGGAAGAGAGAACAACAACTATGTCCATCAATCCAGTTGGATGCATGATGCAAAAGACGTCTCCCTCCTCCTTCTCCTCCTCCTTCTCCTCCTTCTCCATCTCCTTTTACTCCTTCTTCTTCTTCTTCTTCTTCTCCTTCTACTCTTCCTCCTCCTCTTGCATCCCCTTTCCCACTCCTTCTCCCCCTCTTCCTCCTGCTTCTTCTCCTTCTCTTTGTCCTCCTTCTCCTCCTTCTTCTCCTCCTTCTTCTCCTCCTTCTTCTCCTTCTACTCCTCTTCCTCCTCCTCTTGCATCCCCTTTCCCCTCCCTCCTCCCCCTCTTCCTCCTGCTTCTTCCCCTTTTCTTTGTCCTTCTACTCCTTCTCCTCCTCTTCCTCTCCTTCTCCTTCTCTTCCTTCTCCTCCTCCTCCTCCTCCTTCTCTTTGTCCTCCTCCTCCTTCTTCTTCTTCTCTTCCTTCTCCTCCTCCTCTCCCACCTCCTCTTGGCTCCACCCATTCACCTCCGCCATCGCGGACAAATGTAATAGATACAAGAATCTCTCCGTAGTGACCAAACCAGTGCAAGTATTCCCCTGACTCCCCTCGGCCCTGCGAAGACGGCGGTGAGCTGAATCAACGGAGACCATAGAGGGACTTCGCCCGAAGACATGGAAGACCTCATGAAGAGGTAATACGTTCGAGGAATCGTATGAAAAAAAGAACGTGATGACCTTAGCAGGTGAAGTGATCTACGCCTCTTGGGCCGCGTCTCGCTTCGCTCGGGATTTCCCAGGATTTGTCCGGTTTCCCTCTCCTCGCCGCCGTCGTCTCATTTTTTTTTTTTTTTTTTTTTTTATATTTAACGCCACAAGTTGCCATGGCTCGATTATTCCTGAAGTACGTGTAATAACATGAATTTAAAGTGCGCTCACACACGCACACACACGTACACACACACACACACACACACACACACACACACACACACACACACACACACACACACACAAGGGTGTGGTGGACTAGGGACTTCCCAGTGTAGGGCGATTCTCATTTGATCGACCTCTTTCTCGGCCAGTGCTATATTTATTAATTTTTATTTTATGTTCTTTATTTTTTCTTCCCCTGTTCGTGTGTTTTCACCATTAATTGATTCTTATTTTATGTTGTTTATTTTTTCCTCCCCTTTTCGTGTATTTCCACCCCAAACGGAGAGTGCGTCGCTGCTTGTTGCGTTGAGACGAGCGAAAGCGTTCCGAGAGGCCGCTAGCCGCCGCTCTTCGGAGCTCCCGCCGCTGCCGGAGCTGCCAAGGTCGACCAAAAGGAGTAACGCGGGAGGGCCGGGTGTAGACACGGTGCGCGAGCGGGAATGCTCCTGGGGGGGGGGGAAGGTGAGGTGGAGGCGGTGGAGTGAATGCCAGGATCAGAAGAAAGAAGAGGAGGAAGTGGAAGAATGGAAGAAGCTGAGGAAGAAAAAAAAAAAGAGTGTAGTCGAGAAAGAAGAAGGAGGAGGAGGAGGACAGTGCCAGGTGTACACAATGCGGAGGAGGAGGAGGAAGAAGAAGAGGAGGAGGACGTGGCCTTCCCCCTTAGTGCTGTGTAAGGAGAGCGTTCTCTCTTAAATTCTGAAAAATACATGCATATATATATATATATATATATATATATATATACACACAACTTCTGTATTGTCCATCCAGCGTGCATGTCGTGGCATTGGCGACTGGGGTCATTAATTTCCTCATATCTCTCTCTCTCTCTCCCTCTCTCTCTCTCTCTCTCTTTCTCCTCTCTTTTTTTCTCTCTTTCTCCTCTCTTTTTCTTTCTTCATCCCTTCCTCTCTCTCCTATCCCCCCCTCTCTCGCTCTCCTTTCTCCTTTCTCTTTCTTTCTCGTTGTCTCTCTTCCTCCCTCCCATTCTCTCCTCTCCCCTCTCTCCCCTCTCTCCCTTTCTCTCTCTCCTCCCTCTGTCTTTCTTGTCTCTCTTCCTCCCTCTCTCTCTTCCCCAACTCTCTCTCTCTCTGTCTCTCCTTCTCTCCTCTCTCTCTCTCTCTCTCTCTCTCTCTCTCTCTCTCTCTCTCTCTCTCTCTCTCTCTCTCTCTCTCCCCTGTTCTTGAGATGCCTCTCTACTGTGCTGGCACTCGGCACTGATGCTGTCGTAGGCGGCGAATGTTGAAGAGGAACCGAAGCAGAACCGTGGCGAGGTGTGTGTGCCGCGCTTTATTTATTTATTTATTCATTCACTATTTATTCATCTCTTTATCTGCACTTATTTACCTATTTACGCTCATTTGTGTATGTATGTATTTATTCATATGTTCATTTATTCTTTGAAAAGCAAAACCGCTCTTTTTGGTACTTCTTTTTTTATCACACATTAGCACACTCACACATGTATCACAGTGTACAGTATGTACAATGAACGGTGGACAGATGGTGTTGGGCCTGTGGTTGTTTAGGTGTCCAAGGGCAGTGTTTGTGCGCACGCGCGTGTGTGTTTGTGTGTGTGCGCACGCGCGTGTGTGTTTCTGAGGTAACAACATTACGCATAGATAGGACATTATGGCATCTCAGGTCTCATCCAACGCTGTCGATCACGAATCCAGCCTTTGCTTCAAAACCATGGCGATTCACGCACGTACACGTACAAGCACACACGCGCACACACACACACACACACACACACACACACACACACACACACACACACACACACACACACACACACACACACATACACACACACACATACACGCACGCACACCTGTCTTAGTGTCCCTTTTCTTCTTGCGAACAGTAAACAAGGAATTCTTGGACCCGGCGAGGGCGGCTGGGCCAACGGCCACTCGGGCAGTGTGCGGCCGGCCTGTCGGCCTTTCCTCACAGCTGCTTTCGCCCGTTGTGCTCGGGCCGGCCCGAACGGAAGGGAAGGGAAGGGAAAGGAAGTCTCATCCTTCAAATGGAAACCACAGCAAATATTCATCATGAACCCCTCCCTCCCTTTCCCTCCTCCTTCTCCTCTGTTTTCTTGCTCCACGTCTCTCCTCTTCTTTCTCCTCTCCAGTGCCAACAGATAGCCGGGAAGATGGGTACTACCGCCTCCGCAGTAAATATATACAGTGTATATATATGTATATATATATATATATATATATATATATATATATATATATATATATAGAGAGAGAGAGAGAGAGAGAGAGAGAGACGCCCTCCCTTCCTTGGCTGGAGTATTTAACCGTCTGCGTACTTATGGAAGCAAACGAGTCGTAAAAATGGTCATAAACTTCCACGCAATGCTTTCCGCTTCCAGCCTTCCAGAAGAAGAATTTAGTCATGGGCGAGTATGTCGACAGAGAGAGAGAGAGAGAGAGAGAGGTTGCCAACATTTGGGCTGTTGTCACCGCCGAACTTCTGTGACTGACGACTGTGAACAGGAGCGTCCGCGTCCCACGATCTCGACTTCGCCCGTCCCTCCCGAAGTCCGCGACCACAGCGGACAGGCAGTCATCATGATGCGGGTTGTTTGGCTGTAGGGTAATTGTTTGTTTGTAAAGTTGTAATAGTCCATTAATTGGGTTGTTGTTGTTGTTGTTGGGTAGCCAGCTCACGGCGTCCCTTCTGTGGGCTCTGACGCTGTGACTGACCTATTGCCACCGCCCTCTTGTCTCGGGATTTTCTCCCGCCCAGAGAAGGTCCTCTTCCTCCTCCTCCTCCTCCTCCTCCTCCTCCTTCACCTCCTCCTCTTCCTCCTCCTCCATCCCAGATATACTGTATATGTTGGGAGAGGGTGGAGGTGGTATTAATTGGAGAGGGGTGGAGGAGTTCAAGCTTGCTCCTTTTCTCCCAAAGCCAAGGCTCCACGCCGGAGTACGACCAGATAGCAACATTTCCCCAGGAGCCGCTTATCGGCCACTAAAGTCATCACCTTTGCACAGTGTGCAGGGCGACTCGCTGAGAAGCCACCGGTCGCCCTTGGGCTCGAACCTGGGCCTCGCTTTGTGCGCAGCGATGTTGAAGCAAATGCGCCATGGCGGCAGAAGACGGAGACTAAGAAGAAGCCGCCTTACACATACTGTGTTTGGAGTATCCATTCTACTTAGGTAGATAAGGAGCAAATTTGGCTAATTGGGGAACCCGGGTCAAATTAATCTTGGGAGCCGGCCGCTTAATTAGCTCCCTGGAACGAGGCTGACTGGCCGCGTAGTTTCTGCTTATGTTTCTTCTTCTTCTTGTTCGTGTTCGTCTTTTGATAAGATAGTGAGCAGGGCTCCCCCCCCCCTCACACTCTTTGGCCACCCGGACCGCCAGCAGCGAATCCCACCTCTCCTTAACTCTTCCCACGGAGTGGCCTCTTCCTGTAGGACTTTCCATACTGTGGCCTTGTTCTCTTGGACCTCCTACACCGTTGCTCTGTCTTCCAGGATCTCCTACAGTGTCCCCATCACCCAGGGATCTTTTCCATGCTTGTTCCAAATTATGGGGTTCCTAGGCCCCTTCCTCTTCCGCAACCCACATCGAAGTAAAATCTCTTGTCGGCAGCTGCCATAACCAAGAAAAGTATTCAAAGGAGCCTGGCATCGAGGCTGAGCCTCTGTGTGGGTTATTAGCAAGTAGGAAACTGATTAAGGTGGACTGAGTTGCTTTAGTGTCATTGAGGACTGGATGAAAGGTGCCCCGGTGCACTTGCCCTCAACACTGCTCTGTCTTGTCTTAGTTTATTCATTTATTTTATTTTATTATTATTATTATTTATTTATTTATTATCTTTATTTATTTTTTAATTAATTTATTCATTGTTTATTTTTTATTTGGTTTATTATTATTGTTTTTTATTATTATTATTTTATTTATTTGTTATTATTATTATTATTATTATTATTATTATTTTTTTTTTTTTTTTTTTTTTTTTTTTTAAGGGGTTGCGTGTTGTTCTCAAGTAAGCTCTAGGATCTCTTAATATTGTCCGGCCGGTTGCGTCAGTGCTTCCAGACGTATGCGGTACGGGTGAAGGGTGGGTAAACAGGGTTAAACGGAGGTAAACAGACTTATCTTTTGTAGTTGGGTGTCTTTGAGAACCGAGAGAGAGAGAGACGGTGTGGCCCAACAAGGAGGGACAAACAAAGCAGGCGAACTTGGAACACTGTAAACAAAAGTAGCTTCTTCCTTCCAGAGAATGTGTTTCGTGTTTGTGCGTTGTAATACTTCTGACCTCTTTCCTTCCTCCTCATTCTGAAATGAAAATAAAGTTGACTTCTTCATGAAATGTTGGAAAATGTTGCAGTCGATGTGGTTTCAGTCATTTGATTTTTGTACATATTCAAGGCTCCTTCCTGCCATGTGTTTGATGGAGGTTTTCTGTGAAGGAATTTGGGCATTTCTTAGTGTAACATCATATTTTACTTCTCCCCCCCCACCCTCTCTTTCTCTCTCTCTCTCTCTCTCTCTCTCTGTGCCTCAAATGAATGTGGGTGTTCTGTTGGACTCGCTAGCTGCTGCTGCTGCTATTGAGAGTGTTTGTGTATCTTGGTCCAGTGTTTATGTATTGGGCCAAGCATAAAGGGATCGTTTTTATTGGTGTCTCATCTTGAATGTTGATGTATAACTGAGTGTTTCTGAGTTTGTGTGTGTATATATATATATATATATATATATATATATACATACATATGACTTGGTGCGTTCGTTGCTCATGGCCAGAGTGATTTGGGGGTTGCTTCCTGATACGTCCTCCTCTCGAGAGCAATTTGCAGATCCACGATGCCTGCAGTCTCCTTTTGGGGTCTCTACCCCATTCAGGCCAGGGTTGGGGGGGTGGGGGGTGGGGGGGTCATCTCAACCTTGAGCAGAACAAGAATATTTAGTTTCGGAAAAACAGGGCAGTGGACAGGATGCAGGTATGACCCGTCATCCAGGAGGTGCCAAGATAAGAGGGAGGGAGGAAGGTGGAGGGGAGTGGAATATATAGGAAATGGAATGGGTGGGAGTGGTTTCTATGCCTTTTTCTTTTCGCTACCCCCTCGTGTAGGGGGAAAAGCCTTTGGTGTATGTATGGAAAAACAGGATGATGGTCCCGCTGTGTTGGAGTGACTGGAACGAAAAGGGAACACCATTGACAAGCGCTCAGGGCAACTGATGTCGCGTGGCACGCGGTATGTGATTTCATTCAGGCGTGGACACGACCCCGACCGAATGTGCCGCGGGAGGGTACGGAGTTCGTCCACGGCGTTCTTGCGGAACGTGCGAGCGAGTCGAAAGAATGAAATTGACCGGGGCTAATGACGGGCACTCAGGTGCGGCACAGAATCCACAAAGAAGTTCGCCCGTCGTTGTTGTTGTTGGCCATGGACACGCGCACCGTTCCGTTGCTGAGGGGACGAATACATCGGTGTGGTAGCGGTTGAGCCAGGCCAGAAGTACCTCGTCCAGGCCCTAAGGCCGCCTGAGACTCCGGGGACGCGTTCCGGGAGGTTCTGGCGCGCAGAGAGTCGCCGGATTTATTTATTTATTTATTTAATTATTTGTTTATTTATTTATCTTTATCCGGTTGGCACGGCTCGTTAGTGCTTACTAAGTAAAGTAGGAAGTAGGTGTGAGGGTGTGTGAGGACAAATAGGCTTTATGGAGCAAGTGTGTTACTGATTGGACGCCGCGAGATAGGAAGCGTGGAAGAGGGAGACCAGACAGAAGGTGGAGAGACGAGATCGAGAGATTTCCAGGAGTGACGTGGCAGAGGTTGGCGCGGTCGTGTGAATCCTGGAATGCTATGAAGGAGGCCTTTGTTTAGCAGTGGACTCAGGATGGCTGAATTGATTGATTGATTGATTGATAATATTTTGGGGGGGGGGACTTTACTAGAATGAGATTTAATTTTATGCATTACCCGTGAAAAATTAGTCTAAGTGTGCTCATACGTGAATTTGAAAAAGAAATACATTACGGAGTTCTGGTAGGAATCAACAAGCAAATGGTCGAAATAAGCAGCAGAGCTTGGGTTTCCGCGTCATGGATTAATTAGTTTTCATATGTAAAAGTGTCGAAATTAATCTGCGGTAATTGATTCTATCCACTCAGATCACGTGGAGCAATATCTTTCTGGTTATTTTTTAATTATTTTATACAAACACATAAGAGGCATAACAAATAGGAAAAACTATTCAGCAGTTTACATTTTTATTATACACCTCGTACTCTTTTTTTAACAAATACAAAACACCTGTTCTACGAAGTGAGTGTAAATTACACGTCCACTATAGGAAAAGATTGGGGGGAGGGGTACTTGTGTGTAGAATGGTGACCCACCGGCCGGCCGGCCTTTTAGGAGGAAGTTCGTGGGTGCAGCGTTTTCGGATTTTTTTTTATTTTTTATTATTATTATTATTATTTTTTTTTTTTTTTATATATATATTTTTTTATTATTATTATTTTTTTTTTTTTTGTGGGGTGAGTAGCGATGGTGCCGAGATCAGATTTTTGGTATGGGTTTTCAAAATGAGATAAAGAAGGCCAAAAACAAATAAAGAAAGGAGAAAACGGAGAAGAACAGAACCCCACTTATTCGAAGTCATAAGCGTCTGGACGGGCTGCGTCCGTACAGTCAGGGACATTTACTTGCTTCCTGGAAAGCCATCCCCCCCACCCCACCCCGCCCTGCCCTGCTCGCCCTTCGCCGTCACGTTGAGGTTTGGCTCTTCCTAGAGTACCCTGTGGAGACACGTTTTCGTTTCCCGAAGAGTAACGTAACTTCAGCGAAGATCCAAATTTGGAAAACTGTCAGGTTCCTCGTGCCCGTGTTCCTCCGGCGAAGGCTCCGTGCGAGTGACGAACATCCTCCTCACGGTGACTGAGCTCCTTACTGCCCCACTTAAGAGGCATGGAACTGCAAAGAGTGCCTGTCCTCATTCCGTAGGAACAAAGGTGATAACAGAGTGTCTCACAAGGGGGTCAGTTAATGATACCCAAGAGAGAGAGAGAGAGAGAGAGAGAGAGAGAGAGAAGGGGTGAGGAAGAGGTATTCTTAAGAAAGAGAGGGGGGAAGGGGTGAGGAAGAGGTATTCTTAAGAGAGAGGGGGGGAAGGGGTGAGGAAGAGGTACTCTTAGGAGAGCCCCCAGGCAGATGCGTAGACGTAGCAACGGCCTTCACGGGCTGCCGAGAGGAGGGAAGGGAGCGAAAAGGAGTCGGGACCTTCGCTCCAGAAATTCCTTCTTCTCTGGAGTGGGGGAAGTTTCACTCCATGACCCTCCTCCACCGCGAAGGGAGGGGAGGGGAGCGGAGGAGTCCTGGAATGCCTTGGAGAACGTCAGGTATACCTTATCTTTGTGATGGACACCTGAGACGAGGGGGTCTGGAAACAGAGAAGTGGTCTTTTGCAGTCGACCTGGAAGCTATTAAGCAGGAGGTAATCAGTTTGCTGTTCTAGTTGTTGTAACGCGCTTTTGTCCATGTTTAAGTTTACTTTTGGTACACTATGTCTAGGGACAAACGCTAGCACACACACACACACACACACACACACATGACCGGACGGAACGGTCACGAAGGGTTGAGACTCTTCTTATCGTCCCAAGTCCGAGATCGATCCTCTGCTGACGAAGGTCACGTGACCTTAGGCAGAATAACCACTGAAGAGTGTTGTAAGGGGATAAACGAAGGGCGATCCTGTGTATATAGTCCACGGGACGTTTGCGCCAACTACTGAAGATTTTCTTAGGCGACTGCGCAGCTTCATGAGCTTGCGATCGTGCCGGCCGGCCGGCCGTCCGTCCGGCCGTCCCGGCCAGTGTACGCCGGGAATCATGTCGCTTCTTAATTGTCGGTTGCTGCGTGGCTTCCTGCGTGTGACTCACTGCACTCTCACCGTGGTCTTGGATCATGTGTTTGTCTTGTGATCGATAGCTACTACCTCACCGGATAATAGCTCAGCGGTCGTATAATCCCCCAATCCGTGGTTAATCTTATGACCTTACACAGACACGCACACACCCAACCCCTTGCCCACCAGAGTTGAAGTACTGGTTCGTAGTGCAACGGTGCTAAATTAGCGGTCGAGAACAGGACTGCTGCACCGTCGAGCCTTTTGTGTGTGTGTGTGTGTGTGTGTGTGTGTGTGTGTGTGCGTGCGCGCGCGCGCTCAGGAGACCTTGAAGGGTGTACTCGTATCCAGGGGAAGGCCATCTCTCGACGCCATTGGGGTCACGGCAACAAGGGCATAACTCACTTCCGTCACACTATTTCACCTCTCTCTCTCTCTCTCTCTCTCTCTCTCTCTCTCTCTCTCTCTCTCTCTCTCTCTCTCTCTCTCCCTCTCCTTTCCCTCGTCTTCCTCCTCTCCCTCATCTCCCATTATCTGCCTCCCTTTATCTTTCCTGTGACCCTTTCCTCTTTCCCCTCCATCTCTTCCAGTTTCTCTCTCTCTCTCTCCTTACGTCCCTCCCTCGTTCGCTCCACCACCCACTCCCCTCGCTCCATCTACCCGATACATCACCATCACGACCGCAACGCAGGAAGAGGGTCCGTCTATGTGCAGGGGCAGGGTGGGGGGGCGTCGGAGAGGAGCAGGGGGTAGTGGTATCCTGGCACCTCTGACGGGTCTCGGGGATCTCCCCCCAGGGGGGGGAAACTCGCGAGGACTACTCGAGACCTGATCCCCCTCCCCGAACTCACACACACACACACACCACGCACACACTCGAGAGAAATGGTGTGGAAGAGATCTAGAAGACCGTAAGAGTGGTTCTTGGTGACACTGGTGATAGCCCTGCGGGAGGTGCAGGGAGCGCCGGGATTGCCCTCTCAGCTGAATGGAATCGTCTGCTGGAAAGGGGCAAATCCCCGGCAAGGATAAGAAGTTTGCGAGAGGGTCAGTCAGTCGCGATGCAAAACAAGGATAGCTTTTCCGTTGCAGAGTGAGGGAATGGATTCCCGCCCCCGTGGACAAGATCGCCAAGCGGCAGGTAGGACGAAGTTGAAGGACTCGTTGAGCGCATGGCGAAGATTCGAATTAAAAGTGGGAGAAGGAGACGGGGGTGGTGGGTACGGACTCCTAGGCCAAGTAGGCAGGAAGGAAGGCAGGTAAACAGGCAGGCAGGCAGGAAGCGTGTAGGAGGACAGGAATGGGCCGTGTGGGAAGGAATGGGCGGAGGACGACTGCCCACAATGGTCCTCCGAAAGCGAAGGAAGGAGAAGGTGAGGGTCCAGGAGGGCAGGTGAGAGTCCCAGAGGGGAACCTGGGGTTGGGGAGGTATGGGTTAGACCCCCCCCCCATGGTCCTCTCGACTGCTAAACTCGTTGATTACACTCCTCCGTGCTTTTGGGTCCTTGGGCACAGTGTTGTCTCGCTGGTCCCTGGATTGACTGGATTTGAAGGCGGTTTAGCGCGTGTGAGCGTGTGCTGTGCAACCAATGCATATGAATAAATGCTTCAGCATGTTCTCCAATCACGTCATGGTCACGGTAATGACAGCTTTTTACCCTCCTGGGTGAAAGCTCAAAGCTTTATGTATCGTCCGATCCATGGTGTGTTTATGTCTGATCACCTATCCAGACCCTTAGTCTGCGCCGTGGATCCTCCGGAGGACACTGCGCCGAAGGTAGGAGAAAGGTGGTGGCTCCTCTCCAGCGTGGCGGGGACCACGGACCAGGCAGGAGGAGGAGGAGGAGGAGGAGGAGGAGGCCGTGCACTCACTTCTCACGAATTCTCACGCGCGCCCGCGAAGGAGGAGGAGGAGGAGGAGGTTGAGGAGGCACAACAAAGCGCATGCCGCGCACGTGCGCCCTCACACATAGCTGTGTGCAATTATGCCCACTTCTTCATCTTTTCCTCCCTCCTTCCTTTTCTTCCTTCCTCCTTCCCTCCCTCCTTCCTTTCCTTCCTCCCTCCTTCCCTTCCTCCTTTCCTTCCTCCCTCCTTTTCTTCTCCCCTTCCCTCCTTCCTTTCCTTCTCTCCTGCTTCCTTCCCTCATTCCCTCTCTTCCTCCTTCCCTCCTTTCCCCCTCCCTCCCTCCTTCCCTCTTTTCCATCCTCCCTCCGTCCCTCCTTCCCTCCCTACTTTGCTTCTTCCTTCCTTCCCCCTTTCCCCTTCTCTCTGTCTCTTCTCTCTCCTTCCTCCCACTATCCTCTTCCTCTTCTCCCTCCCTCCCATCCCTCTTTCGATCCCTACCTTTCCCTTTCCTGTCGTTCCTCCCTTTGCATTCCTTCCCCCCTTCCTCTTTCTCTCTTTCCTTCTTTTCTCTTCCTTCCTCATTTATTCCTTCTCTTTTCCTCTCCTTCTTTCCCTCTGTATATCTTTTCTAAGACCAAAAAGGGCCACATGAATTCTGCTTCTCTCCACCCCCGTCCCCCGTCCCCCGTCCCCCAAGGGAGCAACGATGAAGTCAGACCCCAGATGAAAATAATGACACACACACGCACACACACACACACACACACACACACACACACACACACACACACACACACACACACACGTGACGATGAGCAAGCCAATGAGTGCACATGCGGTGGCGCTACCACGTGCCTCGTGCCGCATCGGTGGCAGGCAGGCACAAGGCACAGTGCCAGCTTTCACCGGCCTCTACCAGGCAAGCAAAATTTAGGTTCCTTTGTTCGTATATGTATGTACATATATATATATATATATATATATATATATATATATATATATATATATATATATATATATATATATATGTATGTACTGTATGTATATAATACCAGATAAAAATGTCATATCTGCACGTTTCCACTGAAAAACTCTCAAGGGGACACGTCCTCTCCGGCCCCTGATTGGCTGAGAGAGTGCAACGGAGACGACTGATTGGCTGCGAACGAAACGAGCTCGCCCGAAGGTCCGAGCCCCTGCGTAGCGTGGTCGGGCTCAGCCCGTTGCTTGTATATATATATATATAAAGTCAGCCATCCTGAGTCCACTGCTGAACAAAGGCCTCCCTCATTGTATTCCATGATTCACACGACCGCGCCACCCTCTGCCACGTCACTCCTGCAAACTTCTCGATCTCGTCTCTCCATCTTCTGTCTGGTCTCCCTTTCCAGGCCTCCTATCTCGCGGCGTCCACTCAGTAACACACTTGCTCCATCGCTCATCAGTCGTTCGCACTAACTTACCTGCCCAATTCCACTTCCTCTCTTTTACCGCCTCCACAATATCTTTCTAGTCTGCTCTCTCACCCAACTTGCTCTCTTTCGGTCTCTCAGTGTTATTCCCGTCATTGATCTCTCCATTCTCCTCTGTACAGTCCTTAGTTTTACTTCCATCGTCTTCGTTAGTTTCCAAGCCTCACACCCGTAGATTATTGCTGGCAGAATGCATTGATTGTAAACTTTATGTTTCAAACATAAAGGCATCAGGAACGCTTTCTTGACGTAAGCACTGAGTGTACAACTGAGCTAATCTAATATGAACTAATTTTCCTGCGTCTTTCAACAGATCTATCGATATACCATCTTCCCCAGGTGCTTTTCCTCGTTTCATAGTTTTTAGAGCAAATTCTACTTCCTTTGTAATCTCTGGTACACTACTAACGTCTACACATGAATTTACTGACTCAACTACGGTCTTCGACGAGTAAAGCTCTTGGTAAAATTCTTCTACTCCTTTTACCATTCTGTCCTTGCATTTAATAATTTCTCCATTTCTATCTTTCAAACATATCATTTGCTGTCTTCCTAAAGCATGTCTGCGCTCGGTCTCATATAAATACTGCATATATGTATATGTATGATGTACATATATAATGTATATATATAATATATATGTATATATATATATATATATATATATATATATATATATGTGTGTGTGTGTGTGTGTGTATGTATGTATGTATGACTGGCTCGTTCCTGCCACAAGTTCGATGAGGAGGTGTGAGGGAGGAAGGGAGCCTCCTGTGGCCTTGTGGTGTTGGTTTCAAGGACACCGAGCATCGTGGGTGCCAAAGAGTCTTGAAGAGGCGCATCGTCATCCATCGATAGGTCATCTTGTCATCATTGTCGGTTCATTCGTTGGCGTAGATGGGGAAGGAAGGGCAGCAGGGGAGGGTGTATAGGTTACGTGCGTATATACTGTACAAGAGTGTTTGTTCTCTATCTCTCGTTTTGTCCCTCTCTCTGTCTCTCTTTCTCTCTCTCTCTCTCTCTCTCTCTCTCTCTCTCTCTCTCTCTCTCCCTCCCTCTCTCCCTCTCTCCTTCGTACGAGGGCAGGAGGGGAAAAAATGAAAACTTACTTTCTCCCAGATTGGATAATGGAACAGAGGTTGTCCCCTCATTAGACCAAAGAGAGGAAGGGTATGTGTGTAGAGGGTTGGGAGAGTTAGCGAGAGAGAGAAAGAGAGACATACGAAGAGAGAAAGGGAGGGAGAACAATGTAGGAACTTTTGTACGTTTTTAGTAAACAGGTTCAGGCATAATCTCGGTTTGGAGCTCCTCTGGCTGGCTTCGATGAGTTCTTTGGCACCTCGGGAAGGTGAGCACGTGATGTGATTGCGAGGGTCGGTCAGGCACTTCTGTCAACCCTTTATCTTACCACACTATGTACGTATGTGAGCGCGCGCGTGTGTGTTTTCCTGAATGCTCTCACGACTGCTGCATGCATGGATGGCATGCCTGGCTGTTGGCTCAGAACAAACACCTACTTTTTTCTTCTTCGAGTCATTATTTACCACCCCCACCCCCCATCGACATTGTTGCTCTTTTTCTATCTTCTCTTTCATGGCCGATTTTCCTCCCGCGGGCCGCGTCGCACCTTTCACCGTCGCCGCCAGCAGCAGCTTGAAGGCAGCTGTTGCAGCTGTTCTACAGACTCCAGCGTACGCGAGGTGCCACTTGTATCGTGGGTGATGTTACTACTTGTATGGGAATGGAGCGTTTTCGAGTTGTCTTGTTCCCGTTTCGGGTCAGACTGTTGGGAAGATGACCAGGACGGTATGGAGTGTCCACTCAACACTTATTGTGGGCGATGCTGACACGTGGTTTCATGTTCAGCAGAGTCGAGAGTCCGGAGACGGGCAGACTGGGGGTCAAAACGACCGAAACTCCGGCATGTCCAAAAGGCAGCACTCAGCTACCGGCCATCAACCTCTGGAATATGCTGGAACTACGTTATTCGGAGCGAAGGCAACACCTTTTCGGTCTGGAATACTCCAGGGAATTCTGGAATGCCCTCGGTTGTGTTCTGTCCGGAGGGCTTTTTTTTGTCCACAAGAAGAATGGAGATTTCTCAATTAAGAAGGTTTCTGATAAGAGAGAACTCTCTTCTATTCTTCTCGTGTGGTTATTCTGACCACTTTTATACAATTTCTATTCTGCTGGTGGCTTCTTACATATCTATTGTGACTGCCGCCAGGAGTTTTTATTCAGCTGAGGCAACCCCGTCCATGGCCAGGTCCTTTGCGGTTTGGGGATCCTCACCTAAAGCCGAATAAAGTCATCTGGTCTCAGACTAACTGGAGCACTCCATTCCAAGGGGGTAACCGAGACTCTTCTGAAACCTTTGAAGGCCGATCGGCTTCTATGTATTCAAAACCGAATAAGATCTGACGCAAGCCAGAAGAAAATCAGTAAACTCGGCGCCTGACTCCTGAGGGTGTTGAGGAGGAGGAGGAGGAGGAGGAGGAATAGCAACCAACAAACAAACAAACAAACCGACCAAGGGAACTCATAGTTGCCTTGACACCTTTCGTGACTTTTCGATTTGTCCCCCCTCCCCCCTCCTCCTCCTCCACGGACTTGTCGGCGATGGTCGTGGTTTAGCCTCATTAGCCTCAACTCGACCGCATTGTGCAAACAGGGACGGGCTGAAGGTGGTTTCCGCTGTGTGTGTGTGTGTGTGTGTGTGTGTGTGTGTGTACGTGTGTGTGAGAGAGAGAGAAAGAGAGAGTGAGATTTGCGAAAGGCGAGATAGAAGACCAAATTTCTTACAGTGGCACTCTTCTTGAAATTTTGAAGAAAAAAAAGTATGTCGGGGGCAGGTCCTCTTCGCTTACTTCTTCGGCGGATTCTTTGGCTTCAGCTCCTCCTCTTCCTCCTTCTCCTCCTCCTTCTCTGCTTTGCCCGAACAGGGAGGAATGGGGAGGTGGGAGATTGTCCCTCTCACACCGCCTCAACTCTCGCCAGCACGGCAATGCTCCTTAGGCTACAGGGTTTCTGTTGGTAAACGCCAGAAGACTTCTCTCATCAGGTGACCGGGAGGGGGGGGGTGGAAGGTTGGGGGGGTGTAGGTGACCTGATCCGGGTATCGGGATACGCCTTGAGGCGCCGCGCACCGCAGAATCGCAAAAGGGGCGAGTGTGGGTTGCATATTTTATTTTGTCTGCCGCCTGGCGATTTTATTCAGTCATGGAAAGTTCCACCTCGACCCAGAGGGTTGAAGATGTCGAGAGGGAGCGAGAGAGAGAAAGAGAGAGAGGGAGAGCCCTCTCGGGAAATGAGGTCGGCCTTCTATGTTCTGCAGTGACGTCACCCCTTCACCCTTCGCGGCTCCAAGGTCGTCCTCCTCCTCCTCCTCCTCCTCCTCCTCCTCCTCCTCCTTCGACTGAGCGCGACTGGTGGCCGACAGCAGTGCCGCAATGCACTGTATTGCAATGCCCGCCAGTTTCCCACTGCTTTTCTAAATTGGAGTGCGTGCACACACACACACACACACACACACACACACACACACACACACACACACACACACACACTACGAAACATAGCTCCCTTCCCGTATAATACAACTAGGTAAATACACACGCGCGCGCGCACACACACACACACACACACACACACACACACACACACACACACACACACACACACACACACACACACACGACTCGGTGGCGCGAATCCTGCCCAGGGCTGAAATGATTTCAGTATCGCTGCGCTTCGAGTCGTTACTCCAACTCTCGTGGGCGGGGAGTTGGGTGTGTGTGTGTGCGTGTAAGGTCACAGCATTACCCATAGATCGGTCATACGAGCTCTGAGCTCTCTTGCGGGAGGGAAATAGCTGTCGATCACGAGTCCAACCCGTGATCCAAAGACCAAGGTGAACCAAGGTGAATCACACACACACACACACACACACACACACACACACACACACACACACACACACACACACACACACACACACATATATGCACATGCACAACAAGCACACGCACACACACGCACATACACACACACACACCACATATACACCCATACATCTCCAAATTCCACAGTGCTGTTCAATAGTTTATGATTATACAGTTGTGCTGAATGCTCCCTTCCTCTTTATTTCTTCCTCTTCATCCTCCTCCTCCCCCTCCTCCCCATCCCTTCTTCTTCTCCCTCATCTTCTTCATCTTGATGAGAACGCAATATAATTCGAGACACATCTAGCTCTTCAGAGCTCAAGTTTTCAATTTGTAATTTACTTCTTTTTTTAATCAAGGACCAAAGCAATTGGATTTTATACTTTACGCTAAATCTTTAAAAGACGACTTCATAAAGATTAAAAGAAAAAAGACAAAAGTATTGGCAGCACCGCCAGTCTTCATAATTGATTTAATTTTTTGAAATCACGATTTCCTCTTCGACTACATTTCTTTTTGTTTTCACCCAAGGCCTCGTGCGCGCGCGCGCACACACACACACACACACACACACACACACACACACACACGTGTCTACATGACCTTGGTCAGTCTCGCAGTACCCACGGGGACCACGTTGTCGGCATCTTTCTCCCCCTCCGCCGCCGCCGGGTCGCCGCTGCCAAGGTCTTGCCCAGACGCCTGTCGCCTTCGTCAGGTGGATTTCTTGGCGGCTTCAAACTTGGGACACGGAAACCTGAGACAGGGTCGGAGTGGGACTCGTCGGTACTTGCGGGTTATGGAGTGGGAGGGGAGTGGGAGCGCGTGGACACCCCCCCGGAGGAGGAAGACGATTAGTGAATCTCCAGGCTCCTTCTCCTCCTCCTCCTCCTCCTCCTCCTCCTCCTCCTCCTCCTCCCCAGCACCGTGGAATAAGAACTACTTTTTCACATTTTCTTATAGCAAAAGCCTCAATTTCCAATTCTTTATTGTTCAGGAATTTATTTTTAATGCTTTAGTTTTCATTTGTATAATCTTACCTAGGTATTTCTTCGTTTTATTTCTCTGTTTTTTCACCGAATCATATTTATATTGATTAATGCATTTATTTCTAATTTTGTTTATTTATTTAGTTATCATTTATTGGTATATTATTATTCATATTATTTTATTATCTTTTAATATTACTTATGTGCTTACTCATATTCTATTTTTTTTTTATTGTTGTTATTATTAATGTCGAAAACATACCTATTTATGACAGATAGACATACATACATATACCAAGGCTTTTCCCCCCTTACAAGGGAGGTAACCAAAAAGGAAAAGGCATAAAATCATTCCCACCCATTCCATCCCTGAATACACTCCACACCCCTCCACCCTCCCTCTTATTTATGACAGATAGACAGAGAAATAAAACCACCAACTACAGTGTGTTTAGTATAATTCCTCCCTTCATTTTGTTGACAAACATAATTAGGTAGGTAACAAAGAGAATGGCCAGTCTTACCCCATGTGACTACTTTTGCCCCCTTCCTACGGTATTCTGTTCCTATGGTTATTTACCTTTATTATCTCATTAATTTTATTTTCTATTTATTTATCGTAATATTTATTCATTTATTTATTTATTTTCAAATGAGGTGTGGCTGGACCGAGCCTGATTGGATGAGACTCGGTGATGATGAAATGGGTAGCCAGGATCTGTCGGGCAATCGATAAGAGCGATTTCAACAACAACACCTTAACAATGAGCTACGAATCCAAAACGCCTTGTTCTTGCATTTTCGAGGGTAGGTAGGCTCTGTCTGGCAATCAATAAGAGCGATTTCAACAACAACATCCTAACAATGAGCTACGATTCCAAACGCCTTGCTCTTGCATTTCCGAGGCCCTCTTTAGTCGATTTCATTCAGCTGCGGAGTGGCTCTGTGTGCGGGATTCGACCTTCGCCCATCCGACACATCGTCTGGCGATTTCATTCGGCCGTGGCGATGCCGTCGCCAGCAGGTTCTAATTCAAATGGTGTCGGCGTGACTCCTCTATTGCTTGTCTGATGTTATTGTGACCATTGTGTTTTTGTCTCACTCGTGTCCCATTGTTTCCCCGGGGCTGAAACGGGCGACGAATACTTTCGAGCCCCATTATTTCATCATCAGATAAGGTGGTGCCGACAAAGAGATAAAAGCCCCCACAAGAAGGCGGCCATCGAGGAGATCCTTCCCTGGCGGCTCCTTAGAACATAACGGCTTTCCTGCAGCTCAAGAGAACCAGGCGACATGACGTCACACCCCCTCTCGACCAATCACGTCCTCCGCTGAGGCTCGTTCCGAGTGAGACAAAGCAAAAAACAGGAAGGAGTAATAGAGAACAACAGCCGCCCTCCTGGCCACACGACCCCCCGCCGCCATTTCGGCCCCGAGCGCCATTTTCCCAAACGTCCTCTTCCTCCTCCTCCTCTTCCTCCGTTTTCGGAAAGGGAGATGCGAAGAGTTGGTCCGACGGGCGGGCGCGCGTAGCGGCGACAGTCTAGTCGGGCGAGCGGACATCGGCGGTGGTGGTGACTGTGGAAGCAGACAAATCCCCCCCCCCCCCCCGTGAGGAAGCAGAGGATCTTTCGAACTCTCCTGTTGTCCCCTCCACTTCGTAGCAGCTGCAGTGTTGCCGTGGTCATCGCCGCGCCGCAGCCGTCCTTCCCTTTGCTTCCGATCAGGGCTCGCCGTCGTCGTCGTTTTTTTGTTATTTTCTGTCCTTTAGTCTTCAGTTGATGCCCACTTTGCGAGGTGGCTAGAGATGATGCAGTCTTTGTTGGATTGAAGTATTTGTGTCATTAGTACTGGCGTCAAGGTCTGACTATAGCGAACTCCTTTTATATATATATATATATATATATATATATATATATATATATATATATATATATATATATATATATATATTTTATATATATTTTCATATATATATATATATATATATATATATATATATATATATATATATATATATATATATATACACACAAAGTAATGTAACACATTCGTAAAATTCAACAAGAACCCACTGTGTTGGATAAGAAGAAATTAAATAGATGATATCCATATATTTCGATCACGGACTGTGATCCTCTTCAGTGGAATACAGAGCAGTGGAGCAAAAGGCATGTCTTATGGACAGAGAAAGTAGAAGGAACATGGGTAGGACTCAGGTAGCGTCTAATGGTTTGCGGGGCAAGTCCCTTCACCAAAGATGGTAATAATTTGTTGACTGCCCAAGTAGTAATGCAGTCAGGTGACCATTGTCCATTTGAAATATTAAAGTTAGGAAATTTATTTATCAAGGATGATTCTATTATTTTCCTTTTAAAACTGCACTTTGAATTAAAGGCAAAAGCATTAGACGCTACCTGAGTCCTATCCATGTTCCTTCTTCTTTCTCTGTAAATAAGACATGCCTTTTGCTCCACTACTCTGTATTCCACTGAAGAGGATCACAGTCTGTGATCGAAATATATGGATATCATCTATTTCATTTCTTCTTATTCAACACAGTGGGTTCTTGTTGAATATATATATATATATATATATATATATATGTGTGTGTGTGTGTGTGTATATATATATATATATAAGTATATATATATATATATATATAAGTATATTTCTATCTATATCAAGGGCTTCCCCCCCTACCAGAGAAGTAGCCAAGTCAAGAGGCATGTGCTCCCACCCATTTCATTCCCACCCATTCCACTCCCATCAACCATCCTTTCCTACTCCTCATCTTAGCTCCTCGTGGATGACGGGTCATCCATATGTCCCTCCCACTGCCCTGGGTCAGAAGCAATGTAGCAGGACACACTACATCCACAGCAAGGCCACTTCACTTAATCGGTAACCCCCCCCCCCCGTCTCCGTCCCCTCATGCATAAAAAGAGAAGACGGGGAGGAAGTCCTTCGGGCTGCGTCAAAATATCGTTCATACCTAACAACTCCCTAACCCCCCCTCTCCCACCCCTTTCTTCCTTGTACCACACTGTCATATATACACAGCGATTCTTCATCAGTGCATATATATATATATATATATATATATATATATATATATATGTATACATATATATAAATATATTATATAATAAATACATATATATATTTATATTTATATATATACATATATTTATATGTATAATGTATATGCCCATGTGCATTTATTATTGTATTGATTTCGTTTGTTTATTGATCCATTAATTAATTTTTTTTATCTATTTTTCGTTTATCTGTACATCTGTTTAATGCTTTTCATGATCGTATTGTTGGACAAGGAATCTGTTTTGAAAAACGTCGTCATCGCCATTGTTTGGCATTCCCTGATCGCGTCCTGGTCCTCTGGCGGCAGAGGCGGCGGCGGCGGCAGCGGTCGTCGGCGGCCGGACACTAAGCCGCTGTTGTGCTTTGCGTCATGGGCTGTCCTTTTTTTTCCGTACCAGTGCAGCAGTAGTCGTGAATATACAAAGGATTACAAAGGCGGAGCATGCCAACAGGAGACCTTTTGGTCCATATCTAGGTCGGATGCGATAAAGAAAATCATAATAATGAAATAATAAATAAAAACTATAATAATGTAAATAACAAATAGAATACATAAATGCATAGGTATAGTTAAATAATAAACAAATTATTATTATTATTATTATTATTATTATCATCATCACTATTACTAGTCCATGAACGTGTCCAAAAAATATAGATTATCAGGACCCCTGAAACCGTCTTACAACACGTCCACACCCACAGTCGAGGGAAATGGAATCTTCGGTGTTCTCTGCGGTGGCGCAAGGGTAGAGGAATCTATCTGGGAATTTTTTTTTTTTTTTTTTTTTTTTTTTTCAACGTGAGCGCAAGGGTAGCGGAATCTATCTGAGAACTTTCCTGTTATTATATCCCACCAACGATTTATTTTTTATTTTTCTGTTGTCTTTGATTTTGTTTATCTTTTATCGTAGGTTATGTTAGGTTAGGTTAGGTTCGGTGTGGCAATAACCTAACCTAACCTATCCTAACCTAACCCAAGATAAACAAAATCAAAGACAACAGAAAAAAAAAATAGTGGTGGGGCAATAACAGGAAAGCTCCTCTATCTGTACTTGTAACCTAGACAAGTTTTCTCGCTCTTCTCCAGTCGTGTAGAACTAGACACTACAACAGGTTCTTGTGCTTGTACTTCACCTCTAATAGCGACGGGACCCCACGCACGCAGGCTCTTATTTCTCTGCATTGCGCTTCGGCAAATGCAGGAGGTTGGGTCAAGCAAACGCCACATTTTACCCTTATGTCTTGCCTCGACAAAAATAAAAGACAGAAATTTATTAATCTGTGAGAGGTAATCTTGAAAGAATTGCATAGTGATAATCGTATTGATTTCTTAATATAAATAAGAAAGTCGAGGTAATATTCCTGTTTTGGGGAACAAGATTTTTTTTCTTTTTTTTTTTTTTCCTGAGCTCGATCCAGATTGCTTTGGGTATATTGTTGCTGCATAGGCCCAGGTGGGTGCTGTACCTCCTTGGCGTCCGCTAATCTCTCCCCTCCCCTCCGCCCTCCCCCCCTCCCCTCAGCGCCCAAAGAAGGGGAAAGGGCGTGGCACTTATGCCCTTTACGGGCTTTTGGTCTTTTCGCTCCTGAGGCCGTTTTTGGACACTGGGCAGGACAAAACACGCATACATACACACACGCGCACACACACACACACACACACACACACACACTCACACTCACACACACACTCACACACACTCACACAGAAATTGGAACAAATTGGACGAAACGGTAGTGTGTGCAAACACCATACAAGAACTTAAGAACAAAGTAGATGTTGCGAGATACGGGACACCATGAGCATAGCTCCCCTTCCCGTATAATACAACTAGGTAAACACACACACACACACACACACACACACACACACACACACACACACACACACACACACACACACACACACACACACACACACACACACATAAAGAAACAAGAAGGGCCAGTGGTGACTGCAGTGCGTAGATAGATAGCTTGACGTCTGCGCCCTGACGGATGTCTGATAAAACCGGACCCCCGGTGCATCTGCTGCTTCTGCTGC
>NC_134817.1:20753673-20756173 GCF_046742065.1 Oratosquilla oratoria | reverse complement strand
TCTCTCTTGTTCTCTCTCTCTCTCTTGTTCTCTCTCTCTCTCTCTCTCTCTCTTTCGCTCTCTTGTTCTCGCTCTCCTTTTTCTCTCTATTTCTCTCGCTCTCCTCTCTTCCTATCTCTCTCATCTTTCTATTTCTCTCTCGCTCTCCTCTCTCTCTCTCTATTTCTCTCTCGCTCTCCTCTCTTCCTCTCTCTCTCTCTCTCTATAAGAATGAGAGTAAGCAGCTAATGGCCGAATAATTCCCGATGGCATCCCGTGTTCTCGTCCTCTCTGACATTTGAGAAAATTCCACTTTTTTTTTTTTTTTTTCCAAACCTTCGCGTGATATATAGCACCTGATGACTAAAATCATCCTCCTCCCAGCCGCCGCTGCTTCCTACTCGGTGTGATTTATCAGCAGAGATCCTAATCCCGAAGTAAAAATTGCCTTCGTCCTCGGACCTTCGTCCCCCGAAGTCGTCCTCGGCAGTGCTCTTCGAGTCTTCTCCTTCGGCTTCTGGCTTCGAGGGGGAGGGGGGGAGGAGGGGAAGGAGGTTCTTCTCTCCTTCCTTTGGTTTCTGTTCTTCCACTTCGAAGTCGATGGAGTGCCCTGAAGATGTCCAAATGGGGAGGAGAAGAAGGTCCTTCTCTCCTTCCTTTGGTTTCTGTTCCTCCACTTCGAAGTCGATGGAGCGCCCTGAAGATGTCCAATTGCCTCTGATGGCTTTTGTCAGTGGCGACTCGAGGAAGCTTGCCCGTTTCTAAAGAACTCTTTGAGGGATAAATCGTGAATCATACACACACGCGCGCACACACACACACACACACACACACACACACAAGCACGCACACACACACACACACACACACGCTTGCTTTTCATATATTATTATTTATCTGTCAGTTTATTATTATTTACTATTTACCTGTTTGTTTATTATTTAAACATACCTATGCATTTATTTATTTTATTTATTATTATTTATATTATTATAATTTTTATTTGTTTATTTATTATTATAATCTTTTTCCTCATCCGACCTAGTTATGGACCTAAAGGTCTCCTGTTGGCATGCTCCGCCTTTGTAATCCTTTGTAACACACCTCCCCACCCCCTCCTCCCCTCTCTCCCCACTCCACGCGCACGCTGGATCAAGGTAAAGGAAGGGGGGGAAGGTGTCCTTCGTCCCTCAGCCGTCGCGAAGATGAGGGGGTTAGTTGAACCACTCGAAAGATATAATCTCTCTCTCTCTCTCTCTCTCTCTCTCTCTCTCTCTCTCTCTCTCTCTCTCTCTCTCGAGGACAAACTCGAAGTCCGGCTGAGTTCGTGAGGATTTGTTCGGGAGAAGACGGTGTAGAACGACAAACCTCTTCAGCGAAGAAGAAGAAGAAGAAAGATGCGATAAGAATGCTGCTTCTGGTTCATGACGTGAATAAAGCTAGGAAAGCTTCTGGCGCGTACGAACGTACTTGCTAAAGTCTTAGTCATCACCGTCACCATCCGACACCATCCTCCACCACTCACCACCACCAACTCAACTATCACCACTCCCATCCACCACCACTCACCCTCACCACCACTACTGCCACCACCTTCACCAGTTCCATCACTACTACCACCCATCGCCGTCACCACCATTGCCACTTGTGGCCTCCCCGTGGCTCGAGAAGCCTCAACCTCGTTGGCGCTCTCTAATGAGAATCTTTCGTGCTGCCAGAAGAGGGTTCAGAAAATTTATTTCTCTAAATGTTTGTCCGCTACTTTTTCCCCCTCCCGCGCGCGCGCAGTCCATCAAGGAGGCTGCCCACTACCGCGGTGGGAGGCGGGGTGGAGGAGGGTGGACGGGGTGGAGGCGGGTGGACGGGGAGGGTGGGTGGAACCTCTCTCTCTCTCTCTCTCTCTCTCTCTCTCTCTCTCTCTCTCTCTCTCTCTCTCTCTCTCTCTCTCTCTCTCTTTTTTTTCATTTTTTTTTTTTTTTTTGAGGAGTGACTACATCCAAAATACGCTCGATTTTTGAGTGAAGGGGAGCAGGCTGGCGATCCGACAGACCATGGAGGGCCTTCGACTTTGAACAGAAACCATTTGGTCTTTCTTGTTGCGAGTGGGGAGTCAAGTGCTACATTTAGCAACTGAAACCCCTTTTCCTCGTAATTGCCCGCCCGCGTCCAGGTACCAACGATGAAGGTCAGGAAGCAGCTAGACAGAACACACACACACACACACACACACACACACACACACACACACACACAATATATATATATGTGTGTGTGTGTGTGAGTGCACGCCTGTGTTCATTTGCCTAATTGTAGTGTACGGGATTGGAGTCATATTCATGTCTACCTCGACAATTGTCAAACTTTGCCTTAGATTCATTTATTTAATCGGCAACGTCTTCCGGCTTATTTCATTAACTGATGCGTGTGTGTGTGTGTGTGTGTGTGTGTGTGTGTGTGTGTGTGTGTGTGTGTAGGGGGGTTATATCTGTGAGATAATCTCGCTTTTTCTTTACACTTCTTG
>NC_134817.1:20748673-20751173 GCF_046742065.1 Oratosquilla oratoria | reverse complement strand
CGAACACAGTGTGGTTGTGGCTGTTTTTATTTCTCTCTCTCTCTCTCTCTCTCTCTCTCTCTCTCTCTCTCTCTCTCTCTCTCTCTCTCTCCGGGAGAGGTAGAATGTACGTCTATCCCTAGATTGGTGATTACCCTCAGACGGAATGTACAGGGAATGATATGTCTGCTCACATTAGGGTGGGAGGCGAGGGGGGAGGGCAGAAGTCTTTGTCCCCCCACTTCTGCTGCAAGGTTCCTGCAAAGGTTCCTGCAAGGTTCCTGCAAAGCCTCAGGTGACGGCGAAGACTCCTGACATGACTTGCAGGAAAGGTCTTGTGCTCTACCGATTATGTTCAAGGTGTCGATGGGCGGCGGGGGTGGGGTGGGGGGGATGCTGTCGTCTGTTTCCTTTTATGATGGATACATTGACAAAGAGAGATGCGGAGAGCGCTTCTCGGGGTCCTCAGGAGATGTCGAGATGGATGGACGGCTGTCCGTCACTGTTTCAGCAGCTGTCGTACCGTTGTACTTGCTTGTGGACACAGCCTGGATTTGTGTGTGTGTGTGTGTTCGTTTTTTGTTTCTGTTTTCTGTTGAGGAGCAAGGAAAAGAGGGAGGTAAGGAGGGGGAGATGAATGGGAGTGGAGTGGGTAGGGATGACATGGGTTGGAGTGGAATTATGATTTTTTAACTTTGGCTAACTCCCTTGTAAAGAGGAAAAAGCCTTTGGTGTATATATATATATATATATATATATATATATCTTTTCTTTTTTTCATCCAGGTGGCGAAATTTTCAGTGGAGTGTACGTTCTTGGCACTGTACTATAGAGTTCGCGTGGCTGTAATCTACTGGAAGTCAATCTGCGGTTGGGTGCAGGCCAGTCATGGATAGCCGTGACAGGGTTATGTAGTTTAGTAAAGATGCCATTCGTATGAAGAAGGCCAGTAGCTGCTTACAAGGGTTGTTGACTGACTAACACTCCCTCCGTCTTTGGAGGAAAGAAGGAAATAGGCAAGATCTGATATTGACGAGTTAAACACCATATGAGGACGGAGCCTTTATTTGTACGACGTTTCTCTTATTACAGCTTTTTCAAGTACTTGAAAAAGCTGTAATAAGCGAAACGTCGTACAAATAAAGGCTCCGTCCTCATATGGTGTTTAACTCGTCAATCTTGTCGGCAACTGCCACTTTCAAGGAAGAACTGATATACCAATGGAGTAGTTAACGAATGGAATAGACTTAGTAACCATTTAGTTAGTGAGCTCCAAAACTATCGGTTGTTTTAAGAGAAGGTTGAATAACTTTATGGATTAGGGATGATGCATGGTAATGGACATGGAACTGCAGAGTGTAGTCCTTATGGTCTCTCGCAGTCTCCTTCATTCTTATGTTCTTGTGTGTTGGAGGAAGTGTCGGCAGAATTCCCGTCTTGGGTTTGGGAGGACTTCGTAAGTTGATTCGTATGTCATCTTATGCGGGAAGAAGAGACTTATGTTAGTTTACATGTTGCTCTGCCTCTTGCGCTGAAGAAGAGGTCCTCCGGGTCCAACTTGGGGCCCTTCTAGAGCATTCTATCGGGAACTTCCAGAATAGGGAAGCCTCCAGTATGGAGAAACGATAAGAACGCAAATCGAGAAGATCCTGGGGTAACAGAATAACTTCTTCTCATTCTGGAGTATTTCATGTGTATTCATTCCGAGTTTTCTTTTTCTTCTATATTTCCGAATATGATTTAATAAATATCCAGTAGAGAGAATTGGCTGTATTTCCGAGTGGATCCGGCCGCTACACGAGCGTGGCTGGCGGAGAGCTCCAGAGGTACCACGAAGTGGAGTGGTGGAGCTGTGGAGTCTCGGTGGGTGGCTGGGTGAGTTTGTGGGTGGATGGGTCGGTTCCACGTCGCACGGGGGGTGGGACGGGTGGAGGAGGAGGGGGGAGAGGGGAGGGGCACCCTGCCAGGGTGTGTTCGAAGGACAAGGAGGGCGGCGCGTGGGTTGGATGTGGCCCTTTCCTGAAATCGATTCGTTACTCAGTATCCCGACATCGTCATTCTCGTCCTCGTCCCGTCCTGTCGGAACTGGAGGAGGAAGAAGAAGAAGAAGAGGAGGAGGAGGACACTTGCTCTTTATCTCTCTCTCTCTCTCTCTCTCCCTGCAGCCAATCATGTTAAAGAACCAAAAGTATCTTGAATGTCTTGTCCCTTTTTTTTTTTTTTTTTTTTTTGTGTGTGGCGAGAGTGGAGCGCAAAATTAAAACATTCTTGTAGTAGTGGTTGTTTGCCCTCATGTTTAAATCTGCATGTGATTTGTAACCATGTGTGTTTGGACCTATACAAACAAATGATTTGATATTTTTTCCATGCACACACTTTCGAGTGGACCTAAACTTAGAATAAAGTGACTTTGAGGAGAGAGGGCTGTGTGGGTGGGCACGGAAGAGACGTAGGAATCGGCGAATAATTATGGAGATAAATATGAAAGGAATGTGAATGTTACCAAAAGCAGCGTTCTTCC
>NC_134817.1:20711173-20738673 GCF_046742065.1 Oratosquilla oratoria | reverse complement strand
AGAGGAAAAGAGAAATTCTCTTTCGGGTAGATTAATCCATTTGATTCAGCTCCGAGATTTTGCCTCTGATTGTATTCTCCATTGAGAACAACGAGGTTCCATAAGAAGCGGTAGTGTCTGTCGAAAGATAGGTACCCCCCCCAAAAAAAAAAAAAAAAAAAAAAAAACTCACCACACGACTTGAAATGATGACGAAACAGTAGATAGGGATGATGATGATGATGATGATGATGATGATGATGATGAAGATGTATGGTGAAGGTTGAACCGATTAACCTTCTCAAATCTATGGACGACTTGCTTCGGATGCCACCTGGCGATTTTACTCGTTCAAAGAAGAACCCCCCCCCCCCACACACACACACACCTTCCCTCTTGCCCAACGAAATGGTTAGTTTTGCATCAAAGACTGAAGGATTCCAACCTACGGCAGCCCGCCAGTATAGCAACCCCCTCAGCTTCATACGCTTGGAAATCTCTTTTCTTTCTTTGTCTTCTTCTTCTTCTTTTTTATTCTTCTTTCTACTTCCTTTTGTTCCTTTTCTTCACTTTCGTCTTCCTACATCTCCCTTTTTCCGTCCTCATTATTCTTCTCTCTCCTTCCTTTTGTTCGTCTTTTTCTTCTCCACTTTTGTCTTCTTCCTTGCCCCTTTTCTCCGTCTTCTTTATTCTTCTTTATTCTTCTTCCTTCTCTTCCTTCTTCGTCTTCTTCCTCTTTCTTTCTTCGTCTTCTTCGTTGCTGGTGGGCCGTTGCAAGGCGTTCTCCACGCAAAGCCCCCACCACCTGTCACACGAAATTGTATCTTCATTTGTCATCTGCAATTTGCTGGCTGTGGAGAAAGGGGAGGGAGTGGGGGGGGAGTCCTCCACCTTTTCCCCCAGAAAATAACCTCCCCCCTTCCCACTTCCTCCCCTTCCTCCTCTAAAAATTATGAAACGAGGAAAAGCACCTGGGGAAGATGGTATATCGATAGATCTGTTGAAAGACGCAGGGAAAGAAGTTTATATTAAGTTAGCTCAGTTGTACACCCAGTGCTTACGTCAGGAAAGTGTTCCTGAATCGTGGTGCAATGCTATAGTGATTTTGCTTCATAAAAAAGGAGACCAGAAGGACCTTAGTAACTATCGACCAATTAGCTTGCTATCAAATGTATATAAAGTATTCTCCAAGATCCCTACAAATAGACTAAGTCAAGTTTTAGATGGAAACCAACCGAGAGAACAGGCAGGCTTTAGGCGCGGATACTCGACTCTAGACCATTTGCAGGCGATGAACCAACTAATCGAGAAAACGACAGAAGAAAATATACCTCTGTGTTTAGCTTTTGTAGATTACGAGAAGGCCTTTGATTCTGTAGAACGAATAGCAATACTAAACTCGCTACGCGATCAGGGTACAAACGAACAGATCATATGGGTTTTAGAAAAAATTATGCGAAAAGTACCGCTGTAATTCGACTACATAAAGATACAGAAAAGATCAAGATCGAGAAAGGAGTACGGCAAGGCGATACAATTTCACCCAAATTATTTAGCCCTCTCTCTCTCTCTCTCTCTCTCTCTCTCTCTCTCTCTCTCTCTCTCTCTCTATATATATATATATATATATATATATATATATATATATATATATATATATCTGGCTTTTGGTGGGTTTATTTCTGAATTGATATCTAGTTTTAAAGCGCTACCTTTTTTCTTTTTTTTTGAACTTTTTTATTTGATCAAATTTTATTTCCATTTATTCTATTGAGTGATTGGTTGATTTATCTATTAATTTATTTAATCTTATATTCATTTTCATTTGTTCATTTTTTATTATCTCCATCACTATTATCGGCAATGCTGACGAGCCTTGGTTATTTTATCTATTAATTTATTTTATCATATATGTATATATATATATATATATATATATATATATATATATATATATATATATATATATATATATATATATGTATGTATGTATCACTATTTTCGTCATTTTGTTTGATCTTATGTTTACTTTATTCTTTATTGTTATTATTTTTATCACTATTTTTGGTATTGCTAATGAACCTCGCTGTCGTTGCTGATCACAATCTGTGGGCGAGAGAATGGATCGTCGCCGATTTTGATTAAGACTTGTCGCCGCCGATCCGAAGGCGTAGGAGGAGGAGGAGGAGGAGGGAGATCTTCTTCGCGATAACCTTCATCGGGTTCGTATCGGAATAGGACTCCGATATTCAGACAAATATAAATTTAAGAACGAAATAGACAAAAACTGGTTTATCAACAAAGTAGTTAACGAATGAAATAGACTTAGTAACCATGTAGTGAGCGCTGAAACTGATGGTAGTTTTAAGAGAAGCTTAGATAGCTTTATGCATGGGGATAATAGGTGGTAATGGACATGGAACTACCTAGTGCATGCCTTATGGTCTCTTGTAGTCTCCTACATTCTTATCTTCATACGTAATCACTTGATAGTTCCTGCGGTGGAGTCGAAGCATTAGAAAGGGACGGGAGTTCTCCATTTTCTCCCATAATTGATGAGACGGCCCCCTCCAGAGTTCGGGAGGGGAGGGGTGAGAGTTGAGGGGGTTGAAGGTTGCAGAAGATGTTTATCTGTCGAGTTGAGACTCAACCCTTTGGCTGGCTTACCGAGGGCAAGGGGTTGGTGAGGTCGTATCCGAACAAAACGCCCGCCCGGTCAAAACATCTCCGGACAAAACATCCCCGGACGAAACGCCCCACGGGCAAAACACACACGGAAAGAAACATCCCTGGACGAAACACCCCGGGGGCAAAACACACCCGGACAAAACATCCCCGGACGAAACACCCCACGGGGAAAACACACCCGGACAAAACATCCCCGGACGAAACCCCCCGCGGACAAAACACACCCGGACAAAACATCCCTGGACGAAACGCACCCGGACAAAACATCCCCGGACGAAACACACCCGGACAAAACATCCCCGGACGAAACACCCTGCGGGCAACAAAACACCACCCGTACGAAACACCACTCGGTTAAAACCACCCCCTAATATATTTCACGAGGTGAATAAAGGTATGCACCGGGAATAAAAAGTGTTGTCACTCATGATATCGCCCGATACGGACGTATTTAGAGAAGACGACGCACCCCACGACCACTAAGAGGAAGGACGGCAGGTCATTGGTGGAGAAAGAGAACCAGACTAGAATTCCACGTGACCTCTGGTTTATGGAACCCCAGGTGTAATGGGTTCCTATCGCCTCCGCATAAAAAAGCCGACTCCCCCAACTCCCTAAGTCCCACCCCGACCCCCACAGCTTCCAGCAGCTCGTATCTGCACGCCAGGCACAAATTACAACTGCTCGCTCGCCAGCCGGTTGAACACGAGAAGGAAAAGAAAATGAAGTAGAAGAGAAATCGGTTGAGCCATCGAGCACGCCGACATTACCCAGCTTATCTGTGGATTAACACGAGAGAGCGGGGGGGGGGGGAGGTGTGGAGGATGGCACCTGTGGGGGGTGGGGAGTGGGGAGGGAAGTTGTAGCTTCCCCTGCGTCCATGGTATTCAGTTCGAGTCCCTACGACGTCAGCCAATCCTTCTTCTTCCTTCTGTTGCCGTCAGCAGCCATCAGTAACTACCACGTGTGGTTGGCTGCCCGAACACCTAGGATCAAGGTGACGGTTTCGTCTCCAAATGGGTGCTTCCTGCCTGCAAATAGTGTTGGGGGGGCTTCCCTCGAGGGGGGGGAAGGGAGGGGGAAACTTCCCGCGCACCTGAAGTGAAGCGGGGGGCCGGGGAAGGCTTCTGGCTGGGGAAGAAGGTTCTTGGGGCCGAGCCGCGTTGTCTCTGGTGGTGGAAGAAGACCTCCTCGAACGCTCCCGTGTGATGCTATCCTCCCCCCCCACCCCCAGGAAGTCGTAATGAAGTGGAAGGATGGTTGGCGTGAGGTGGAGGGAAGGCGCGGCAGTGGAGGCGGAGGCCGGGGAGCAGGACCGTGGAGGAAGAGGCGGGAGAGAGTGAGGAGGAGGAGGGTGAGTCTGTCGAGGGGGAGAAGAGAATGAGCTCATCTGAGAAGGCTGGAGATGCAACTCTGCTACACACACACGCGCACGCACACACACACACACACACACACACACACACACACACACACACACACACACACACACACACACACACACACACACACACGTTTTTACGATATTT
The DNA here is from genome assembly GCF_046742065.1 of Oratosquilla oratoria. Classification (NCBI taxonomy): domain Eukaryota; kingdom Metazoa; phylum Arthropoda; class Malacostraca; order Stomatopoda; family Squillidae; genus Oratosquilla; species Oratosquilla oratoria. Next base: position 20,734,477 of record NC_134817.1, on the reverse strand, counting down.
CATCATATTTTCCTTATTTAAGTCTTTTTTTATTTTGTCATATTTTCTTAAAAGAAGACCCGAAAAAGGACCTTACCCCCAACCCGCTGCAGGGAACTCCTCCAGAGAGGATAGAGTGGAGAGCAAATCTCATGAACCATTGGCCCAGTGGGGTGGAATTTCCCTTCAGAAGAATAACATCGCCTGGCGTCAACCAGAATAGAATTCACAACTTTCTATCCCTGATGGAAGGGTTGAAGTATGGGAGGCGGAGGCCTGTAGCGTGTGTGTACAGACAAATTTATAGGGCTGGTGTGCAGACGGTGTCAGATCGAGGCTATGCAGAGTAGATGGAGACTCGTCACCCCCTCATCCGTGGTCGCGGGGTATCTAGGCTCGGAGGAGGGATTGGGGTCTTGCACGAAAGGACTTAATTATGAGTGGAGGGTGGTCAAGAATCCCGTGTGAACAAGTGTATACATATATATATATATATATATATATATATATATATATATATATATATATATATATATATAATATATATATATATATATATGAAGTGGGTGGGAAGAGGAATGACTGGAGTCTTTTTCGAGTTTTATTCTTGACTAGTTTCGCTACAAGTTTTTGCAAAAGCTTAAAGCGAAACTAGTCAAGAATAAAACTCGGATTAAGACTCCAGTCTTTCCTCTTTCCACCCAAACCAACTTGTCAGAATGTCTCAACAAATATATATATATATATATATATATATATATATATATATTATATATATACATATATATATATATTATATATATATATGGATGTGTGTGTACATGTGTGTGTGTGTGTGAGAGAGAGTACGTGTGTGTGTATGCATGTGTGTGCGTGTGTGTGTGTGTGTGTGTGTGTGTAGGAGGGTATAGATAGTGAATGTTATTGCATACAGGAAAGGAAGGTGGGACGGGCCGAGTTCGGGAGAGAGAGAACGTCTTTGGCGTCAGCACCTTACGTACCCAGTGATACTCTTCCCTTTGCTTTCGCTGTCGCCAGGCTATTCTATTCAGGATCACGTGAGGAGGTGAGGGACCTTTAAGACGAGCGAGGTCCTATGGAGGATCTACACCTCTGGAAGGAGGAAGTCACCAAAACGTGTTTCTTTTGTAGTTCTCCGCCAGCCATGAGCCCTCTTGTAAAAGTGTACATTTGATGCACATGTGCACACGTATACACAGATACAAACACTTGCGCAAGCTTACACACACACACACACACACACACACACACACACACACACACACACACACACACACACACAAAGAGAGAGAGAGTGGGTCTGAGACCAAGAGACAAGCTCAGAAAAGAGGAAGATTTAGAGGAAGATAGCAAGTAGTTCTTCTCTTAGGAGGAGGAGGAGGAAGAGAGGGGGTGGGAGTGGGAGTTGGCGGTCTCCTGTCTACTTACTATGCAAGAGGAGGAACAGCAACAGAGTGGGATTAGGCAGAAAGATGGCAGCAGGGAATAGTGGGAGTTGGTCATGTGGGAGGAGTAGTTGAGCTGGATCGTGTGGAGGTCACTCGGCGGGTGGGAGTGGAAGGGGAGGTGGTGGGAGTGGGAGTGGGAGCACCATGGGTGGTGGGAGTGAGCAAGGTACCATGGCCTAAATGGGAGTCCATCATGCGAAGTCCAGTTTGAGGGAGTGAAGGGAGTGAATGTCACGTGATGTGTTGGGAGTCACAGGGAGTTTAAGGGCGGTCCTGAGTCGTTCTTGCATGGAGTTAGAGACTCTGGATTCGGCAGGGAGTCCCTTGACTCTTCGTCGGAGTCCTTACTCACTCCACTCCCTTCGAGGAACGGTGTACACCAGTGATTTTTTTTTATTTCCTTTTTCTTTTTCTTCTTTTTCTTGTTCTACTTTTTCTTCCTCTTCTTCTTAGTCTTTATCTTCTTATTCTTCTTCTTCTTTTCTTTCTTTTTCTTCCTCTTAGTCTTTATCTTCTTATTTTCCTTCTTCTTTCTTTTTCTTCCTCTTCTTAGTCTTTATCTTCTTATTTTTCTTCTTTTCTTCTTCTTCTTCTTCTTATTGCCTTCTTTCTTCTTTTTCTTCTTCTTCTTAGTTTTTATCTTCTTATTTTTCTTCTTTTCTTCTTCCTCTTCTTCGTCTCTTTCTTCTTTTTCTTCCTCTTCTTAGTCTTTATCTTCTTATTTTTCTTCTTTTCTTCTTCCTCTTCTTCTTAGTCTTTATCTTCTTATTTTTCTTCTTCTTTCTTTTTCTTCCTCTTCGTAGTCTTTATCTTCTTATTTTTCTTCTTTTCTTCTTCGTCTTCTTTCTTCTTCTTCTTGCCTTCTTTCTATCATATTCCTTGGTCTTGACTAAAAGCCTTATATGCCCCATGATAAAATCTCCCCAAAGAACAATTGTTAAAGTTTTATGACTACCTGGCTTATCGAATCCGAGTTTAATCTCCTGAAAACGTATCTCATATCGAGAATCGTTATGATCAGTTAAAAAATAAAACGGACGAACATCATTTTGAAGAACACATGGTTTGCTTACGAAATGAGCGGTGCTGGCGCCCGTACCCAGGACTCGAACGCGTTCAAGAACCGCTGGTGCTCCGTAGTTGGCGAGAACTTTATCGACGAAATCCGTGCCGTTGTCAACCGGCAACGATCATCATATGGTTAGTGCAAAACTAGTGTTATTACATAATGGCGAAGGTACACGCCAATGAGAGAATGGAATTAATCAATCTCCAATTCAATCGGGACTGTTTATTGAAAATATAATGCGAAATATAGGTGAATAAATCCGCTGTCTTGTCGGCGAAACAATAAGGACATATGAAACGTTTTATATCACCACGAATACATTTATTTATAATTCAAACTTTATAGAATGATACTACTAATATTTATAGATATTTACTTATAGATATGAGAGACGTAACAGTATTAATAATGTTATATTTCCATAATCCAAGTTTTAGCGGGGTGACAATATTAATAAAGAAGTTGACTTATGGTGCGCAAATTCTATAGAGAACGAAGCTTCAAGGCATGACCTTGGTACACAACCGCTCACAATAGAGACAGAGTTCTTCAGGATTATTATGATTGGGATCAGATTTGTGGAAGTCGAGTAGGAGGCGTAGCGGCGGCATCGACGGGAAAGTGTGGGAAGATCGACCATGTAGAGGCCATAGAGGTGAGTGGTACGCCAGAAAAAGAAAAAAAAATCCTTTTAAAAATTGGGATATCTTGGGCGAAATACGCCAGAAAAATGGCTAGGAAGATTTTTCCTTCTTCTGTTGCGACACCAGCGCTGCACCTCTTAATGTGGTGACTGTGGTACAGCCAGATTCCAAAGCCCGACGACAATCTTGTGTTACTTCTACGCGCTGACAGATGGCGCTTTGATGGCTGCATTCTCAGCGTCTTATAAAGAAAACGTTTATCTTGCATTCTGGGGAATTTCGGAATCCAGCTACCGGACCGTCCGCATGCCGTCCGGTCACCACCACTTGCTCCAGATGACTGGAGGAATGGGATTGGGAGGATGTAGGGACGCGGTGTGGGAGAGAAAAGGGGAGGGTGGGAGGCAAATTGGAGGTCCATGGTGGACGCCATGACACAGGAGGGAGGGAGGGAGGGAGACCAGTGGGGGCCAACATGATGACAGGGGAGGAGGAAAGGGAAGCGTTGGCGGGGCGGGGACTACTCTGGTCCATGTGGGATTACGGGGGATGGGCTGAGGTGGGGGCTGTGGGTGACAGGGACTGACAAGCAACGGAGAACTACTGTACCTTGAGCGGTGGGATTTTGTGTCCCAGGTCGCTGGCGGGGGTCAATGAGCCCCGAGAGGACATTCGTGAGTTTTTTTTCTTCTTCTTCTTCTTCTTCTTCTTCTTCTTCTTCTTCTTCTTCTTCTTCTTTTGGAGGGGAGGGACCGGAATTAGGAGAAATGAAGAACTGAATGTCTCCCGTTTTCAAATCTATGGCAACTTATTAAGCAGTATAACTGCTGGGCTTGTGACAGGTGGGTATGTGTATATATATATATTATATATATATATATATATATATATATATATATATATATATATATTATATATATATATATATATATATATATATATATATATATATGTATGTAGCAGAAATGACTGGTTTTCATGGCACTAGCTGCTCCATGTGTCTTGTTGCACAGGTATAAAGTATGTATTTAAAGGTCTCATTCGCCCTTATTAGGGGGGGGGGGATGGCCATATCAGGTCACAATTTCAGCCCAAACAAGTCCGATAAAAAAAAAAAAAAAAAAAAACGGGGGTTGGTTAGGCCCATCCCAACGTTCCACAAGACGCACGGGAACACGGTGGCGGTGTTATTCTCCCCTGTTACAGGTAACTGATCGTTTTATAAAGGAAGAGCAAGATGGGGGTGTTAGTTAAGGGAGGAGTGAGGGAAGGAGGGAGTGCAAGGGACGATAACGGCCTCGCTGGGAGATTGAGATTCACCTTCGTCTTGGATCACGTCATGGATCACGAGGAATAGGAAGAGGGAGAGGAGGAATAGGAAGAAAAAGGGGAGGAGGAAGAATATAAAAATCTAGACGGAGGACCTGGAAAAAATATATACATATATATGTTTGTGTATGTGTGTGTATATATATATATATATATATATATATATACACATATATATGTATATATATATATATATGTGTGTGTGTGTGAGAGAGAGAGAGAGAGAGAGAGAGAGAGAGAGAGAGAGATAAAGATAAAGAAAATGATATGGTGAAATGTAGGCCAGATAAGGTGTAAATAGGCTCAGGCGGCGGAGGAGGGGGGGGGGAGAAGGAGGAGGAGAGGAGATACTTCGTGGGCTGCGGAGGAGGTGGGGGGGGCGAGGGGCGGTGGGACCGCAAGGCCAACATTGAAGGGGGCGCTGGTGACGGTGTCGGGAGGGGGGGGCAGGGGCGCGGACCGGGGGGGGGCGTGAGTGGCAAGGAAGGTGATACCTCTGATGGAAAGTGAAGAAGGGTACTCTGATATTTCGTAATTATGTCATTTTCCTTTTTTTTTTTTTTTTTTTTTTTTTTTTTTTTTTTTTTTTTTTTTTTTTTTTTTTTTTTTTGAGTACATCCTTGTTAAAAACTAGTTTCCTTCTCCTTTGATCTGCCCTTGTCTCCCTTGTCCCGCCATGACAAGAGAAGGAAGAAAAGGCGAATGTGGGCAGGGGGTGCTGTCAACTCGATTAAAAAAAGAAAAAAAAAGAAATAGAAAATAAAAAGACAGTCACGGTTTGCGGAAGCCTTGTCCGTTAAGGAAATACTTAAGTTTTGTGAAAGATTTTTTCCCTCTCCAAGAGGATTGAAGACACCGTTGATGAAGCAATACCTCTTATTCATTACCTCGCTTACCTACCTGCCTGGGCGTCCTCTGTATGTCGTTTCTTTACTGGAAGAGTATGCATAGACCAGAAGCTCATGTTGATAGACAAACCACCGGACTCTTCAAGTTACGTCCATTGCGTGATGCCAACGCCGGAGGAGAGGGTTTGTTGCGAGACTTCAGAGGGCATCCCATCTTCCCTCCGGAAAGAAAAGAAGAAGAATGAAGACGAGCAGGAGACCAATTGTTCCAAGTCAAGGCTTGAGGTGATGGCCTCTCAGTTTACCTGAAGGTGGTTGAGCAGTTAACTTCATCACAATCTCCTCATTCACTGCCTCGGATGCAGTTTTGCACCAAGAAGTCCGTGGCTGTGTTATGTCCTTCTCGCCTTTCCGAAAGCGTTGTATTTTATGTATGTGTACACGCGTGTGTTAGTTTGTGTGTGTGTGCATGTGATTCACCTTGGTCTTTTTGGATCACGTGTTGGACTCGTGTTCGACAGCTATTTCCCTCCCGGAAGAGAGCTCAGATCTCGTATGACCGATCTATGGGTAATGCTATGACCTTACACGCACACACACACCCAAGTCCCCGCCCACGAGAGTTGGAGTAACGACTCGAAGCGCAGCGATACTGAAATAATTTCAGCCCTGTGTATATTTGTGTGCGTGTGTGTGTGTGTGTATGTGTGTTTACGTTTCTGAATTCTATACACACGCACATTTTGTAAGTATCCTCTGAGTTACTACTACTCCCGTTGCTTGGCTTGGCACTCCCCTCCCCCCACATTTCCTTCCCCCCTCACCTTCCTTCCCCCCCTCCCCTTACTACTCACCCCTCCCCCTTTCCTCAGCACCCCTTATAGCCTCGCAGGCAGACCCCTCAAAGCGCTATGACAAGACGACTCCTTCCCCTGGTGTTCTTGCCACAAGATCCGACGCCCCCCGCCCCGGCCATCAAACTCTCCCCTACATCGACCAAGAACCTGTTCAGAACGGGGGTCGCCTGTTGGGAAACGAGATCACGCCTCTGGCGTTCACAACAACAGGATTTCGAGTCCTCGGGGAAAGACCGGGAGAGGAGACAACGGGAGAAGGAGGACGAATTGTCGTGGGCGGACGGATCGTCTTCTTCGTGCGCCACCGAAGGACGGGTCGTGGTCGTTGCAAGGGCGACTCAGTCGACGCACAAGGAAGAACAGGAGGACGACAACGACGATGCAGCCCCGCCGCGACTTTTCCTCCTCTTCCTCCTCCTCCTCCTCCTCCTCCTCCTCCTCCTCCTCCTCCTATAGGACGTCTTCAGGGTCCCTCCATGCATGACTCGTACAAGATTTATGGCTTCAGGGTTGCTTCCTCTCTCTCCTCCCCCCCTCCCTCCAGTCACCTCTTCTCTTTTGTCTTTCTGGCTCTTCTGCTTCGTGCCCACCCAACCTCTCTCTCTCTCTCTCTCTCTCTCTCTCTCTCTCTCTCTCTCTCTCTCTCTCTCTCTCTCTCTCTCTCTCTCTCTCTCTCTCTCTCTCTCCTCTCTCTCTCTCTCGTTGCCATTCATCGCCAGGAATAAAGCTAACAGAGATTTAAGTTTTATTGCTAGGACGGTTACGAATAGAAGTGCAGAGGTAATTATCAAACTCTGTCTGGCGTTACTTGGACCCATCCTTGGGTGTGCGGTACATTTTTGGTCTCCGTCCTATAGAATGGACATCAGCTCACTAGAATCAGTACAGAGGAGAATGACCAAAATGATACATGGGCTTAGAAATTTACCTTACGAAGAGAAGCTTAGGCACCTTAACTTGCACTCTCTGGAAAGACGCAGAGTGCGGGGTGATCTAATAGAGGTGTTCAAGTGGATCAAAGGCACAAGGGTGACGCAAACAAGGTCATTATATCAAGACAACAGGGCAGGACTCGCAGTAATGGATTTAAATTGGACAAATTTAGATTTACGGAGGAAATAGGCAAAAACTGGTTTACTAATAGGGTGGTCAACGAATGGAATAGACTTAGTAACCATATAGTGAGCGCTGAAACTATCGGTCGTTTTAAGAACTGGTTAGACAACTTCATGGATGGGGATGGCAGGTGGTAATGGACATGGAACTGCCTAGTGTAGGCCTTATGGCCTCTTGCAGACTCTTTCATTCTAATGGTCTTATGTTATCTCGTACATCGTCCTGACTAGTGAATGGGCTCAGATCAATCGTTCCTCTCCTTCTCCTCCTCCTCCTCCTCCTCCTCCTTCTACCCCCCCCTCTTCCTCCCTCACCTCCTCTCCTTCCCTCTCTTCGTCTGCTTCGTGGCACCAAACCTTGTGGTTAGTGTCACGCGTACCAATCACTCCTCGTCCCCTTGTTGTCGCCAATAGACCCTTGGTCAGCCGTTAGCATTCAGAAACCACACGGCAGTACCACACGAGAGCCGGTGTACCCTTGGCAATAAGCACTCAGGCACGTAAACCCTCTCAGTGGGACACCGAATTGTATATCCCCAGGGCGGGACCCTCCCCCAATGCTTTAGCCAGGTCCAAGAATGTGGCCCCCACGGCTCCGAGGCAGTGGCGATGCCTTACTGGCCAGAGGGTGCCTCATCTGACATCCGTCTCGCAAAGACAACATCCACAGGAGTGAGAGTCATGGCAGAGGATGGAGAGAGGGGAGGGGTTGTTATTGTTGGTGTTTGTATTCACCAGTCAGTGAAATGAGCAACCTGAGGTTGCACAACAAGCTCCCGGGGAATCCGGCAATGGTCAATGAAGAATCTGGAAGACGCGCCAGAACCTGTCAGGAGAGTCAATGAGCCGTCCGCTGTCAAAAGCGGGTGGAGGTAGTGGGGGAGGAGGAAGCTTAGGAGGAGAAGGGAGAAGAGAATGAGGAGGAGGAGGAGGAGGAGGAGGGGGTGGGAGAAGAAGAGGAGGAGGAGGAACGGCGCAGGCTGAACTTCGACCTTAGCGCGCGCGCCGACCGACATAAGGAGACGCTAGTTCCAAAAACCGTACCGTACGTAGAAGAACGACGAGGCAGGTCATGGTGGCGGCGGTCGCCCGGGGGGGAGGAGGGGGGTTCTCCAGCGAGCCAGGCAGGCAGGCTAGCAGGATGGCAAGCAGACTAGCTAGCAGGATGCAAAACAGGCGGGCTAGCAGGATGGTTGGTAGCAGGATACAAAGCAGGCGGGCTGGCATGCAGGCAGGTTGGCTAGCAGGATGGTAGGTAGGCAAGCTGACAGTGAGGCAGACTGGCATGCAGGCAGGCTTTTTAACAAAGGCAGAAGTGGGGGGTTGGGGGTTGGGGGGCGCCAACGGGCGAGCGTGATGTCGGCGTCGTGCGAGGTGAAGATCCCCCCCTTCCTGGTCCAGAAGTAACCCCCCCACATACACCCCCCACACACACCCCATCTCCACAATCCGTTTTCCTCTTCTCCTCCTCCTCATCATCGTAATCCTTCCTTGTCTTCTTCTCCTTCTCATATTTCTTCTTCTCTTCCTCCTCCTTGTTCTCCATCCTCATCTTCTCCTTCGCCTTCTTCATCTTCTCCTTTCTCTTCTTCTTCCTCTTCTTTCCGTACGCGACCAGACTTTTGTCGATAATGGAAACTAACCACAAGAACGACAGTTTTAATGCCGCGGGCCACGCGCAGTAAGACAGCAAATAATGATGATAATAAATATATGAAAAAAAAAAGATAAAAGGAAATAGTGATCAGTCGTGTGACGTGCAAAAGCTTCAAGAATCACGAACGACGAAAGATCTTGCCAACGTAGTCGAGGATGAACGAAATAACTCGCACTTGGATCTGATGATAAGAAATAGAATATCTGGACTAGAACATCCATATAATACTTCAGTCTATTTGTGTGAGAATTCACGAGTTTCGTTGTTTGTGGGTACTACACGTGTGTGTGCGTCTGTGTGTGTGTGTGTGTGTGTGTGTGTGTGTGTGTGTGTGCGCGCGCGTGTGTGCCTAGCATGACTGATGTGTTATCCCTTAAGTATCACCTTATTACCTTATATGGTAAGATGCCTTGATGTTAAAAGTCTGAGTACGTGGACGCGTGCGTGCGTGCTCGTATTTCTTCCAACACATTTTTTTCATTGCATAACATTTAAATTAATTTTGTACGTGCTCCTTTGCGGATATGTAACAAAGGTCTTCTTCCCCCCCCTCCCCCACCCCTTATACCTTATAAGGAAGGGAGGAGGTCGCCTAGTCAAAACATACCCAAACACTGCAAAAAAAAAAAAAAAAAATAATAATAATAATAATAATAATAATTTCTGTCCATTTTGCCGCATATTACGACAAATGGGAACAATTTGGCGGTATCCTTATCCCCCGGGGTGGCGTCCTAGGAGGCCTGACAGTACAGGAGATTTGATTAAAGGCCAGAAGGGAGGTACAGCAAACGTGGCGAGACATAAAGAAGAGCTGCGTGGGTCTGATCCGTAAGGGGTGCCACTAAATCCTTCAAGATATTGACTGCTTCGAACAGTGCAGCCAGTGCAGGGGATTGTGGGTTGGTTTCTTGTCTTCTTCGGTCCTCATGAATAGATTATCTCCAAAAAGGATTGGACTCCAAGGGAGATTAAAAACAAATGTCCATTTTGACCCAAGTACGTCGTTTGGTAAATGAATGTCTATATTAATGGATACCTTTGCATACATTCGAACACGCAAGAACGCACTTACGTGTAAGCATGTTTGGACGTACACACACACACACACACACACACACACACACACACACACACACACACACACACACACACACACACACACACACACGGGAAGATAAAAATTCCAAACACACATCAGTGTGAGATCAGTAAGTACATGTTCATTTGCTTTGGTATTCGAGGTGATCCATCCCCTCCACCTCCCCGTCCCCCTCCCTCCTCCTCCCCCTCCCCGTCCACCACCCTCCTCCCCCTCCTCCCCTTCCTGGATTTCCTTTTATGCTTTATCGGGGCGCCTGTTGCTCCATTGCCAAAGACGACCCCGTAATGACATCAACTATGGCAGAAGGGCGTCGTTGCCCAGGCGAAGTGTGGGAGGAGGATCCTCCTCTTCCTCCTCCTCCTTCTCCTCCTCCTCCTCCTCCTCCTCCTCTTACTCCTCCAAGGGCCCGCTGTCGCCGCCTTCGCCCGTGAGAGGCCCGGCATTGTGTCCTTGGTCTTCTGTAGCTTCTGGGGCAGAAACGACGCCTCACGAGGAGGTAAGAAAATCGGGACTCCTTCTGCAGTAACAATCACGCACACACACACACACACACACACACACACACACACACACACACACACACACACACACACACACACGCCCATATAATGTGTGTGGATATGTATCTAGATAGTAATATTAGTATATCATTTGCGACGGGAGAGTAGCATTCGTCCATGCGTAGAAGAGAAGTAATCCGTGGGTTGTGTGGCAACATTTGTAGTCTTTTGAGATGGGATCGATCTCTGCTCTATGGGTTCCCCGCTCACGCCAGAGACAGTTTCAACTCTGAAAATAGCTTTCGGTGTAATAAAGGGAGTGGGAAATTGTGGAGATTTTAAGGCGAACATTATGTAAGCACATAAGTCACTTTCTCCATTTAATTAAATTATATATATATATATATATATATATATATATATATATATATATATATATATATATATATATATATATATATATATATATATTTGGTCTTCCTTTTCCTGCTGTCTACCATTACAACAGTTTTGTGTCCATTCCCTTGTTTTCCCATTTATGGACGGATAGATTCATGGACGGTGATCCCGCGTTCGTTCAAGGTGATCTTCTCGCTGGAACGACGTGTCATCCACTTATGCTCTCCTTGGCTGCACGTCACGTCACGTCACGTCAGCAACAAGTCAGTGTGGTGGTGTGGAAGAAGGCAACCCTCACAATGCCAAAGAACCGCTCGAAGAAAACGGGTGCAGGAGCCGACGTACATGCGCGTGCGCCTGTGCCTGAGTTCGTTCGTGCGTGCGTGCTCCCAGTCGTCCACCCACGCTCGCTGACATAGACTTTATTTCTGAGCACCACTGGCGGAGGAGGGGGAGGGGGAGAGGGAGAGAGAGGGCGGGGGGGGGGCGAGCTTGCATGCTCCCTGTTTGCTTTGATCTCGCTTCGTCTTCTTTTGTTCCCTTCATTGGCCACGCGCGTTACCGCCACCGCTGAGGCCGCATGATGCCTCCGTACCCTCACCTCGGAAGAAGACGCTGTCTTTCGTTGACCTAAGGTCACTCCACACTGTGGGGAAGGCTCACTCGAACTCAAAGCGTCCTGGCTCTTGCAGGGGCGTTTTCACAGTGGTTGGGTAGGGATCGTACGAAACCACGGGACGGCTTGGGATCTTGTCCCCCTAGCACTCCCCCCCCCCAATCCCACCCCTCCTACCTAATCTTGTTCCACACACATCAGGTAACCACTCAACCCTGTCACTGCTTCTGTGGACTTCCACATACGTTCTGGCTGCCGCCAGGCGATTTTATTCAGCCGAGCGGGCGCCGTGGAAGGGTTAGATGTCTCGGTTAACAGACCATGTTTCTTCCTGAAATATTTCTTGTGCTGCTGCTGCTGAAAAAAATAAGGGATGGACGGGCCGAGGTGGCGGTGGGGTGGGACAGGTCGGGGTGGGTACGGGGGTAGGAGTAGGAGGGGTGGGTGATGTAGGACCAGCTGGGATGACGTCATGTATGAGGTCAAAGTGTTTTGAGGCTTCTTACTCTTCCTCCTCCTCCTCCTCTTTCCGTCCTTCTCTTCCCTTCCTCCTTATTCTCTTCTTCTCTCTGTCCTCTTCCTCCTTTTCCTCCTCTCTCCGTCCTCCTCTTCCCTTCTTACTCCTCTTTTTCCTCTCCCCGTCCTCCTCTTCCCATCATACTCCTCCTCTTCTTCCCTCCCTAGTCCTCTTCTTCCTCTCTCCATCCTCCTCTTCCTCTCTCCATCCTCCTCTTCCCTTCCTACTCCTCCTCTTCTTTCTCTCTCCATCCTCCTCTTCTTCCTCTTTCCGTCCTCTTCTTCCCTCCCTACTCCTCTTCTTCTTCCTCTCTCCACCCTCCTCCGCCCCCTCGATGAAAACAGACAGCCGCGAGGCTCCCAAGGCGGAGTGGGTTTACCCTGGAGGAGGAGGAAGAAGAGGAGGAGGAGGAGGAGGAGGAGGAGGAGGAGGGGGAGGGGGAGGATAAGGATAGAAGGAGGAGGCGCGCTGCTCTTTAGATTCCTAAAGGAACATAAACCGGGACCTCACGAATAAACGTATTCCCTTATGGCCCAGGTCTCCTTCAGGAAGGTCTTCTGGATCCTCGAAGTCCTTCAGGATTTGAGGCCCAGACCCGCAGGGGGGGACCTTTCAGTCCACATCTTCTCCAGGAGGACTTCTGGGCCAGGTCTCCTCCGAAAGGGGCCTTCGTAGTTCCCCTAGGGTCCTCGTAGGTACAGAAGAGCCCCGCGAGATGAGACTCTGTGCTTGGGGCACGGCGGGCCAAGAGTCGAGGTCTCGAGTTTTCGTTCTTGAAGTGCCCAAGGACCGCCGCGTTCGCCCTCGGTCCCCGGTGGTTTCAGAGAAGGCCGTTGGAGGAGGGTCCCCCTCGAATCCAAATTTTCCCCCCAAGAAGGAGAGGGAAAGAAAAGGAAAAGTGATGTTCAATACTGTGACGTCGTGCTCGCTGTTCAGAAGAGCCCCAGGTCGCTGGGACGCTAAGGACATCATCGGCACGCAGACTTTAACTGGCGCGCGTCAGAACAGCAACAACAGCACGCGCTCAGTTTGTCAATGCATCTCTCTATCTATGTATCTATCTCTCTCGTTCTTTTTTGTTATAGCTCGTCTAATCCGCTGCTCGTTCTGTTCCTTCCTCACCCATCTCTCACCCTCCTCTCCCTTCCCCTCCCCCACCCCGTCTTCGTTGCTCAGATTAGTTGTTTTCGCTTTTAGTTTCCGTCGCCATTGCTTGGCATCATTGGTGCAAATGTGGTTTATGCCTGACTGTTTTTTCTCCCGTCATAACGGGATGTATGTATTGTATGTATGTGTGTATATATGTGTGTGTATATATATATGTGTGTGTGTGTGTAGATATACAGGCGTCCTGTGTTATTCGTGAAGACTTTCAACTGCACAGAAGTTCATCATCTGTCCTCTTGTGATTTTCCTGTGCTGCGAAGGAGTTATCTCCCCTTGGCACTGACTAGGAATGGATGGACAGACAAATCCTTCTTATATGAAGACCTCAGTTCCTCTCACAAGTGTCTGGGGGCGTGGGAGGAAAGGCCGGGTCAGAACTTTCATCTTTGTCCAGTAAGAAACTACAAAGAGGAGGAGAGGGGAAAGGTCCCCTCGCTCCACGCCATTGACTAGCTGTTCAGGATACCCAGGGGACTCGGTAGCGTTATTCTTGTCTCCCGCCGCAGGGTGGCGAAGGTATCTGAACCCACACAACGGGTCTTGGCGTGTTGGAATTGCGGCCCTTGGAGCAGCACCCAATTAATCGTGGGCAGAAGTCTGGTCACGGTTCGTTTCCAGCACGCTAGAGCAGAAGAATTGTAATACAAGATACCGTAGTAAGACTTCGATGTAAACTGGAAAAGAACACCGTGTATATTAGGGCTTATCTGATAAGGACTCATGAAAGTGAGAATTCTGTACTTTGAGGCGAGTTTTGCCGACTTATGGAGATTTGTTTGTGAATTAAGGTTCAGGTACGCTTTTGGCTGCGTCTGGACTTCAAGAGGACATAATGAAGGCTCTGGGTCGAACGCACCGTCCTCCTACTCCTCTTCCTCCTCCTCCTCCCACTCCTCCCTCTCCTACTCCTTCTCAGCCTCCTCTTCCTCCTCCTCCTCCCTCTCCTCCTCCTCGTCGCCGTCAGCTGTTCTTGCCTCTCGTCCCGTCCCGTCCCGCCTGGCATATCACGATCTGGAGGTACTTGTGGACTTGAACGATCCTCCATTATGATAAACTTTTGGCCAACAACAGCAACGGCGGCGGCGGCCTTTGGTTGTCGCCGTGTTTGCCACGAAGGCATCACAGTGGGGGGAGGGGGGAGAAGGGGGGGAGTGAGGAAGGTGAGACGGGCTTTGGGGGGGGGGAGAGTTGAGATCGAGTGCCTCAAGATCGTCGTGTCGACTCGTGGTGTTGAAGGTGGATCGGTTCTCCTCAACTTCGCTTCTTCCCAACAGTAGCTGGGTCTCCCGCTGACAAAGCAGGAAGAACAAGGTGACGTTATGCAGATGATCAGCCTTATGCTTAGAGGAAATAGGGACCACAATTGCTCGTCATGGTCTTTGGTCTTGGGGACCCCGAAATGCTCTTTGAGAATGCGGTTCCTGGTGGATGTAGTGATCTGGATGGCTCCTCTCTTCTCTCTGGCAGTGCCAAAGGTCCATTGAAGGAGATCGAGAGCAGAATAGACCCCCAAAGGGTGACCCTTCCGCTGCGTCGGGGTGAGGTGGGAAGGGTCCCCTCGGCTGAATGAAATCGCCTGACGGAAGCCATTAGAAACAGTGAAAGGGTCGTCTTACTCTTGCCTAGTTGCTTCAGCCTCAAGAAACAGCAGCGACCTCCTTTTGCATCGCAAGCACCTCATCCCCCCGCCATTCCCCTCCCTGACCCTGATACCTATATTATCCCTTGCAATAAAAGATCTGACAGCCCGGCATTTTATTGTAATTGGATAGGATAGTGGTAGCAGTAGTGTTAGTTCATCTTCTATCACCTAGTTACCCTGTTTTCTTAACTGTAGCTTAGTATAGTAAACACAAACAGCCTCGTTAGGGCCAGCAGGCCTGCCGTTGTTTGTTCTTCTTTTGTGTTCTTTTGTACCTCTCCATCGGGGCGAAATAAATCAATTGTAGAGTCTGAGGGCGATGAGCTGCGACAATACCTTACATGAAAGAATCCAGTCAGATGGAGCGAAAGATGAGTAGACGGGAAAAGTCGAGGAATTCTCCTCCCCACCTTTCTCTCTCATCAAGAGAGATCTTGATGGCGCAATCCGTTAAGTCACTATCACTTGTCACGTGCTAGCGCAGGTTCGAGTCCTTGGTTGTACCACGTTTCAATCTCTACATGTATGCCTTCTCGAGTTTCTTGATGTTGATGGCTTAGAATTAAAGTGAATTGTGGTTGATAAATGTGAATCTGTTCACTGGGACCCATTCAACGTTGTGCATACATACATATATGTGTGTGTGTGTGTTGTCTTTCTACTCAACACCGTTATTTCGAATTTCTCTTCTTCGACTCCTGTTGCCTGCACGCCCGGCCGCCCACTTGACGAGTCTCGGGCGGCGTCCGCGGGCGTCCGCGGGCGTCAGTGGTCGCCATCGTGCTCGCCGCAGCCTTTGCATAAATGGGGGCCATTATTTACTTGGCGTTTGCTTCAACGTATGCCAACGCGCATTCTTGCACGGGGGGGAGAAGACGAAGGGGTGGGTGGGAGTGGGGGGGTAAACACACGCTGGTATGTGCAAGTATGCCTGCTTGCTTGCTTGCCTGCCTTGCCTCATGACTGCCTTCCCTTTCATCACAATATTTTTTTTTTTTTTTTTTTTTTTTTTTTTTTTTTTCCTAGATGTACTGGACGGACGCGCGTGCGTGTATGCAACAACTCCTTTCGTGATATTTCACCATCATTGCCTCAGCTTCTTTCCTGATGGCACTTTGAGACGAACCTTCGACCGACCGACTTCTTTTCGGTGTCGTTTTCAAGATTGGCAACGTTGCTGTCCAGGTCACGAGGCCCCACCGCGGTGCGTCGTTTCCCCTACGGGATAGGCCGGTCCTGCAGTGATAAAGGCTGAACCCGTAAACGAGTCTAACTGTCTGTGTGGACACATCTTACACGTGAACGCTGACCGCCGCCTCCAAACTTCTTCGTGTGAAGACCTTCCCGCCTCGTCATATGAATAAAACCGCGTGGCGGCGGCGGTGGCGGATGCATAAGATGCATAATGTGACGTCACACACACGAAATGAGTTTCCTTCTTTTGGGGAAAGAGAGAAGGTGTTTGCTCAGGTGAAAGAGGTCCCCTTGGCGGCAACGTTCTTGCGGACACCCGACCCACGTCGTGGTGGGGGCAACTGTGCAGCTGTCCGTATACGTTTCGTTGTCGAGTCCAAAACACATTTCTCTCCCCAACCCCAACCCCCATTTTTTTTTTTTTTTTTTTTTTTTTTTTTTTTTTTTTTAATACTTTTCTTTATCTTCTTCGAATGGCATCTATGCACCAGCAGCGAAAAGGGCATACTTGTACTGTACATTTGCTGGTATCTCCCTACCCCGTGTATCGGGTTCGAGTCTCCGTAGTAATGGTACGGGGGGGGGAGGGGACGCCGCTCCACAACGGGGGGGACGGTACACTCTCCCCCCCCCCCCCGTCTCGCCCCGCCGCCCCGTCATTTTAGTGAAGAGAAGTGTGACCACAGACCATAGGCGCCTGGAGAACTCTCAGGCACCGTGTCAGCATGCTTGGAGTCGTAACAAATCCTGTTGCAGCAACGCCGCCTGATACACGAACGCTTCGAGATGAGTACGAGTATTACCATCATCGTCGTCACCGTCGTCGTTGGCTTCTAACAATACATAGGGTCTCCGTGGTGTTCTCGAGAGCCGGTCCTCGGCCGTCGTCGTCGTTGTCGTCGCCGTCGTCGCCGTCGTCGTCGTCGCCGTCGTCGTGTCATGACTAACGTTCCTGTGTAGCTCGATCCGGATCCGGAGCTCTGGTGGGCAATGGCACCCTCTGCGGACACCCGGACTTGGCCCACGATGCACACCAGAACTTTACAACACATGTCTTCTCTTGTCGTTGTAGCACAAATGCACATGTGTTTGCAGAGAGACACTGTGCTTGTAAGCGAAGTGCTGTGTGCAGAAATACGTTTGATGACAAGGGAAGGTATATATATGTATATGTATATATATATATATGTATTTATATTTGCTTAGTTCCTGGTAGTACGCGATGGGTTAGTTTTGTATATCCGCTGTGCTTCGTGTGAACGACTTCGAGGATACGCCAGGGCTACTCTCTCTCTCTCTCTCTCTCTCTCTCGTTGTTCAAACAAACCCAAATGACTGGAAGCGCCTCCCATGCACACACACACACACACACACACACACACACACACACACACACACACACACACACGCACACACACACACACTCACGTCCCAGTTGGCACTCCGCGGTGGCCGCCCTCATCCTCATGTGCCATCGAAGTGCTCTCGCTGTGTAACCAGAAGATCTCGAACTCCCACCTCCCTCCCCTCCCCCGGTCTCTTGCTTTTTTAGTCCTCTCGCAGGCACTCCTCCCCCCTCCGCGCACGCATTCCTGCATTAATGTACGTTCAAATTTGAATTGTAAACTACCCCTGGGCGTGTTCGTCTTCCCGTGTCCGCTGCTGCAGCCTCCCATTCCCCCCCAGAAGCTGTTTTCCTTGTTGCCGTAGGCGCGGAACAGAGGCCCGGAGGGTCTGCAACTACAGCCGAAACCGCCTCTTCTGTGCTGTGATCTCCGAGAGCCAGGTCACGGGGCAGTCGCTGGTGGCTGTTGGGGATCGAGCACGGGATCGTGGGACTGGGATATGGGAGCGATGGGCAGTGGGACCCAAAGGCGAGGTCTTCTTTTACAGGGTGTGCCAAAAGTCTGGATCTCGTCAGGCAAAAATCTGTTCTCTCAGATGCGCCCAAGTGTGCCGAGCCGTTCCTGTTTGTGTTTGTTAATTCCGAAGTCATGAGGTCGGGTCTGGGAAGAAAAATAAGTATAAGGATCCAGATTTTTGGGATACCCTGTAGGATAAAGATAGAAAATGAGGGAGGGGGGGGGTGCCATTTCCCAAGGTAAGCTTCCTGGTTCCCTCTCTCTGGAGTTAAGTACTCTGAAGGTCGTCTTCTTGACCGAAGGACCGTGGCGGTGGTGGAGGCCCTGGGAGCCATCTTTCTTATCCACCACCATTTGTGTGTGGTGGAACCCGGGGGGGGGGAGCGACCTTTATCTTCACGGAAACGGGGTCTCGGTCAGTCGTGCCTCCTCCGTTCACGACGGGGTGCCCCTACACCTCCTGTGCAGGTCTTCGGTCTCTCGCGAGAGGAGGGTTTGAGTCTGAGCAGCCTGTTGGCATCAGGCAGCCTGTACAGTCCAGCCTCCCTCCCGAAGAAAACCTCATTGTGGGTTTGACACAAGATTCGAGTTTCTTGATGACAACCACATCAACAATAGCAACAGGTACAAGATGTGTCTATTGTTGTTCTTCAGTTCTTTTTGGTCAGTGACGTCGTCGGACCCACCGGAGTCTTTCGATTGATCACGGTGACCACACTTCGGAAGGCGGGAGGTGAGGCCTATTTTTTTTTTTTTTTTTTTGGGGGGGGTGAAATGTCACCGTCAGGCTCTGGGAGCGAAGAAGGATCCGGAATTTTTTTTCGAGAAGAAGAAGAAGAAAAAAACGTTCCTTTGGCTTTAGAACGTGCGGCCTTTAGATATGAGAATAGGAAACGAAGATAGAGGGCGCCAGCACCGATGAACGTGTCGACATTAAGAATATTCATTCTCACTGTGTGTGTGTGTGTGTCTGTCAGGTAACCATTGTCCATTCTAGGTGGGAATTTATTTGAAAGAAAATAAAACAAAATATCAGTTGCTGGAGCAACGTTCTAAAACCTAAACAGTGTAGTTTTTACTTAGACTCTAGGTGTAAGAAGGAAAAGAACGAAAAAGGGGAATAAACGAATTGTTGGGATTCAGTGAAATTTGAGGATGAGGAACCTTTGTGAAGAAATCCTCCCACAGGTCTCGGTGAATACAAGAGGACAAGAGGACAACAGGCTCAGCCCGGCCTCGGAGAAAGAGGACACCTGAGCGAGATCGACCAAGAGAAAGAGCAGTGTGCGGGTCATGCAGTATTGGTGGGAGTGGGTGGGAATTGAATATATGTTGTAGGAATCGGCGAATAATTATGGAGATAAATATGGAAGGAATGTATATGTTACCAAGAGCAGGGTTAAAAGGCTATCACACGGGGCTATTTTTCCTCCAACCTCCAATTCATCGGCGGTACCGCCAACCTCCAGCACTTTTTCCGCCGTCAAATCACTCTGGCAAACCATTGTGTTTTCTCAACAATTTACATAGAATTTCATAAGAACATAAGAATGAAGGAGACTGCAAGAGACCATAAGACCTACACTAGGCAGCTCCGTATCCATCACCACCTGTCATCCTCATCCATATAGTTGTCTAATCGTTTCTTAAAACAACTGATAGTTTCAGCGCTTACTGCATGGTTACTAAGTTTATTCCATTTGTCAACCACCCTATTAGTAAACCAATTCTTGCCTAATTCCTTCTTAAATCTAAATTTGTCCAGTTTATAACCATTTGATATGCTGGAGGAAAAAGAAAAAAATCTCCAGCATATCATATTCTTTCCCGGAAGCTTCGGGCTGAAAATTTTCTCCAACAATCGGAGGAAATTTTGTCCAGTGTGATAACGCATCGGGGAGGTGGAATCGGAGATGGTCAAGGAGATTTCAGGAGGAAATTTATTTCTTTGTTTATTATTTGTCATTACCTATTTTTTTTTTATTCATTCGTTTATTTGTTTGTTTATACATTTATTTATATATTCATTTTTTCGCATCCAACCTAGTTATGGACCAAAAGGTCTCCAGTCTGCGTGCTCATCCTTTGTAATCCTTTGTAAAAGTGGAAGGTAGTCAATATTCTTCTTTGAGCGGAGATTAATCCCCATTCCGAAAAGAATGATGCGTCACTCTGGTCCATAAGTGGGATGACACTTAACTCCCTAAGACATCGACTGTAGAAGACTTAAGCAGTCAAAAATTGGTTGGGGCTTAGCGCCTCCAGTTGTGAGAACTCGGGCCGTGTCCTCCAACGCTGCGCTGCCCTTCTCTGCGGCCTTATGGCGTGGATGGGAGAGTCCCTCGTTGGTCCATTCTAGAAATTGCTCATTATAGTTACTAGGTCTATGGACACACACACACACACACACACACACACACACACACACACACACACACACAAACGGCGCAGTAGTAGCGTTCGCAACTGCTACTCCAGTGGTCCGAGTTCGAATCCCGCCCAGGACTGAAAATGTTTCAGTATCATAACACTGCGAGCCAACACTCCAACTCTCGTGGGCGGCGATTGTGTGTGTGTAAGGTGACAACATTACTCATAGATTGGTCATACATGAGCTCTGAGCTCCTGTCCAGGAAGATAATAGCTGTCGATCACGAGTTCACCACGTGATTCGAGACCATGGTGGTGAATTACACACACACACACACATTCTCTCTCTCTCTTAGATTGTAGGAATCTCATTGTTTTTTGCTTTATGTTCTATATATCTGCCGGTATGTCTCTTAAAGTTTATCCTATTTCTCCTTTATTATTTTATCTTTTGTATTTTTTGAAGGCGTATTGTCAATGGTGCTTATGAAATTATATCGCCTTGATTGTGCACATTATGTATATTTATTTATATATATGTATATATATACATATACTGTATATATATATATACATATATATACATATAATGTATATATATATATATGTATATGTGTATGTATCCATATATGAAGATGCATGTGTGCCTGGGTGTAATACCAAACTCATAAATCATCGTATTTATTTATGAATGTATGCATATACGTATACTGTATACGGCTTTGTGTTTGGGCTTTGGCGCATGAATGCAAGTTCCCGTGTATGGAAGCAGCCCTGAACAAAGTCGTTGATTTATGCCCCAGAAGAAGAAAAGAAGGAGGAGGAGGAAGAATGGGGGAGGGAGGAGTGAAGGGAAGGGGAGGGGAACCAGACGTCCCTCTTGTGTTCTTCAGCGAAAGCCACCCAGTCATGAAGCGTATCTTGGCCTGTGTTTGGGCGTCCGAGTGGCTCTCCTTGAGCGTCGCCGCCCTTGTCCTGGCCGATCGGCTGAGTGAGTGAGAGATTTTTCGCTGGCATCTCGTGGCTTCTCCTGTCGCTACCCACGCGTCCAGTCCCGTGACCCACTGAAGGACAACAACGACAGACTGAAGGAGATCGCCCCGCTACGGCCTCCGAAGAAAGACCCGAAGGACCCCATCGGGTCCTTCTTTATGTCTCGCCAACTTTCCCTACGCTCTTGCACCGAGGGTGAGGGAGATAAGAATAACGCCACAGTGTCATGGGTGTAGTAAAAGATGACTGGATAAGGTGGAGGGAGGGTACTGAAGATTTCACCCCATTCTCTCACTCTCTATCTTTATCTCTCTCTCTCACTCTCTATCTTTATCTCTCTCTCTCTCTCTCTCTCTCTCTCTCTCTTCTTTTTCCTCCTCCCGCGAAGAGTCAGCCTATGTGTAGTCCCGGTCACTCCCCTCACTGATGCCGGGGGTTCGAAGGGAAAGCCCATTGGCATAAATACATATACACATACATGCATACATACGTATATACATACATACATACACACACATACATAGGTACATACGTATATACATGCATGTGTGGGTGGCCAACTGGTTGTTGCCGCCATTGCACGGTCAAGAAGGCGAACTCGCAGTTAGTTTCACTCCTAAGTACTACAGTGGTCTGTTGACGTCTTCCGCGACGTCGGTGCAATGACGTTTACTCACGACGTCGCTCATTGACGATACGAGGTCGGAAGAGACGTGCAAGTCATTTCCATAAATTCGCGACTCAAAGATACGCGACCGCCAAACCCCCCCAGGGCTCCCCCGGGTGAAAACAACTTCCCCCGTGGTCGTGTTTACAAGGGCAAGCAGATGTTCCTTCATACACTTGGACTCCAGGTGGAACTCTCTCTTTCTCTCTCTCATTCTCACTCTCTCTCTCTCTCTCTCTCTCTCACTCTCTCTTTGTCTGTCTGCCTGTCTTACATAGTTGCATCATGTCCACGGCTGCGAGTATCGCGCTTGACCTTTCCCTAATATAATTTTCCTCTTGTGTGGTCCCCAAGGGTATGACTCCCCTCTCTTCCCCCTCTCACCCCCCCTTCCCCCTCTCACCCCCCCTCTCTCTCTCTCTCCTCTACGGTGACGCATCCGTTCTCCACTCACGAACGTTGCTCGTAAGCGGACCGACACAGTGCACTGTGTACCGCCGCGGGGTTTCAAAAGTTCGTCGACCCTGTTTTGTGTTATCGCTGCCAGATGGAGCCTCAATTCCTGCTGTTGACTTGTGTGTTGCCTCGAGGAATCGCGGTAATGGAACCACGCAATCCTGTGTTGTCGCTCCCGGGTCGTGGAGACGGCAAAGGATAAGGCGGCCGGCCGGCCGGCCGCGGAACCCCGAGACCACACCTGAAAGAAAGAAGGGAATCCTTGGAACGCCTCCTTGCGAGGTTACTTGGAACTGGCCCTGAGTGACACCGGTCACGTCGTCTGTGGTGGCACTCCTACACCTCCTCCTCCTCCTCCTCCTCCTCCTCCTCCTCTTCACTCACAGAAGCTGGGCGTGGAGTGAGCGCACAGTGGGCATTCGAAACTTTTCCTCTTTGTGACGAGCCCTTTGCCTTTGTCCAGAATGTGACATTGAGGACAATCACAGTGGCGATACACATAGCCGCCGCCCGGAAAGGGCTGGACCTTTAGGTGACCAGAGCATACCCGGAGCCCCGTATAGAGATGACCGTAAAAGATTGTTCAGCGAGATAAAGAAAAGAAATGACGCTTGTTGACCCGAACGGTAGTGAATATATAGTAGGGTTATATGTAGTTATTAACCACATGTGAGCTATATGGTATTTGGAGGCCGCTCCTGATGGTCTTATCAGCGGCAGACGTGCACTTTTTCATAATAATTCATACGTGATATCAGTCTGATTCACGGAGTACAGTAAACGTAATACTTCGTCTGTCTCGTGCCCTCCGGTTCCACTTGCACTTTATGTATATATATGTGTGTATAT
>NC_134817.1:20698673-20706173 GCF_046742065.1 Oratosquilla oratoria | reverse complement strand
GTATGTGCCTTTCAGTGTTGATTATAATATTGCGGGAATAGGTCTGCATCCGGAAGCGGAGTATTGCGAGTCATGGCCGCGGCGGCGGCGGCGGCGGCGGCTGCGGCTGCGGTGCCGTTTCCTCCATTTTCCTTCTTGTTATGGTCATCGCTTCCTTTTCCTTTCGGGAGGATCCTTTATCCCCAACGGCTACGGCTAATGGCCACCTGGTCTGGCTGTCCGAGGTCGTAAGGTTAAGGTGATGGCTTATGGCCCAGCTGGAAACCCGTCCAGCTCAGCACATGCGCATGCGCCTATGTTGTATATCCTGGATGTCGCACCACTCACGCGCTGATTTACTCCCCAAGGCTCCAATCACACTGACAAATAAACAAATAAATAAATGAATAGATAAATGAATACGTACATTTATTTATTTATTATTCATTAGCTACAAAGCCCTCTGTGAGGGGCACCGTCCTAGCCTCCCGATAAGGGGGGGAGTGTGTGACGTTAAACCATATCATCAATATAAATTGTATCAGAAATAAGATATTTGTGTCCACCATCGGCTCGCAGATGCCTGGTCATCCTCTCTCTATATATAGACATTAACCGTGACATCCAGTCTTCACGGGAAAAGGGATGTTCTTCAAAAACCCCACCACGTCCTCCCCCTCTAACCCCCCATGGAGTCCTCCCTACCCTCCCAAAGACCCCTCCCCCCCGACCCCCACAGGCAAGGACGTCCCTAGACCTGTAACGTCACAGACCCCTCCTCCCTTGCTCCGTCACAAACAATAGACATGTTACGCACCCCAAAAGTGGACAGCTCCCCCGTCACAGGTGCTGTTGCCACCTGCTCCGCCCACTCCCCACACACACACACACCCTGGCGTCTGAAGTAGAAGGTCAACCTTGACCTCCCTCTTGGAGGAGGACCTGGCGGGAGGCATAAGTTCCGGCTGGCGTCTGGGACACACTATACCTCCTCCCTCCTCACCCCCCCCCATCCCCTGCCGCGGTTCCTCATAGGGGCATAGGAGCCCTCCTTCAGCTGCAGGTGCGCAGGTGTGCAGGTTGCAGACCAGCTGGCTTGCGCCTCGTTCGTGCAGAATATATAATGGGGGCAGCCGACATTCAGACATGCAGGCGGGGGTGGAAGGGCAGGAGGGGAGGGGAGGGAGGGGGAGTGGGGGCAGCTGGCCGCCGCGCCGCACCGCGCCGAGCCGCAGTACCAAGTTCGCCGCAACTGTGCCCGTAGCCAAGATACGAGTACATCCCTCTTGCCGCAAGCGGCATGAACGGCTCCTGGAGCGCCTTTGCGGCGGGTGGTCAAGGAAGACGTACGTGGGAGAGAATCGTCTCCCTGTCGCTCGTCGTCAAGTTCTTGCGGAGTCGAGGCTGAGGTGGGGGGGGGGGTAGGGTATGCTGTAATGCCTGCCATTCTTTTATTTTATCTTTTTCATTATTATTTATTATTTTATGTTTATTATTTGTTTTTTATTTATGTATTATTTATTAAAAATTATTGTTATTCTTCTGTCCGTTTATTATTTATCATTATTTGTCTATTTTATTAATTTATCTACTTTATTTAATTGTTTATTTTCTTCTGCAACCGACCTTGTTATGGAACGAAAGTTATCCTGTCGGCGCGCTCTTCCTTTGTAATCCTTTGTGAATCCTTTGTGCTCCGTCGAGGTGCCGGACGCGCGGGCTCCTGTCCAGACTGGGACGTATCCGGTTCTCTTTCTACAGGATCCGAGTCACGGGAGGACTTAAGAACGCTGCGTCGAACTCGAACTTCTCGCCTCGATGATGATGATGACGATGATGGTGGTGATGATGATTATGATAACAATGAGGATGACGATGATGATGATGATGATGATAACGGTGATGATGATGATGACGATGATGATAGTAATGGTGACGATGATGACAATAATGATGATGATGATAGTGATGACGATGATGATGATGATAGTGATAATGACGATGATGATGCACCCCAAAGAACAGCATTGACTCTGAGGGCCTCCTTTTGCCCTGCATTTCCGGTGAATAAAATCGTCTGACGCGCGCTGGGCAGAACAGGATCGGTGAAGCGTGCCGCCGCTTTGTTGTGTTAATTTCGTTCTCTCTCTCTCTCTCTCTCTCTCTCTCTCTCTCTCTCTCTCTCTCTCTCTCTCTCTCTCTCTCTCACTCCCGGGGGTGGGTGGGCATGACGTATCAATACAAGGGGCAGTTTCTTCCTATAACCTCTTAGTGAATTCCTTAGATAATAATAACAATAGAAAGTAGATATTTAGGGAGGGGAGGTCCCCTCCCTGTCCCCGATCTACCCCAATTCTCTGTCTCCACTCCCATACCCGTCCCTCCTCCTCCTTCTCCTCCTCCTCCTCCTCCTCCTCCTCCTCCTCGAGGTGAGACGCCAGTGACGACTGGAGGAGAAGAGGTGCAAGGAGGGGGGAACCCCGAACTCGAGTGATAAGGGGCAAAGGTGCAGGACGCCCCGCGGTTTCCTCCGACTTGGAGCGCGACCATGACGCCTTCGTTAGTCATGTTTCCGACCTAATGACACACGCGCGCACACACACACACACACACACAAATTTGAAGTTACGACACTTGTAGGATAAGAAACGGGACCCCTCGAGCATTTCTTCTTTCCTGTGTACTGCAGTTAGGTAAACACACACACACACACACACACACACACACACACACACACACACACACACACACACACATTTGAAGTTATGACACTTGTAGAATAAGAAACGGGACCCCTCGAGCATTTCTTCTTTCCTGTGTACTGCAGTTAGGTAAACACACACACACACACACACACACCTTGTGGCGCTGTGGTTAGAGTTCTCGCCTGCCACTACGGCCGTCCGGGTTCGACTCCCGCCCAGGGCTGAAATAATTTCAGTATCGCTGCGCTGCGGGGTGTTACTCCAACTCTCGTGGGCGGGGAGTTGGGTGTGTGTGTGCGTGTAAGGTCACAGTATTACCCATAAATCGGTCATACGAGCTCTGAGCCATCATCCGGGAGGTTAATAACTGTCGATCACAAGTCTGACACGTGATCCAATACCATGGACGGGGGCAATGGGGTGGGGGTGGGGGATATCGGTTGTGGCAGCGACACTGGGACGGGGGAGGTAGAGAAGGAGGAGCCTACCCATGGGGGAGGGGAGAACAGATCGGAGGGAAGTATGTTTTCGATGCGATAAAAGAATAAAGAGTGAAAATAGAATTGTATTGGACAAGAGGACAGGATGACAGATGGCGCGACCAGAAAGCCAGGAAATGGTCTTGTCTGAAAACGACTTAAAAAAAAAAGAAAAAAGAAAAAAAAAAAAAAAAAAAAAAAAAAACGTTGCTATGGTGTCGAGCGTACTGGCGAAGGTACTATGAAGTGACGGTGCGGTACGATAATCATCGTACCCGTACTGTGCTCCTGACCTCTCAGGAGGGTACGGTGCGTAATTACGGTATTAGATCATTTCCACGTACGAATTGCGAAAGATGGTATCAGTATACCGCAGAACCACTTTTGTTCCCTCCCTCAACCCCCTCCTCTCCCTCAATTCCCCCCTCCCCCCAAATCTCCCTCAATCCCTCCTCTTTCTTTGGGCCACAACAGTCCGTAGCTTTGTTACCATTTCTGCTGGTTGCCCTCTATCGTGGACATGTCTTATTATTTACCTGCGTAGAAGTCTAACGGTTGTATTCTTAAAAAATAATTCTTTCCCTTCCAAAGATTTATGTAAGGAAAGATTTTTTTTTAAGAATACCACCGGAACATTCTTACGGTGGTATTCCTAAAAAAAATATTTCCTTTCCAAGAATTTATATAAGGAAAGAATTTTTTTTTTTTTTTTTTTTTTTTTTTTTTTTTTTTTTTTTTTTTTTTTTTTTTTTTTTTTTTTTTTTTTTTTTAAGAATACTATCGTTAGTTCGTTCCCGTGTTGGCGAACTCTTCCATGTGGAGAAATATACTGGAAGGACCATTGGACAGGAGAAGTGCTCCCCACCAAAAAAAGAAAAGAAAAAAAGTATATATATATATATATACGATTTCGTGCCACCATGAATAGGAAGTGACCTTCCCTTATACCCTCTTTCTCCTAATATTTTTTGTATTTGATACAAGTTATTTTGTAATGCAAACATTCTTTCTGAAGAAGCATCACTGTGCGAAACTAGTCAAGGAATAAACTCCTGTTCTACTTGTGTGTTTCCCTCTACTCTTCTTACAACCTGTCAGGATGTTTTCATAAATATATACATATATATATATATATATATATATATATATATATATATATATATATATATATATATAAATTCCCTATAACAGTGGTGAGGGGCGGTGTCGATTTTTGCCAATTTCGAACGAAATTAGGAGAATTGGACCCTCGGCGTCTGAGACCGCGGGGTTGGCTCTGGCGGCGGATGCAGCACCTGGCCCGGGATTCGCAACGACGCATACGAAATGTATAATTCACAAATGTTGTGCACATGGCCTCTCTCTTTCTCTCTTCTCTCTTTCTCTCTCTCTCTCTCTCTCTCTCTCTCTCTCTCTCTCTCTCTCTCTCTCTCTCTCTCTCTCTCTTTTCATCTTCGTGAGGTGCTCCTAAGTCTTGTATTTTATAAAGACCCTTTGGACAAAGTCTGTATGTTTTTGTCAATTTCCGTAGAGTCGAGTCCTTTGGCACATTGTTTGAATTTATAATATATTGGCGTTGAATCAGGGAGTCCTGCAAACATAGACGACACAGCTGTCGAGACTCACAACATTCTTCTTGCTGTGTTCTTAATTGTGAGATTAGTAGTAGAAGCCTGCTTAGCTCCTGAGAGAAAGGAAAGGAAGGCCGTAACCATTCTCCTTTCCGCATCGTCGGAGAGAGAGAGAGAGAGAGAGAGAGAGAGAGAGAGAGAGACCGACCTAAACTCGACCTGCCCGTAATTGTCGCATGGATACTTAACATCGTTGTACCACGTGTCTGTGCGTGTGTGTGTGTGTATTCACCTTGGTCTTTGGATCACATGTTGGACTCGTGATCGACAGCTATTTCCCTCCCGGAAGAGAGCTCAGAGCTCGTATGACCGATCTATGGGTAATGCTATGACCTTACACACACACACACACACACACACAACTCCCCGCCCACGAGAGTCGGAGTAACGACCCGAAGCGCAGCGATACCGAAATAATTTCGGCCCTGGGCAGGATTCGAACCAGGTACTGCCGCACCTCCGTGCTGGCAGTCCAGTACTCTATCAACCGCACCACCTGTGTGTGTGTGTGTGTGTGTGTGTGTGTGTGTGTTATTTCCGCGTGTACGTGCACCCTCGTTTGTCCGCACGTGTAGTTAGTTTTCGGTGCACATCGTTGCTTCAGAAACTGAGCGAGCCCAGTGCCGGCATTGATGATTCCCAAAAGGTCCAGGGGTGCAGGAGGAGGAGGAGGAGGAGGAGGAGGAGAAGAAGGAGGGTGGCGTGGGTATCAGGAGGAGGAGGACGAGGAAGAGGAGAAAGAAGACGAGGACAATGAGAAGCACCAGGAGGAGGAGGAGGAGGACGAGGAAGAGGAGAAAGAGGGCGAAGACAATGATAAGCACGAGGAAGAGGCGAACGAGGAGGACGTAGGTATTAGGAGGAGGACGAGGAAGAGGAGAAAGAGGACGAGGACAATGAGAAGCACAGGGAGGAGGAAAAGGATGTGGAGGAGGACGAAGAAGAGGAGAAAGGACGAGGAGAAGGAAGAAGAGAAACGACGAGGAGGAGGAAGAGGACGTGTAAAGGAGGACAAAGAAGAGTAGGACGTTCGAAGTTGCGTTGATATTAGTACTAGAAGAAATAGTAGTTGGTAGTCGTAGAAATTCCGAAGAAGCCAAATGTGTATATACACGAGTACGTGTGTGTGTGTGTGTGTGTGTGTGTGTGTGTGTGTGTGTGTGTGTGATTGGATAGTGTGTCAACCCTTTTTTGAAGCAGATTGTGCTGTCTGTGGACCTTCCTCCTTCTCCTCTTCCTTTTCCTTCTCCTCTTCCTCCTACTCTTCCTCCTCCTCCTCCTCCTCCTCTTCCTCCTCCTCCTCCTCCTTCTCCTCCTCTTCCTTCTTCTCCTCTTCCTCCTCCTCCTCTTCCTTCTCCTCCTCTTCCTTCTTCTCCTCTTCTTTCTCCTCATCTTCCTTCTTCTCCTCTTCCTTCTCCTCCTCTTCCTCCTCCTCCTCTTCCTTCTCCTCCTCTTCCTCCTCCTCCTCTTCCTCCTCCCTTTTTTGGTGGAACCCTTTCCCCAACAGTGACGAACCTCTCAGGTACTGTCCTGGCAGTTTTATCCGTTGTGTGGGCAGGAAGGACATCCCGGGCTGAAAGTGGGTGGCACTGGGCCTCTAACAATATGTCTTCTGCTCCTCGTTCTTCTCTTCTTTTCGAGGTGGGCGTGGGAAGGTGGGCGTGGGCGGGGTCTGCGGGCGCCTTGTTTTATTTTGTTTAATTTTAACTATTATTATTATTATTATTATTGTTAGCGTTAATATTAATGTTATTATTGTTATTATTTGCATTATTACTATTATCAGTATTAGTAGTAACATCATTATTATTATTACTTGTTATTAGTATTATTATTGTTATTATTACTATTATCATTGTTGTTATAAGTAGCACATTATTATTATTATTATTATTATTATCATTATTATTATTATTATTACTGTTTTTATATTTTTACATTTTATTCACCGTTAGCAGTGATAACATCATTATTATTATCATTATTATTCTTAGTATCATTCCCATGATTATTATGTATGTTATCGCCTTAATGGCGCAGTTTGATAACGGAGATTTCTTTTCCTCTGCGCAGAGGAGGAGAAGTCGTCATCTCTGGTGGTATAGTGGTCATGAGTTTCTTAGTCAACTGCTGACGACTCCATAGTCTGACGGGAAGAGTTGTAGCGAGGCGTCGAGTCAGCAGTTGTTATGGTTTCTGCCTCGTATCTACCCCCCTTCCCTTCCCTCCCCTCCCGCCCCCTCTGGGGAATAACCTCGCCTGTCGCCAAACCAAAACAAAAGCTTTGAAGTTGTCGGCGGTAGGGGCGTCCTTCTTAGATTTAGTTCTGGCTGAAGACAGGAAGTTATGTTATCATAGAGGGGAGAAGGAGATGGGACGGTCTCCGACCTGGAGAGAATGCCGGACGATCGAGACCCCTAACCCTCTCCTTCCATCCAGGCGGGACCCCACGCAAACAAACATCACCCCCGTCCTCTCCTTCTTAGCTGAATGGAATCACCAGTCCACATATTACATCAAGACCGTGTTGGTTGGAACGGGTCAGGAAAGGTGTGACCGAGAGGTTTCTGTAATTGGGGGCGGGCAGTCAACCAAAGACAGAAGGGGCCAGGGTTTTCTTAGGTAGTCTGAGGTCGGGCTTCTGCCGTCCTCCTAGTCCACTACCAGCGCAAGTGAGGAAGGGTGCCAGTGCGGCGGCTTGGCGTC
>NC_134817.1:20586173-20693673 GCF_046742065.1 Oratosquilla oratoria | reverse complement strand
GTGTGTGTGTGTGTGTGTATGTATGTATGTACGTACTGAATGTTACTTATTGTGCCCAATGCCATGGCCATGAAGATCCGTCATACATTTATTTATTTATTTACCCTTGAGGACTGATCCCCCCCTTCTACCGAATGAAATCGCCAAGCGGCAGCCAGAATAAAGACACGAGACGGCGTCATGAAAAGGTTGATTCAAGGAAAGGTCTTCTTGAAGTCTTTGAGGAGGAGCGCGTCTCGACCTCGTGGAAGGCAGCGTCCCCCCCGAAGTGCCTCTGTGGCGAGAAAGGGACGTCCTCGAACTCTTCCACCGACATCGACGACTTGTCCATTGGTCCTGGGTGCCGTCAGGCGATTTTATTCAGCGGAGATCAGTGCCTGTGCGCATGAGCACCGCCTGGTGGGGGAGGGGGGGGAGAAGTCTGACGAAGACACAGAGAGCGGAATACAGAAGAGGAAGGGCGGGTCAGTCGAAATGGTTTTGACCCCCTTGGCGTCTCTCGAACGCCTCCTCCTCCTCCTCCTCCTCCTCCTCCTCCTCCTCCTCCTCCTCCTCCTCCAGCAGCCCAATATACGCCAAGAGTCGAAAACCGTCGACGCCATTTGGGGCTCAAACGAAGCCGGAGTCGGGGAAAGGGACTTTATGAGGGGGACTGAGTGTGGATCGAGGAGTGAGATACCTCTCTCTCTCTCTCTCTCTCTCTCTCTCTCTCTCTCTCTCTCTCTCTCTCTCTCTCTCTCTCTCTCTCTCTCTCTCTCTCTCCTCTCTCTCTTTCTCCCTCTCTATCTCTTTCTCATTCCTCTCTCTCTGTCTCTCCCTCTCCTCTCTCTTTCTCCCTCTCTCTCTATCTCTCATTCCTCTCTCTGTCTCTCCTCTCTCTTTCCCCCCTCTCTCTCTCTCTCTCTCCCTCTCCCTCTCCCTTGCACTCCGTTACCAGAACCCACCCACTCTCTCCCGTGGTCGCCCTGTTTGTGGACAGGAAGACCAATTCGTCCCTCTTAGGTCAGAGGAGGACCCACAGAAGGGTTTCCCCTCTTCCCGCCTGGGGGAGGGGGGGAAGAGGGGGAAAAATGGAGAGCTAGATGGGCTCCGCCCTTCAATCCATCCTTTCCCTTCGAAGAGAGGACGTCTCCTCTCAGCTGAATAAAACCATCTGGAGGGAGATAGTCGTAGACCTCGCGGAAGGGTTACCGAGAAGACCCCTTATAAACAAAATCGCCCGTCGAGGAAACACACACACACACACACACACACACACACACACACACACACACACACACACACACACACACACACAGGCGGTCCGGGTTCGAATCCTCCCCAGGGCTGAATTAATTTCAGTATCGCTGCGCTTCGAGTCGTTACTCCAACTCTCGTGGGCCGGGAGTTGGGGATGTGTGTGTGCGTGTAAGGTCACAGCATTACCCATAGATCGGTCATACGAGCTCTGAGCTCTCTTCCGGGAGGGAAATAGCTGTCGGTCACGAGTCCAGCACGTGATCCAAACACTGAGGTGAATACACACACACGCACACACACGCACACACACACACACACACACACACACACACACACACACACACACGAAAATGTAGGGAACCCTGTAGAAGAGCTGAAGAAAATGCCCTCTGGAGTCGTCGTCGGCGGCAACGACTAGAGGGCGAGTGCTCAACCCGCCTCTCTCCCCCCGAAGGATGGAAGCGGCGCTGACGTCGCAGTGTAATTAAGAAGAAAACGGAGCTGGAGAGGGAGAAGTTGGAGGTCGTGTGGTGGAGGAGGCAGGAGGACGAGGAGGAGGAGGAGGAGGGAGAGCAAGTGGCTGAATAGGAACGGCGTAACTCGTCTACGCTCATTGTCAGCGAAGTTGTTGAATACTCTGTGTGGGACTGGGAGTGGGAGACCAGAAGGAGGTGGGATTTTCCTGCCTTGAGCCAGGGAGGAGAATGGGAGTAGGTGCTGTGCACGGGCGTGGGATGGGAGTGGGAGGCGAGTGTGGGACCAGGGAGCGGTGAGGGAGTCCATTAGCGATCGCCAGGTGATTTTATTCACGTGAGGGGCGGACTGGGGTGAGGAGGAATTGCGTAGAGGGTGAGGAGGGGGAGGATGTGGGGGAGACGGAGGGGGAGGTGCCAAGAGGAGGGGGAAGTGGAGTCAAGTAAATGCGGGGGAGGGAGGGAGGAGATCGCGTAAATTGAATGCGAGGAGGGGAGGTGTAGGGTGGGTCGCCATTTGCGCCCAGGAGGAGGAGGAGAGGAAGAGGAAGTAGGGCAAGAGAGAAAGAAGAAGGGTATCACAAGCGAAAAAAAAAAAAAAAAAAAGTTTGGTTTTTGGAAGTCGTAAAGTGATGAGAGGAAGGGAGAACCCAGAAGGACGATTCCTCCTCCTCCTCCTCCTCCTCCTCCTCCTCCTCCTCCTCCTCCTCCTCCTCCTCCTCCTCCTCGCTGAAGGACAAGACGAGGGGGTGGACGAACAGGGAGCCCGTGGAGGAGTAGGAGGAGAAGGAGGACGAGGAAGAGTGGAGGAGCCGATTTTGGTGGTTCGGTGGGTGGGTGGAGGCGTTGCTCAGGGAGAGGGGAGTGGAGTGGAAGGGAGTGGAGTGGAGGGTAGGGTGGAGACCTGGCAGGGGAATTATTTATCTGCTTATTATTAGCTCGCGGTCTAGTGAGGTCAGTGTCGCAACCCTTGATGTTAGCGACATGCCCTTGCCATGCATGGTACATGTGTTACCTGCAGCAACACGCATTCCCCCCTACCCCCCCCACCCCCCCACCCACTCTCTCCGGTATCCCACTTTAGAGAGAGAGAGGGCCTGTAACATATTTCAGCCCTGTGGATTATTATCATTATTATTTTGTTTTTGTCTCTTGTCTTATTACGATTCATTTATGTATTCGTTTATATGTTTATTTTATTATTTATTTATTTATTTTTATTTTTTATTATTATTATTATATATATATATATATATATATTTTTTTTCGTTTCGTCCATTTCCCGCTCTACGAGGTGGTTAGGCATGAATGCCTTTTTAGTCATAAGAACTTGGGGCTTGAGACTCTTACTTTGCTCCTCACTGCCGTCACACGCTGACTTTGGTGCGGATCCGAACGTCCACCCAACCATTTGGCCTCCTTTCGCTTCCTCCAGATACCTGTGCCCGGGTCCTCTCGGCCACCGGCAGCGATGACCCCGGAGGAGGGGGTGGGAGGGTGGGGGTTGATATTGGAACTGTTTTTGGGGTTAAGTGCCTCTGGTCTGAAGGGGGTATCGCATCGCCAGGAAGGACTCGAACCCGTGCCCTCTGAGCTCCCGGTGTCAGGCCACTGAGTAGCCAGGCACTTCGCCAGAGTCTCGCCCCCCACCCCCCACCCCCCGGAGGGCGAGGCTGGTGGAGGAGAGGAGGGAGTTGTGACGTATGCCGAGGCAGCGAGGAGAGGTAAGAGGGAAGATGGTGAGGAAGTGGAGGAGGAGAGGGAGGGAGTGTTGGAGAGGAAGAAAGAGAAGCGTTTGACTCAGAAGAGGAAAGAAGAAGAAGAAGAATAGGAGGAAGAGGAGTGGAGTGAGAGGGAAGTGAGAGCGAAGGAGAGGATGGATCGGAGGAGGGTCAGATTGGTAGGCGTGTGGGGCGGGGGGAGAGATGTGAAGAATGTGGGCGTGGGCATGGGCGTGGGGTATTGAGGGTAGAAGTCATCTGGACATGGTGGGTGATGATGGAAGCCTCACGAGGCTTGTGTACTTCTTGTAAGTTCTTTATATAGTAATTCGCTCAAAGTAACAATATTTATTCATATATAAAACAGTCAGATGATTTTTATGACCGTCGCGTGTAGGACTCGAACCTACCGCTCAGAGCGGTAGGTTCGACTCCTACACGCGACGGTCATAAAAATGATCTGAGTGATGTCGCTGGCCACGAGCGAATTTCTCACATATAGAAATGTATTAATGCAAGAACAACAAACAAGGATGTATTTGCCAAGTCTCTGGTGCAATAATATGGATTAGGTTCGGGTGTCTGTAAAGGTACACATATAGTAGAGAATGAAATCGCTGAGGTGTCGATTGTATGAACAGCCGTGTCGTTGAACACACTCGAGCGTGAAATCATTTAGTTTTTCTTCCAAATACCAATGAGGACAATTCGGCGTGAAGAAGAAGAAGAAGAAGATGATGATGATAATGAAGAAGAAGAGAGCTAAAGGTCAGAGCAGACATGATCCCCATGCATTGATTGATGGATGGATGGATGGATGTGCAACCTGTGGTACACTTCATGACGTTCCCCGTTAATGCCAACGCTGGCCCTCCTTCTCCTTCGTTCGCAGTCTGTGGCATGCATGCATGGAGGAAACGCCAAGACGTACCGAAGACCCCCTTTGCCCAATGTGCCTTGAGAGCCTTCGTATTCAAGAGGCGGGGTCTAAGCCGATCGCGCCACATCGGTGCAAGTTGCCGCCTCGTCGCAAAAAAAAGAAAAAAAAAAAAAAAAATCAGTAGTTTGAGAGCGCCAAGATACAATAGAGGGTGTGTGTGTTGGTGGAGGGGGGGGGGAGCCCGAGGATGGAGTTTGTCAAAGACACCTCAGGTTGGAGGTATGTGTGGGTGGGGACTTGCACACACACACACACACACACACACACACACACACACACACACACACACACACACACACACACACAGGAGGAGGAGGAGGGACCAAGCGATCCATTGGACGGGTCCCTCCATGGAGGTAATGTGATGATGTCATACCTCCATGGGTCAATGGCTAGGTCACCATCGTATTAACCTCATCGCTACCGAGGGGCAAGGGGGACGGGTCACAGGATGGGATCAGATAGCCTGGCGACACATTGACCAAAGGAAAATGGCCAACCAGTGTGTAAGGGGCTTCGTGTCACCGTCCGTGTTTATGAAGTCTTCAGAGGGATCTGGATCCTCAACCAAAGAAGAAAGATTTCAAGTTCCTTCTGGCCGTGGGAAGAACGGGCCGAGTCTT
Source organism: Oratosquilla oratoria (assembly GCF_046742065.1). Classification (NCBI taxonomy): domain Eukaryota; kingdom Metazoa; phylum Arthropoda; class Malacostraca; order Stomatopoda; family Squillidae; genus Oratosquilla; species Oratosquilla oratoria. Next base: position 20,688,677 of record NC_134817.1, on the reverse strand, counting down.
CCCCCTCTACGGTCCGCGAGCGCGCGCGCACACACACACACACACACACACACACACACACACACACACACACACACACACACACACACACACACACGGCTCGATGGTGCAAAGGTACCGTCTCGCTAATTCAGCGATCCGAGTTCGACTCCCGGATAAGGTTGAAAAAAGTTCAGCATCGCTGCACTTCCAGCCGTCACACTAACTTTGGTGGGCAAGGAGCTGTGTGTCCTTGTGTGCGTGCGTGCATGTGTGTGTGTGTGTGTGTGTGTGTGTGTGTGTGTGTGTGTAAGGTCACATCATTACTCATAGATGGGGTCATATATGAGCTCAGCGCTCATCCGGAAGGATATAGATGTTGATCACATGTTCAACACAGGAGCAGGACGTGGTGAATCACACACATACACACACACACTTGAACAGTTGCTTGGAGAGCCACACAGTTCCTGCTGGTGGCGGCACGCGCCAACAGCCGCAGCCGCCGCCGCCGCCGCCAACTGACAGACTTACACTTGTTTACACGGACTGCCGCGCCACAGAGAGTGCGGCCGCCTCGATTGGCCTCTTGTTTGCCAAAGTCAAAGGTGACGATGGATGTGTGTGTGTGTGTGTGTCTGTGCGTGTGTGTATCTGTGCGTGCGTGTGTGTGTGTGTGTGTGTGTGTGTATGTGTGTATCTGCGCGTGTGTGTGTCTGTGCGTGTATGTATGTGTGTGTGTATCTGTGCGTGCGTGTGTGTGTGTGTGTGTGTCTGTGCGTGCGTCTGTGCGTGTGTGTGTGTGTATCTGTATGTGTGCGTGTGTGTGTGTGTGTGTTCCTGTGTGTTTGTGTGCGTGTGTGCAAGTTTATGTCTATGCGTGTATGTGCGTATGTATGTGTGTGTGTGTGTAAGTGTGTGTTTGTGTATGTGTATGTGTGCTTGAGTGTGTATGTATGTCTGTGTATATGTGTGTACAAGTTTGTGTTTGCGTGTGTGTTTGAATGTGTGCAAATGTTTCTGTGTGCATAAGTGTGTGTTTGAGTGTGTCTGTATGTGTACAAGTTTGTGTTTGCTTGTGTGTGTTTGAAAGTGTGCAAGTGTTTGTATGTGTGTGTGTGTGTGCGTGCGTGCGTGCGTACTATCTGGTGCGTCCATTGGAGTCATCTTGGTCCCGAGTTCGAACCCTACCGAAGGAGGACGGGAACGTGGCACCACATGTCCTCGACGCCCGCTAAGCGGGGGGAGTGTAGGATGGGGGGGGGGAGTGTTCGAGGAGGAGGACGAATATCCCCCCTTCCTACCTCCCTCCCTCCCTCCCTCCCGACGAGCGCCAGCATTAGATTAAAATCGCGTGGCCTTCGCCAAAAGAAAATATTCAAAATTTCGAGAAGACTTTAAGTGAAAGTATTCAGAACCCATTTATTTATATTTTTATTGTTATTATTATTACTATTATTATTATTATTATATATATATATATTATTATTTTTTTTTTTTTTTTTTTTTTTTTTTTTTTTTTTTTTTTTTTTTTTTTTTTTTTTTTTTTTTTTTTTTTTTTTTTTTTTTTTTTTTTTTTTTTTTTTTTTAAGAGTATATCTTCTATACTCTAATGTTGGGAGTACCAGAACAATAACATACCGAGTCGCTATTGTGGTCTATACCTCTTCTACCGGCCTCATCAGCGATTCCCAGTGACTGTCACCTGTCCTGGCTATCTGCACACCAAGGGCAAAGGTGGCGGCTTCGGCCGGAGCTCGTTGCCCTTTTGCATAAGTTCCTGGTTCCTCTCATATGGAAATAGGAAGTCATGCCGGGGCGAGGAAATGTGTTTATGTATATGACTGTGTGATTTCACGTGTATATTTAGCCTTGCGCCGATCTCTGACTACTGGTTTTATAAACACATTCACACGCGCATGCTTAAGTGCCCAGACACACGCATACACACACACACACACACACACACACACACACACACACACACACACAACTCAATGGCGCAGTGCATTGGTAGAGTTCATGGCTGCCATTACGGAGGTCCGGGTTCGAATCCCGCCCAGGGCTGAAATAATTTCAGTATCGCTCCGCTGCGAATCGTTACTCCAACTTTCGTGGGCAAGGAGTTGTGTGTGTGTGCGTGTAAGGTCACAGCATTAGCCATAGATCGGTCACATACGAGCTCTGAGCTCTCTTTCGGGAGGTAAATAGCTGTCGATCACGAGTCCAACACGTGATCCAATACCATGGGGAATCACACACACAGAGGCATTCCGTTCCTCCTTACTGGAAAATTGTCTCGTGGAGTTCCTTGTCCACTAACGAGCTCTTGTCTTTTGTTTATTACCCCCCCCAAAAAAAAATATATATATATATATATTTTTTTATTGTGTATGTATTTACCTCATTGTAGTATACAAGACAGGCGGGGATACTCAATGGGTAGGTAAGTTAATGCGAACGACTGATAAGGGATGGAGCAATTGTGTTACTGAGTGGACGCCCCGAGATAGGAAGCGTGGAAGAAGGAGACCAGACAGGAGGTGAAGAGGTGAGATTGAGAGGTTTGCAGGAGTGACGTGGCAGAGGTTGGCGCGGTCGTGTGAATTATGGAATGCTATGAAGGAGGCCTTTGTTCAGCAGTGGACTCAGGATGGATGAATTGATTGATTGAGTATACAGGAAAGGAGCAAATCTCGTTTCGTCCCGACCCCTACTCTCCAATCAATCAAACCTAGCCTCAAATTCATGTGTGAATGTGTGATTCACTATGGTCTTGGATCACGTGTTGGACTCGTGATCGACAGCTATTTCCCTCCCGGAAGAGAGCTCAGAGCTCATAATATGTGACCGGTCTATGGGTAATGCTGTGACCTTACACACACACACACACACACACACACACACACACACACACACACACACACACACACACACACACACACACACACACACAACTCCTCGCCCACGAGAGTTGGAGTAACGACTCGCAGCGCAACGTGTCTGTGTGTGTGTGCGCGCGCGCATACATCCGTGCCCAAAAAACGAAAACAGAAAGTGACGTTGCCTAGGCGGTAACCCAGCGGTCTCGACACCATAATGGAGGATGGGCGGCGGTGGGCGGTGTGGGGCGGTGAAGTGTCGTCGAGACACAGCTGGTACTCACGGGCGTCGTCCGCCCGCCCGCTCGGCTGACGAAGACTTTGAGCAGAAAGAGTTGTTGCGTCGTCGGCGCCGCGGTCTATAAGCGGTGAAGTCGTCACCCAGGAGGATTTCTGTTGTTTTCCGTCGACTCTCTCTCTCTCTCTCTCTCTCTCTCTCTCTCTCTCTCTCTCTCGCGTTAGGACATTTTAGCACGGAGTAATCGCGAAGCGTTGTCCATAAAGAGGGACGTCGTCGCTGTTTTCTCTTCCCAAACTGAATAGAATCGCCTGATGCCACTTAGTACCAGTACCGTGTGGAGGTGTCTTCGAAGTGAGGTGGTCGACCTCGCGACAGACCCCGGATCCCCGCCAGAGGACCCCCTTCAGTAGAAGAGTTGGAGGAAGAGGACCTTAACTCAAGAGGCTGCCTCGGCTGTTCCTCCAGGACAGTATAGACTACTTTTTTTTTTTTTGTTCGTTCGTTCCTGGTTATCGACAGCTGCGGGGGGTCAAAGGCGGCAGACCTATCCTTGATCTCCTCCCAAGAGGAGGAGGAGGAGGAGGAAGAGGTCATCACATTACCTCACCTCACCTCGCCCTCAAGCTGACCCTGTGATTACCTTTCAAGGAGCGCCTCAGGCATCCCCCCCCCACCCTTCGTCCTTCCAGAAGAACTTGAGGTGACACCTTCAGCTCAAGTTGAGACGCTCAAGCCGACCCCTCTACTTTTTCTTTGTTTTATTCTTCTTGTCCTTCTTCCTCTTCCTCTCCTTCCTCTCCCTCTTCTTCTTATTATTCCTTTTCTTTTCTTCTTCTTCCTCCTCTTTTCTCCTCCTCTTCTTCTTTTTCTTTCTCTTCTTCCTCTGCATCCAGTCTCGTTATGGCCCATAAGGTCTTCTGTCGACCTCGAGCTTCTGGAACCTTGGGTCTCAACCAGAAGCTGCTGCTAAAGCCATCACCTGTGTCTACCCAGCCTGCAACAGAGGCAGGTGGCAGTTATAGCTAGCCGTCGGACAAGGAACTCGGGTCCACATGGATACCTCCAGGATGGACTGACTGGCGCCTGGAGATAAAGATGATAGTGATCTTCCTACAGGCTGTTGCTGGAATTGGACATAAAGTGATAACGTGGACATGGGAGAGGAGCGGCGGGTATACGACGGAGTGACACGTGCCTCAGTCTCCCCTCTCCCCTCTCCTTCCATGTCCATCACAGCTGGAAGGGGTGAAAGAGTGTGAAGGGTGTTGAGGGGGGGGGGCGCTGACGTCGTGTTTGCTTCAAGGTGGATGAACGGTCGGCGCCGTGTACATCATTCGCCCGAAGGTCCAGGAAGAGATATGTAAAACGAAAAGCAAGAAAATTTGTTTTTGGTTTTTGGGAAGAAACAAAAATCGTTGTGGTATGGTTCGAGTCTGGCTTGATGCCGCGTTGACCCGGGTTCGAGTCCAGTCGTCTTCGATGACTTGTGTATATCCTGTGAATCACTGAGAGCGTGGAGGACAACAGTAGTGCATCTCGACTGGCGCCAAAGCCAAATGGTCTCGAAGAATGACGACAAGAGGAAAAAAAGAAAAGAAAAGAAAGAGGATGCGAGCTGCCTCACCACAAACGGGATGCGGAATAGGTCCGTTCCAAGAAGTGTTTTGAATGTCAAGACAGAGGGAGGAGGTTATCTTGCCTTTGTTTATTTATTTGTGTATTTGTCCGTTTGTTTGATTATTTGCTAATTTACTGGTTTTAATGTGTTCACTTTTGCGCTTATGTTACTTTATAGATTATGGTTTGTTGAATGTGCTGTATTCTACATGTGTGTATGTATATATACATTATACACACACACACACACACACACATATATATATATATATATATATATACACATACATATATATATATACACATATATATATATATATATATATATATATATATATATATATATATATATACATACATGCATATAATGTACTTTATTCGTAGTAGGAGGGCAGGAATGGTAATTGCTTGACCAGTACACAAGCAAACGAGTTAATAACAAAAACTGCGAAAACGAATGATGGAAGCACGTCTGTAGTAGCAACAGTAACGGCTGATTCCCTCAAACTGGTTGTTGAGAAATACTCCTCACTCACTCCTTACTCAAAGTGTCGATGTAATCTCGAAATATTTTTTTCTGGTTGTATACACACGTGCGCGCGCACACACACACATACACACACACACACACACACACACACACACACACACAAGCACGCACACACACACAACTCATGGCCCAGTTGGTAGTTCCTGGCTGACACTACGGTGGTCCGGGTTCGAATCCCGCCCAGGGCTGAAATAATTTCAGTATCACTGCGCTGCGGGTTGTTACTCCAACTCTCGTGGGCGGGGAGTTGGGGCTGTGTGTGTGTGTAAGGTCACAGTACGTATTACCCATAAATCGGTCATACGAGCACTGAGCTCTCATCCGGGAGGTTAGTAACTGTCGATCACGATCCAACACGTGATCCAAGACCATGATGGTGAATCACACACACACACACACACGCACGCACGCACGCACGCACACGCACGCACAAACAAACAAAAAGGGTGAATCCACGGTCTGCAGGGCAAGGGAAATGAGCCTTTTCTCGTGAAGTTGTCAAGGATCTTTAGGAAGACGTGGGTGAACGTGACGTCTGTTGTCCGACGTCACAGAAGACGAACTGCCGTGCGCTGCCGACTGCTACTTTATAAGTCCCGGATCCGATGGACAGGGTTGCGGCGGCGGCGGCGGCGGCAGGCGTGACGTCGTTGAAGGCCCATGGTCGTGACCTGATGTAAACAGTCTTGGGTTGCGGACACGTGTGCACATCCATCCCGCCCGTACACACACACACGCACACGCACACACATACACACACACACACACGCACACACACACACACACACACACACACACACACACATACACACACATTATCGAAGATGTTGGAATTGGAACCATTTACTTCGACCTCCCATCACCCCGTAAAAATAATATATGTATACATTTTCCCTGTGCTAATTACCGTTCTCTCTATCTCTCTCCCCATCTCTGCCAGCAGCAGGCGCAGCTGGGACAGGGTGACCTGCTCAGCCCCGTGAGTGACGCGACCACCCCGGGCGAAGAAGTAGCTGCGGCGCCCCTGGACGGCTCGACGACCCCAGCCGGTACCCCGGTGGACGCGCGGCAGAGGGGCGGTCTCATGGGCGTAGATCTGGGCTGGGGCAGGTGCCTGGTCGGGGGTGACAGAGGGGTGGAAGGTGGAGGAGGAGGAGACGGAGGAGGAGGAGGAGGGATGTGCCGAGGAGGCCTCGTGGGCGGGTCCCCGGGCACCTCGGGCTTGCGAGGACCCCTGATGGGGTCCTCGCCCCCCGCCACCCCCGACCTGCCCTCGCCCGTGACGACCGTGCAGGCCACCAAGACGGCCCTGATCAAGGAAGGTCTCAAGCATCAGATCCGCACGAAGCTGCAGGCCGCCGGCGTAGGACCCGAATTCATCCTTACTGACAGTAAACTTGTCAAGGAAGAGAACAGCGATGATGACGCGGTAAGTAAGCGCGATCTCCTCGGGGTCCATCGTGAGCCGGGCAGCCGCACCGTCTCTGGAGGAAGAGCTGAGTGGACATAAGGAAAGGGCGGTGGGGTTGAGGTGGGTTGGTGTCAGTAAAGGCTTCGTCTCGACTCGAGGATCGAGGACGAGGCTCGTTGAAGGGTTGGTGGGTCTGAGTGAACATAAGGAAAGGGCGGTGAGGTTGAGGTGGGTTGGTGTCAGTAAAGGCATCGTCTCGACTCGAGGATCGAGGACGAGGCTCGTTGAAGGGTTGGTGGGTCTGAGTGAACATAAGGAAAGGGCGGTGGGGTTGAGGTGGATTGGCGTCAGTAAAGGCTTCGTCTCGACTCGAGGATCGAGGACGAGGCTCGTTGAAGGGTTGGTTGGTCTGAGTGAACATAAGGAAAGGGCGGTGGGGTTGAGATGGGTTGGTGTCAGTAAAGGCTTCCTCTCGACTCGAGGATCGAGGACGAGGCTCGTTGAAGGGTTGGTTGGTTGGTTGGTCCTCTGTGATTTACCTCGGAAGGGGAGCCACCGCTATCTACCACCATAGTCACCCACCATCACCTACCACCACCATCACCTACCACCACAACCACCATCACCGGCGCTACCACCTCCTCTTCTTGGTCAGCTGTGCTCGTTGTGGAGTCGACCTGCTCGTACTCTACAGGTGTGCAGCCGTGGAGGCTTTCTCTCTCTCTCGCTCTCTCTCTCTCTCTCTCTCTCTCTCTCTCTCTCTCTCTCTCTCTCTCTCTCTCTCTCTCTCTCTCTCTCTCTCTCTCTCGGGGGCGCCGCGCCCCTGAAAGAGAGGTAATGTATTTTGATATTGGTGGAGCTGTGAAGCGGGCAGCGGGCAACATGCACACACACACACACACACACACACACACACACACACACACACACACACACACACACACACACACACACACACACACACACTATCCTTCTTGCCTGTAGTGCAGCACAGGAAACAGGCAGAAGGCCTCCACTTTTGACGAATCCACTCAGGAGGTGAAGTAGACTTTTTTTTTTTCTTCTTCTTCTTCTTTTTTCTTTTTCTCTCGTAAAACCCTCCAGTCTCGAGAGCCACAAAGCACCATCCTTTCCAAAGTGTTGTGTATGCAGAAGTGTAGAGAAGTTTGCAGGAGTGACGTGACAGGTGTTGGCGCGGACGTATGTCTCGTTGAAGAGGATTTTGGGCGACATCTGCTCGCCAGTGGAGAGTCGCTGGGGAGGAAAGAAAAATCCTTCCTTTCTCTGAGCTCTTCAGTGGTCCAACACCTGCCCGGAGATCCTTCCTTCCCCGTGATGCACCTTAGGCACAGGTGTTGCCAGATGAACACCTGTAGACTTGGGCAGGAAGACCACGCCAGTGGGTGCATGCTTATGATAGGACCCCCCCCCCCCAAAAAAAAAAAAAAAAAAAAAAAAAAGTGGGAGTAGGTGTGAGGTCCGCTGTCTTTGCTCAGCCCACGAGCAACCAAAATATTTGTTATTTGTTTTTGCTTTGTTTTACTGTTATTTTGTTATTATTTATTTTCCTTTATTTTGTTTAATTTTTCCATTATGTTTGCTATTTATATTTACTTATTATTTGATTTGATTTGATTTCTTACATATTTATTTTTAATTTATTTATTTTTATATATTTATTTTATTTATTCATTTTTTAATTTGTTATGAACCAACATTCCCCGGCTGTTGTTTATAATTTGCCATTGTAAGCCATGGAAAAGGCCCATTACTAAAGCCATGTCCTCCTCTTCCTCCTTCTCCTCCTCCTCGCGCATCTGCAGCTGACCCACGAGGATGAAGAGCGGAGACGTCGGCGGAGGGAACGCAACAAGATCGCCGCCACCAAGTGTCGAAACAAGAAGAAGGAGAAGACTCAGATATTAATGAGCGTAAGTATGCCTACTCTTCCTTCTCCTCTTCCTCCTCCTCCTCCTCCTCCTCCTCCTCCTTCTCCTCCTCCTCCTCCTACTCGTCACCATCATGTACTCAGATATTAATGAGCGTAAGTATGCCTACTCTTCCTTCTCCTCTTCCTCCTCCTCTACCTCCTCCTCCTCCTACTCGTCACCATCATCTACTCCTATTCCTCCTCCTCCTCTTCCTCATCTTCCTCCTCCACTTCCTCACCCTCCTCCTACTCATCATCTCCTTTTCCTCCTTCTCCCCTCCTTCCCCTCCCCCTCATCCACCTCCTCCTTTTCATCATCATCGTCCACCTCCTCCTCCACCCCTCATCCTCCTCATCCTCCTTTTCCTCCTCCCTTCCTCCTCTTCCTCCCCTCATCCTCTTCCTCCTCGTACTCCTCGTTACGGTATGTAGCCAGGGGCGCTGCACCTCTCCACCGTCCTGTCCTTTTAGTGTCACCAAACTATTTCAGGTTCAGAAGGGAGACTTTCAAAAATGTACATTTACATCCCTCTTCTCCTCTCACATTTTTTAAGGACAGATGATTGATGGTAAAGTCTCAGTGATTGACAGAAAGTATTCAAACTAGTTGCAGAAAGAAATATTTCATTAGGTATTTTCGAATTAGCAATTTGATTGAAGCCCCGAAGTTTGCGTTCGTCCATGTTTACATAGTGAGCCCTGGCGACGTTTTTTACATGTAGGTAATCCTCAAACTTGAACATGTCAGTTGATGTACTATTGTAATTTGTATGCTTGTTCGTAAACTGAAGCGTGCTGGTTCGTAAACGGAAACCTGCTGGTTTCTTTCTTTACTGACGTTCTCTCTCTCTTTGATTGCAGGAATCTGAATCGGTGGAAGATCAAAACACGCGTCTCAAGTCTGAACTGCAGCGCCTGACCCACGAAAAGTCGAACCTGGAGAAGTTACTCCGAGACCCCAACCACCGGGCCTCGTGCAGACACGCCCACGCCCGCAAGGCCGCCCCCCATTCCAGGCCCACGCCCCAAGTCGTCGTCACACCGGCGGACAACAGCCCCACCACGGAAACACCCACCAGCTCTGCCCTGCGACAGCAACCCCCCAGTTCCTCTTCTCCCCCTTCCACGTACCACTTCACATCCCTGCCCAACTTGGGTTCTCCCCCGCTGGGGTCCCCGCCCCTCTCCTCCCCGACCTCGTCCACCTGCTCTTCCTCCTCCTCCTCCTCGTCCTGCTCCTCGTCCCCGACCACGCCCCCGAGCTCCCAGGTAACTCCTCCCACCAGCTCCGCCCAATTCCTGGCCCATAAGTACACCCACAACCTCAGCAGACACCACCCGTACCAACACCCGCACCACAGACCCGTCCCTCCACCCTTGCACCCGCTTCCGCATCCACAAGCCCCATCCATACCGGCATCCCATGCACAGCCGACGCTGCCGCAGTCCAGCGCTGCCTACGTCGACCATTCCTCCCGGACAGCCACCTCCTCCTCCCCATCCTCTTCTTCCTCCCCCACCGCCACCTCTGCATCCTCTCCCACCACCCCAGACTTCCCACAGTCCTCAGCAACCCCGAGAACCCACTACAGCAGCAACAGCAGTAGCAGCTCCTACCACAACCCCAGCAGCATGACCAAACCCCAGGAGTTCCTGCAGCCCCCTGCCCCGTCCAAGTCCTCCTCCACCTTCAGCCCGGGCCCCTCGAAAATTCGGAATAACAGTTTGGCGCGTTTCGTTCCTTACTCGAGATCGGGAAGGCCGCCCACCGTGCCCTCCCCGCTCAGCACCCACGCCCACCCGCAGCCCATGTTGAGCGTGGGGGCCCCCGCCCCCACCGAAGGGCTGCAGAGTTTCAGTCAGGGTGGTGGCGGAGGTAACCCCATCGTCTGCAGACGCGAGGATCAGTACCTGACGGATCCCCGGCAGAATCAGTTTTTCCCGCCGTGTACCCTCGGCGGCATGTGACCACCGGAGGACACTCTCCGGTGGCTTGACCTCTGACCAACAGCAGCTCCTGACGCTCCGCCAAGCTCCTCTCCCTTCAGCACTCCGCCCGCGCGCGCGCGCTCGCTCGCTCCCGAAGGAGAGCGGCGACGTGCGCTGTCGGCGGCTTTTGTATTTTGCTCTCGAAGAAGCGCTTGGTGTCGATGTCGCAAGGAGTTGGTTCATTATTTTAATTTTTCTTCTCATTCTCTTTGTCATTAGTCAGAGGTTTTTAGATATATTTTTGTTTGCCCCTAAGTCAGAGTTTGGTCTCATTATTTCTTTATTCTAATTTCGTGGCGATTTCGGCTTCGTTGGAGAGCGGCCTGCAGAGGGTGTGGAACCCGCCACAAAGTTGTTGTTGTTGTTCCTTCACACGAAGGAATCCCATTCTTTCTCTCCGTTTCTCTCGAGTAGTTCCTTCGTGCAAAAGCCAATCAAAGAATGGCACTTGATCCTGTTCTTTTTTGGACCACTGGGGTCAAGCACCCGGCCCACCAGCACCTCCCTTCTTCAATTTTGCAGAGTGAGTTGTTTGTGCTTTTCTCATGAAGGCAGATGTTGTTGCCGTCTGCCGCGTGTAGCTATGGGGTGGTGCTTGTTTGCTGCCGCCGTCAGGATGACGGACACGAAGCGGCCACCTGGCTCACCACCTCCCCTCCATCTCGGACCTTTCCGGTCCCGGCCAGCCTCCGGTCCCGCTTCCCGGCCCCATTGATGACCCTGCCCTCCAATGCCGCCGTCGCCGCCGCCGCCGCCGCCATCGGGAACTAGCCCTGAGGAGTCGGCTACCCAAGCACTCTTTGTTCGACAGGGTAGGGAGTCTACCCTGCAATGACGCGGCGATGCCAGTAGTCAGCGAGCGAGCGAGCGAGCGAGAGAAGGCGGGTGACGCGACCGAGAGAGCCGCCTGTAGTAGGTGCGGCCGCAGGCGCGGGAATTAGAGGACCAGGAGCGGTCGGAGGAGAGGTCCTCTGGAGGAGGAGGAGGAGGAGGAAGAGCGGGTTTGGTCCAGCTCCTCAACGGCAGTGAACTGTATTAAGTTTCCTCCTCTTGCACGACTTTTTCTCTATCATTTAAGGCACGTGTGTGTGTGTGTGTTTGCGTGTGTGTGCGTGTAAAACACCCAATCCCCTTGCGTGTGTCTATACATATCCACACATTTCAAAGCTTTCTCTATGCACTGATCCATACATATATTATATTTTTAGATTATTTCTATTTTCGTAATAATGTTGGAAGTTTTTTTTTTATAATTTGTTGACGAATTTTTGACTTGGTACAAAATAAGAAGACATTCCTCTCTCCCTGTTCGAAGGACGCAACGTGAAATGGATTCAAGATTGCTCTGCTCTTGCTCTGCATCGTGGGATGGTCGAAGTAATAGCTTGGGAACCAAGTGTTACGTTCAATGAGCAGCATCCCATGGATCTTTCGCCCCTGGGGTCTTGGCTCATTGAATCCTACCCACTCACTCCCACACGGTCCAAAAGAGACGAAAAAAAAAGAAAAAGAAATCCCCCTTCGGCAATGCCGTCATAATCTTCTTGACGCAAAGGCCTTTGACGTCATCAACACTACAAAGAATTCAAATCTCTCCTTAAGTCGACGTTGTAGTGTTGCATCCCGTCCCCCCCCCTGCCTCCCCCCAAAGAGCTACTCGGTTCCGAAGCTATTACTTGACGGTCCGATGGCAGGAGGCCCGTTTTTGGCCTCCTGCTTGTCCGAGTGTGCGCGCTGGCTCCTCCCACAGCCGCTGCCCAAAAGGTGTTACGTCGTTTTGTGTGCCCGCCACCAGTAGATACGTAGACATAGGTAGACAGATCGAGTGTTTGTGCGTCTTACCCTTCGCCCCGATGTCGTGAAGGTGTTTGAACCCCCCCTCCCCCTCGTGGTGTCCCGTGGAAGCCCCCGTACGCCCCTGCCTCCAGCCTGGCAGGGGGACATGTCACGGGGGCTTGTGAACGTTGTCTCGTAGTTCCTACCAGCAGGCTGAACGGGGAACTGACTTACCTTGTCTGTCCGTGTGATGTGCTCCATCCCAACCCCTCCTAGAGAGCTGTGTTTAGCCCGATGATGTGACACTTTGCGTCCTGTCTTTGTTTTCAACAACAGTTTGATCCCTGACTTGGCAGCCTGGTAACATCTTTGCACGCGGCTGTCAGCGCCACAATAAGCTACGAGGCAGGAAGGGACTTTCCCTTGTTTTATGTATGTATATACATATATATATATATATATATATATATATATATATATATATATATATATATATATATAAAATATTGTTAATGTCGAGATTTCTGTGTGGGTGGTGGGAGTGCCTCACCGAAATCAGCAGGTGCCCCAAGGGAAACCCTTCCTCGCCTCGTCGCGTTTCCTGTCATGTTCCATATATTATGGCCTCATTGTTTACCACCGGAGAACCAGTGAGCGAGTGTTTATATGAGAAACCTGCTCCCCGCCCTGCCCCTCTCCCGCATTATCGTATTGACAGCGTGAAAGGTTTTCTTCTTTTCTTCTTCTTCGTCTTTCTCGTCTCCAGCCCCCCCCCACCTATACCAATTGACCCAGACCTAGACGAAGGTGACCTCTGACCCCTCCCCCCCTCCCCCACCACCAACATTCCTTTCTCTTGCCGTTCCTTCGTCCTTGTCCGTGCCCGTTGACAATCCATTTCAGGGCAGACGAGTGAGTGGCGGTATAGAAAGCCCGAGGTGCCAGCCAGCCAGCCAGTCCCGAAGAAACAGGTATATACTGTTTACAAGAAGCTCGGCGACACCTCTCCCGTGTTCCTGCTGCAGCGCCTGCAGAAGTAGGACCCAGAGGCAGCAGCCCGCCCCGACCTGACAGCATCCAGCCGGAAGGACTCGTTTTATGCGCCTTTTGAGTCCCGCTGTGACGACGACAGCCCTACTATCGCAGATGATTGTCGTTAACCGGAGAAGGCGATCCGATCGTAAAATGAAGGAACGAAGAAAGAAGAAAAGAAGAAAAATAAAAAAAGAAAGAAGCCCACCTACGTCGACGACAGCGCCGACGACCCAGCAGTCAGCACCGGAGAAAGAAGAAGAAGAAGAGCCGGAGAAGGAGGAAGAAGAAGAAGAAGAAGAAAAGGAGGAGAAGGAGGAGGAGTTGTGAAAAAAAAGGAGGAAGGTTATGTAAGCCTTCCTCTCGGGAGACGCTGGCCGTTAGCCAGCATCTCCCCAAGTCAATTTCTCGTGGGCTCCTTGAGACCCGCGAGCCAAAAGCCGATGAGCCAAGTATTTACAAGTCGCTTGTTCTTGACTTCTGCATCATCTAGCCCCGGAATCGAAACAACGACCAACCAGTCAGTCAGCCAACGTCCACCATTATTCCTCCCGCAAAAAGAAATCATCATCATCGGCAAGACGAACGTTCTGAATTATAAAACAAACCTCTTATGACCATCCATCAGTTCCTCTTGACTGAAGGTGCTCACAGTCAGGTGGGATGAGATCCACCACGGTGGCAGCGACCTGAGGTCAGCCTCCCCATCGTGGTGGACAACCGTGTATCAACAATGCTTGCTTTGAAACACTAAAGCAACACTACTACTACTGCACAAGACGATAGACAATCGCGCGATAGATGTGCGCGCGGCGTACGACGCCGCTCGCCCTCGGCACCCGGAGAAAGCCACAACCCCCCCCGAACTGGACACACCAAATCGACTTCGACGAATCGTTTTGATCGATATAAACGCAACGACGTCCGCCCCCCCCCTTCTGCCCGCCTGCCGTGTGCCGCTCGCACGCGACACTGCTGTGCCGACATAGCACGCAAATCTCCAGCTGCTTTGTAGCAAAGTCCGCGTAAGGCGCTCGCTAACTCGCCCTCGAACATTCCAACGCACCGCAACACACGAAGAGGCGAGTTGGTCCCGTCCTGTCCAAAGGAGCGAGCGCCGTGTCTCGAAGAAGCAGGTGACTTCTTGGCACGGGGGGCGGACGACAAACAAACAAACACACAAACACACACGCGGACGGATTAGCTGATATATATACGAATATCATCATCTTGATGTTGACGTCTTCCAATACTTCTATTTTTATACGAATAATTTGTTATACTAAGTGCTATGTCTGTGCTATGTATTATAGATGGCATCATTTCAACCATTGCATAGGGATATTTAGCAGTGTAATTAAAAGACGTGCTAGCATATTTTCCAGCCGGCCAAATTATCAAATATTTTGATACAGTAGCTTCCATGAAGACAATCTGACCAGTAAAATCACCAAAACTACGAGTGGCTTTTTCTTTCCTTCTCGCAAAATCAACAGTTGGTCGTCCTTGTGCCCTGAAGCGTTGTCCTCGAGGAACAGGAAATGTAGCGGAGGTGCGCATGCGTGTGATAGGTCTCGAAGGTATTCTTCACCCTCTGGCAACAGCGGAGCTTTGGTTGAGGCGTCTTTCTTCGAGCGCGCTCACGCACACGCATGGTCGCATTTCTGCCAAATCAACTGATCGACCTTCTTGACTAGACTAGTCTAATTTACTTTTTTTCTGACTTGCCAGGCGATTTCATACAGTTAATATATTTTCCTCGGTTGAATAATTTTTTATTAATACTGATCGAATGTGAATATAGTCTGCAATAAAAAGTGATGTGTACTGTATACATCTTGCTGTCACCAAAACAAATTATCCATCTTGTTTGTGACTCGTACTGATGCATAAACTTGTGTGAGAAATAATCAGCCTGATGGAACTTATTCTATTGAGATAAGAGTTTGTCGAATGCTACTTTACACTGCCAATTCTCGTGCAAGCTCCCGTCAAAGCTACAAATCGAACGATAGGTAGCATTGGGTACACCAAACTTGGGAAGTTGTATCCAGGAAGCACCTATGCTATAATTTCTTCTTATTTCTCTTCTCCTTTTTGCAGTATAAAAAAATGCACTGCGAAAAAGTGAATAAATGCAGACATCTCGGAATATTTTTTATGTAACGTACACCTTCAGAAAGTTTTTTACGTTATCGTAACAGATTACTCCATCAAAATATGTAATTATTTTTGCAATATGCAGAAATTAAATACGTTTACTTGTATATTACAATAGATAATTCCATAACCAAAGGTAAGAGACAACTCAAAGCTATCTCTGCGTACTTGTTTTTTTCCTACAATTCATCGCGATCGGTGACGGAAGACGAACAAACCTGTTTGGTGCTCTTTAAATTCTCCGCGATGTGATGTGAGTCTGCAGTGTTTTAACGTGATCAAACTACAGCAAAAACCTGAAGGATAATGTGTGGTTTCAGTGGATTAAATAAACTGGATATGTTCGTGCGTGACCCATCCATGCAAGCCAAGGCCTGCTCCAATATATCTTCCAAATTCAGGCCAGAACCAATTGTGTGATGTGTCTTGTAAATTAGTAATTCATGCTAACATAACTCTTTCATAAGATCATAGGCTACCAGCTGTTACTCAACCCCTGCTGGAGGGGTGTCAGTACTCAGCAGTCGGCTGTCGATGCAAGTGAATAGGGGAAGAGGGTTAAGATGGGGAATTGAGGGAGAGGGTAAAGATCTGGATGCCAGTGTGGTAGTATTCCCATGCATCGGTCAGTGAAGCAGAAACCCCACATAAATAAAGAAGAAATAAATGTTGAATCGAGACGATGATAGCGCAAATTTCGCTGTCGGTTCCTGAGTTTTCTGAGCCTTGTGTTTTGGATAGGAGCCGGTTAGAAATGAAAAGCATAGCTTCGCCGTCGACAAAAAAGGTAAAGTGCCACTTAGTGACTTAGTATAAAAAGAGTTAATCAAGGAGGTCACAGAGATGAATAGAATAGTTTGACAGCAATCAAAACGAGAGGAAATCGTTATCTTGTTAGCCCCAAAGTAACAAACTAACCTGAAGACTAGTTCGAGTCTTTGCCACCCCCCTTACCCATCCTCCCTCCGTTCCCAGTACCCATCCTCCCAGCCGGGGCAACTACCTCGCCCAAGTAGAGTAACCTAAGGGGATGCCCTCCTACATAGCATGGAAGCCCAACCTTAGCCTTCAAGGATTCGCTCTACTAGAGAGAACTCTTAGCAGCATAACCAGTGCATTATGGGCAGCCACCTCCCCCCCCCCCCACCCCATCCCGTCCTGTTCTGCCGTGGGGAGCCTGTTGATACGGATGAATGACCACCATGCACAGACCGGACTGTGTGTGCCGTGTTGGCCTGAGTTGTTGTAATTGCAAGAAGGGTCTCTATCCTCTAGAATGGATATCAGTTCACTAGAAAGAGTACAGAGGAGAATGACTGAAATGATACATGGGCTCAGAATTTTATTTTATGAGGAAGGCTTGGGAACCTTAATTTACAGTCTTTGGAAAGACGCAGAGTGCAGGGGTGATCTAGTAAAGGTGTTCAAGTGGATCAAGGGCTTTAACAAGGGGGATGCAGACAACGTCATCATATCAAAACAACGGGGCAGCACTTGCAGTAATGAATTTACATTGGACAAATTTAGGTTTAAGAAGGAAATAGACAAGAATCGGTGTTTTGTTTTAGTTATGCACAACTACGCGATATGGCATTAGAAAATTAAATATTAATTTTGTAAATTATAATACATGAACGTAATGTGCTATTTTCTTGGCGGAAAAAAAATCTTGCTACAAGCAAATATACTAACGAACGAAGTCGCTAGCATAGGATCGGGACGCCATCTTGTCGTTTGTCGTCTGCCCAGTCCAGTTGAAATGTCAGTTACATGATGGACATCACTTTGCTTTGTGCACCGGTTGTTCTCCCACTCCAGGTGATGTTGACAAGCGGTGTTATAAACACAACAAGGCTTCTCTAGAGTTTCTGAGAGAACCGAACCAGGGGACCAGGAGGTACACACGAGAGGGTATTGAGACATGGTTTACGCCATCAGTACTTCCGCCAGTACCTCGCGAGGTACATATCCTTGAAGGAATGTTAAGGAGCTGAAATCCATGCATTCCTTCAAGCTATGAGAAACCTTTATACCTCGCAATCAGAAAGTGATTGAACAAGCCGCCAACATCCGTCACGACGACGACGACGGTCCGGATGACCTTTAAATCGCAGGTACCGATTTACTAAACACAGGTTAGGTTAGGTTAGAATAGACGAATTTATCATCATTTCATCTCTTCGACGTCGGCATCTATCAAAGCAAACTTGGAGTGCCATTCGTCCGGCGCGACTTCGTTAGTTACAAAATCTGTTTTTCATTTCCACCAAGAAAATTGCATATTACGTTGATATATTATAATTTACTAGATACTTAATTTTCTATTGCTATATCGCATGGTTGTGCACAACTAAAAGTTTACCGGATGAGAGTTGGTAATGGACATGGAACTGCCTAGAACAAGCCTTATGGCCTCTTGCAGTTTCCTTCATTCTTAGTTCTTAAGTAATTGTTTTTACTAGTTTCGCTAAACCAAATACAATAATCTGGCGGCAAGTAGACAAATGAACCAAGAGAAAATGGAGCGGGTATCGAAACCACGAAGACAGGGTTGCCAATCTTCTGTAGTCAGAAGGGCGAATCCCTTAGGGGTCAACTTGGAAGTGGTGGTGGGGGGGTGAAAATATTGTCTACAGGAAAGATCGTCTAAAGAAAGGGTTTTTAATACTTGGCAGCGCGGATGGAACCCATGTAGGAGCGGGTTTTTAGTTAAAAATTCAAGTTACTGGCAACTGTGTGTTCTCGCTGTCTTTCAAATGAAACACAGCGACTGTGAAACGAAGCCCGCTTAGCGAGAGCATTTGTCGAAACTGTCGAAAAGCTTCACTATCTGCTGCTACATGGCACGTTGAAATGTCGTGAAATATGAGAGAAGATATACTTTATTAATCCGGAGAAACGATCATAAACGTTGATCAGAAAGATGTAATGGGGACAACTTTAGGCGATTTGGAGCCTTTAATGAAAATCACATTGTACGTCACTGTGACCTTGAATTTTGACCTAGATCTAAGATAGTTGATAGGGTTCATCATGACAATTCTTCATGTGATGTTCATCCTTGGAATCATCTTTATAATGTACCGTAGTATGATTATGATCAAAACAAGTTAAAATGCCAAAAGCGTGCGTGACGACGTTACAGACAGACAGAAGTCTACCGGAGCTGAGTAACATAGATGTCTAAAGTACTTTCGACAACTAACGATGCCGCAGACCAAAGTCGGACCGCCATATACAGTACGCCCTCGGAGGCGTGAAAGACGCGGAGATAAGAATGATGGGGCCGAAACGGAAGCGGGAGTTCCCCTCGAAGCTATATCTGTCTGTAGGGTGCTAGGGAAGCCCCAATGCGTTCGAGCAGCTCGTGTGGCACCACGGGACGGCCCGGGTGAGACGGTGCCAGAGGGGAGGCTGGGTGTGGCCGGCGCGAGAGAGGGTGGGGTGGAGTGTGAATCGCGAGGTGAGGTTGCATGCAGGTGCTCCAAGGCACGTGTGGTCTTGGTGTCAATGAGGACAGTGTGATCTCATGCAGGAGGCTCATGTTGACGATGATGCAGTCGCACGTCTATTTTGTTTTTCTCTCGCAGTTCCTCCTCCCTGAACGTGTTCGCGTCACGGCCATATTTGTTAAGGCTCTGCAGTCGCCAGTGGGGCCGTCCACGTATACTTTCGTTGCTGCTGCTCCTGCTGCTGTGGTTGTGGCAATTACTTTGTCGGTTCGGCGTGCGCGCGCACGCGGACCCGCCTTTCGAGTCCCTCAGCTACATGTGGGGACTCCGTGTCCAACTTCGAGTACGTAGGGTAAATGGGACGAGTTCGATCGTAGCTCGACGCTTCTTCGCGCGAGTTCCTCATCTTTTGGGGAACACGCAGTTGACAGGGAGACCTTGCCCAGGCCGTAGTCGGTTCTCCAATGAGAATCTCTACAAATCGGGACTTTTGATTATTCGGTCATCTGGAATGATCTAGGCTGTTAATTAAAAATCCGTTCGAAGGCAGCCAGGAAAAGCGTCGTCGCTGAAAGAGGAATCAAGAGGCTACCGCCCTTCAGTTACGCCTCTCATGAAGGGGGTTCCCCTCGGCTGAATAAAATAGACTGGCGAGTACCAGAATCAATGTACAAGTCATCAGCAGTGACAAGGTTAAGGAAATACTATGCGGAAATGATTAACACGACTACGACTGAGAAGGGGAGATGATGATGATGATGTCTGGGGAATATGAGGGAATGGCTGTCGAACACATTACTTGGAACTCGTTTTACGAGCCTGGTCCAAAACGCTGTCACGCATTTCAATAAGAACGCGGCCGGCCACATGGCAAGCAGAGGTTTGTGCGTGCGTGAGCTTGGATGCAACCTTTGAACGAGTGTTCGATGAGTTTCGCAGGAACGAGTCGAACTTTGGCCCATTTGAAGCGTTTGACAAATTCAGGCTCTCTCCAGGCGATTTTACCAAGTCGAGAAAATTGGCGAAAAGGATGCGTCTATTTATCCTCTCGTTGCGCGTTGTGAATAGTAATTCTTTTATCTGGCGTCTAACGATTTTTTTATCAACCAGCGAAAGCCTGGCCCTTCTTGATTAACTCACTTCATTGTAAAACCTTCGTGTTTAATTAGACTCTCGCCAGTCGAGGGGAACTTCCTCAGGAGCAGGGAAAAGGACGACATCCTTTCTGTCTGGCGCCAAGCAGCTGATGCCATGTAGAGGTAGACGCTCCTCATCCCCACACGTCACTAAACCAAGAAATTGTAAACCCCATCGAGATGAACTCGTTTGGAAGTGACACAGCTTAATCCGTTCTTTTGTTGTTTCTTGATTCTTTGTATTCTTTATGTCTCAACTTCCAGATACGTGTTTACGTGTGTTTTTTTGGTGATTTGTTTGATTTGCACGTGACATTACCGAGTGGCCCATGTCGACGTTGTGCGTTAGTAAGCGGTGCGCTAGGATTCTGTTGCGAATCAGCAAAACCAAACAGTCGATTCAAGCGTGGATACTGCTTCGTGTTCATAAGTTGGGCACAGGACCTCGGCTGGTTTGGGAAAGAATGTCTTGCGGTAACCAGACCCAAGTCTAGGCGTATGAAATCGACAACCGGGCGTCATTCAAAAGAATACACAGGACACCGCTGCTTGAAAACCGTTATTGGAGCGAACCCCCCCCCACCCCACCTCTCACGCTCACAACCGTCTCCAAGAGTTATGGTGGTTGAAGAAACTAACTTCCGCCATTTATTGCTACTTTTATCATTAATTAACTAATTAATTACGCTATTTTTGTAATGCCAGATGACCTCACTCAGTCGAGGGTGTGGGTGTATCACGCCCCTCTCTCTCTCTATCTCTCTCTCTCTCTCTCTCTCTCTCTCTCTCTCTCTCTCTCTCTCTCTCTCTCTCTCTCTCTCTCTCTCTCTCTCTCTCTCTCTCTCTCTCTCTCTCTCTCTCTCTCTCTCTCTCTCTCTCTCTCTCTCTCGGCATCTGTAAGATGGCTCGTCATTTATGCAGATGGATCCACGTATGAAAATTTGGGGTCAAGGGCCCATCAGTTACGTCAGGTCATGTTTATGGTATGCATTCCTGAGGCCCCCTTCCGCGCAGGGCCCTGAGGCCCCTTAGTGTGTTGAAATCATCTGCTGTTAGCCAGAACAATGTCTATTAAGGACATCATCGCAAGAAAGTGTCAACCCCTTGGTGCCGTATGGGTCGTGTGCAACTGACGACAATGAGCATGAAGTCCAAATGGAACAACAGAGAACGATGTAGACTTCATATTAGGATATAAGAGCAAGAGCGTTAGCATAGCATGAGGAACTATGAAATACTTTTGTATTCAGTCAGCTAAGAAGTCGGGTTAGCAAATTAAGATTACTGGTGAAGGAGATGCTTGGTTATGACGTCATGTCGACGGGACGTACATAGGTCAGGATGACTTGATGCGTAATGGAATCGACGTTGTCTTCAAGGTCTGCGCTGACGAAGGAACGGTCTTCCTCACAGCATGTGGAGTGTCACCTTCAAGTGAGGGCGTCAGTGAGTGGAAGTGGTTGTTTCAAACAACCTTAAAGCCCAATCCTACCCACCTATCGAATAAAATCGTTCGACAATATACAGAGTAGAACTCGTAGAGGTCGAACTCAGGTCGTAGGGGGTTATACTCAACTATCTTTGCAGCACAATCAAATTCAGACCAGTGTGTGCTCGCCTCTACCATAATAAAATCGCGTGGCGCAATTGAGATCAAGTATAAAGGGTAGATTCCCACGGTGCTGCAAGGACTAATATGGAGAGATTAGGAGGGTGGGAGCGCTTGAGGTGGACAGTAGACACTCGCAGAAAGAGAACGAGGGTGCCAGCGACTGAGGTCTCGAGCAAAGGCTGTGGCTCGACATTGGAGTGGGAATGGGGATTGGTTCTGCCCCTGGGGCTTTGTCAGATCAAAGAAAAGTAGTACGAGGTGGTGGGACGGGGCGGGGAGGGGGGGTGCAGGGACAGCTAGGGGCGGGGCCCCCAGAGTGGCGTCGCGTCGTTCAGTAATGCCCCGCGAGAGAGGTGGCGGCGATAAGGTGTGCCAAGGTGAAGTTGGCACCGATGCCATCTGGCAGGGCGGGGCGTAGAAACAGTTGGCACCCACTCCGCGCAGGGACTAGGCCACGCGGGGCCGCACAAGTATTGATGCCTGGAATTGTAGGTTAGCAGCTTAGGTAGGTAAAAACTAGTGAGTGTGTGCGGGGGAGGGTGGGGTGGAGGGGTGATGGAAAGTGGGGTGTTAGAAGTAGCGTACCCTGGAGGTTTTGCCGTCCGCCTCCGCGAGGGAACAAGAGCGCCCTGAGTGAAGTGGGGGGGTTGGGGGGGAGTTGGCTACGTCTTCGTATTACGAAGTAACTTATGTTGACAACATGCCCGCTTGTGTCAGCCTCACGCAGCGTCACGACCCAAGGCGTATCGGGAGAACCTGCAGGAATGATCGCTAAGTGTGAAGGACGTAGTCGAGGGCGTCTGACACCATACAAGTCATCTGCCTTGTCGCCGATCGCCAGCCGAGTTGCTACAGTCACGTGGCTCGCCTGCCTAGCGGTGACCCTGCTCATGCGGTCATCTCCAAGGCAGTGGTCCCAGAGGTAACGGGGTTCGACGTGGCTGTGTCAAGTAGATTCTGTGTGTCATTAGGCGGTGGGAATGTATTTAAAAACTGCCCGTGAGTCTCTCAGGGATGATCTTCAGGGGTGGAGAAGGGTGAGTGTGGTAGCGCCCTTTCTCCCGATGGAGTGGTGGTTAACGAATTTCGGCTGCCTCCGTGCTGACAAGCAACCAACCCCTTTGGTAAGGAAAGGTGTTCTGAAGTACTTCGGCTGGATCCTGGGATTCCATCCAATCTACACCAGAGCCGCATGACGATGAAGTTCGCCACTGACCCGGGTTTTGGAGTCACCCTGGTGGAGGAGCGGCTGGGAAGTCCGGACAGCGGCTGGGGAAGCACTTGCCGGTGGCGTGAATGCAGCAATAGCGGTACATAAAGCCAGGTGCTGCATCAGTTAAGTGTCCGGCGGCTTGGCGGTTTCGTGAAGCCGATTTTAGCTCCGTGTTCCCGAAAGGCCGGTTGCTTAGACGAAGTAGCCTAGGTGTGGCTTCAGCCGAGTTAACTCCGGTTAGGTTAAGTGAGGTTAGGTTTGGTTATATCTTAGATCAGGAGTGGGTGAGACGGAGCCGATCAAGGGGTGACAATTGTTTGTATATACAAAAAATAAAAAACAACAACAATGACTGCATCAGGCGTTTTGTCATCAATGTTTCTATGGATGTAGTCTGCCCCATTCACAGCAACTGTTGAAACGCCAGTTGTTTCTTTTTATACTCTAGTGTTCGGTTATATGCTCCAGGGAATACTAATGTCTGGTGTTCTCAATAGCATTTCAATGGGCAATACGTAAAAGTAACTACTCAGACATTGCGAAAGAAAGAGAGTCGCCCACAAATGTTAATTCCAAGTCGTATGACGATGCCACTGCCATTTGGCTGAAGCCTCATCGCCTCCCCCCACCCTCCACCCCCATTTCACGGGAACAAAGGAAGGTAAACAGAAATAAAAGGAGGGAGTTCTCCGAAATGAGATTCACGACACGCACGCACACATACGCGCGAACACACACACACACACACACACACACACACACACACACACACACACACACACACACACGACTCGGTGACGCAGTTGGTAGAGCGCTGAACTGCTAGCATGGTGGTGCCCGTAGTACTTGGTTCGAATCCTGCCCAGGGCCGAAAATTATTTCGGTACCGCTGCGCTTCGGGTCGTTACTCTGACTCTCGTGGGCGGGGAGTTGGGTGTGTGTGTGTGTGTGGTAGGTGCATTACCCATAGATCGGACCTACGAGCTCTGAGCTCTCTTCCAGGAGGGAAATAACTGTCGATCACGAGTCCAACACGTGATCCTAAGACGAAGTGAATGCACACACACACACACACACACACACACACACACACACACACACACACACACACACACACACACACACGACGCGGTGGTGCGGTTGGTAGAGTCCCAGATGTCAGTATGGCGGTACCGGCGGTACCTGGTTCGAATCCTGCCCAGGGCTGAAATTATTTCAGTATCGCTGCGCTCCGAGTCGTTATTCCAACTCTCGTGGGCGGGGAGTTGGGTGTTTGCGTGCGTGTAAGGTCACAATATCACCAATAGATCGGTCATACGAGCTCTGAGGTCTCATCCGAGAGGTTAATAACTGTCGATCACGAGTCCAACATGTGATGCAAGACCATGGTGAATCACACACACACACACATACACACACACACACACACACACACACACACACACACACACACACACACACACACACGACTCGACGGCGCAGTGGTAGCGATCATGGCTGCCACTACGGTGGTCCGAGTTCGAATCCCACCCAGGGCTGAAATAATTTCAGTATCACTGCGCTGCGAGTCTTTACTCCAACTCTCATGGGTGGGAAGTTGGGTGTGTGTGTGTGCGTGTAAGGTCACATCATTACCCATAGATCGGTCATATATGATCTCTGAGCGCTCTTCCGGGAGGGAAATAGCTCTCGATCACGAGTCCAACACGTGATCCAACACCATGGTGAATCACACACACACACACACACACACACACACACACACACACACACACACACACACACACACACACACACACACGGAAAGCACCACAACACTGCTAGTATGCATCTCGATCTCTCGGGTAAGGTGTGTGTGCGTGTATGTCTGGTTATAGTATTACCATAGATTATATATGAGTTCTGAGCCCTCACCCGAGATGACAGTAGCTATCGATCACGAGTCGAGCACGTGATCCAAGGCCATGGTGAGTCACTCACACACACAAACACTCGCCCTTACAGCAAATATACATATCGACTTGATCTCACTCCACCCACCCTCACTCCCTCTGTCTCCTGCCTCCTCCTTTCCCTCTCTCCCAGCCTGAGTGGTCTTGTCAAGGATTATACTTTTGTTCAGAGGAATAGCGATGGTCACCTTGGCTCATTACGAGCGGGCCATGTTCCCACCTCACGAGAACGATCCTTACTGGCCACTAGTAACTGTCACTCGACCCGGTTCTTCGAGAGGGCAGTGCAAAAACGACGGGTTGTGGCGGGGTTACGTGCTATATTGAGGACGGAGGGGAACGGAGATGATTAGGAAGACGCTAAGCAGAAAGGAATACCCGCTATAGAAGGGGTTTAGTGTCTGTTAGCTTACTCTCGAACATACATCTATCGGGAACGTTTTAAGAATTATTACTTGATGCAGAGATCCATCAATCCCCACGAAAAGGGTAGCTTAAAATGCAAAGCCCGTAGATTAATCTCTGCCCTTTCAAAGAGTTAACTGGAAAATACGAGAGCAAGAGTAATATACTGTCAAATAATTCATTCGTGTCAAAGGTTTTCAGTGCCAAGTGTATGATCGGTGATGCGTAAGCGTTGGTCTCGGCGTGGGGCATTGGAAGGCATATATTCGCAACACGAGACTGCAACTCGGCACGAAGGTAAATGGGTCTGTGGGTGTGGGAGGGAAGGGGAAGACGGAAGGGAGGGGGAGTAGGACGGTTGGCGAAGTCTACGGACCACTTGGGGTCCATATCATTTCTTTTCGTTCTCATTCCGAAGCTAGTGATCGGTCGCCCAGTGGGTCCGTTAGTGTTTGTTCTAACGTATCCTATATTTGCGCTGAGCTTAGGTGTTTAGGTAGTTAGAATTGTTTACAAGTAAAGAGTAAACATATAAACGGAAGTAGGTTGAAAGTAACTGTGCTACATTATCTAAGATTAGTCTTCACACATGCTTCACAGGGAGTAACAAAGAAACGGGATGGGCTGACCGATCTGAGTGAACACAAACATTTTGAAACAGAAGTATGAAGCGACCAAATATAAAACAGTGTGGACCGAAACGCTTTAATGAGGTAACCGAAGATTCGAAAATGAATTTCAAAGATTAAGTCAGATAAGGCTCGAGTTGTGGTAAGATTTAGTTGAAAAAGTGCAGTCAGTGAACAACTACTTAAGAGCACTTTTACTAAGAATACTGTGAGTGAAGAATTGTGAAAACAGGATTGACAGAAAGTTTGAGCCAGTGAATGAACGATTGAGAAAGTCTTTGTTATAAAATCTCGAGTAGGTTAGGCGGATCACCGAGAAACTTTAAATGGGATTTGGCTCCATGACTTTGCGGTCGTCGTTATTATGAATGAAAAAGGAGCTTGTGTGGTTTGAATGAGTGAGCGAACACTTGAAAGTTCATTGTGGATGAACCGACTTCCTTGAGGAATAGTCATTGCAAGGATGAATGTAAATCGAACCTAGCGGGACGTGAGACCACTGACCGTTGATATGATATTGAGTGAAACCATGAAACCATGGTCGTTTTCACTAAGTCTTTCGTATTTCCTTGAAGGATTAAAATTCATTGTGATGTCGTTTCATTTGAAGCACTGGTTTACAAACATTATACAAACGAAGGCACCGATATTTGTGCAGCAGCCGATACGATGGAAGTGCGAACCATAAGCTTCAGAATGGGTTGTAGGTCCGGCTACTCCATTCTGGTCATCATGTGTTTTTGTAATCGTTCATACGAACCACAACAGGTGTGAAAATAGCAGAGAATGTCGGGGTAGGATGATTGGAGGGAAATATTCGGGGGGAAGGTTTTGGCGGGAAATAGCAGGGAAGCTGTTTGGCGGGAATTGTCGACGGGAAGGTTTCGCGCCAAACCGTTGAGGAATTAAATGTATAGTGAGTTGTGGAACACGCTGAAGAAAAGTGGGGAAGACTTGCCCAAGTACCACCCGTCGAGAAAACTACAAATGACTTAAGGTCTGCACGGTGGGAGTCGACAGGTGTGGCTGGTTCGAAGAGGGGGGTTCTGCTCTGACTGCCGTGACCAAGACCCGTGATAATAAGACTTCACATGATTATGGTGTGCTCAGTCCTGCAGTCTTAATTAACCATGTTGAGGTAGTAACATATGAACATCTCACGCTAGTGGGCGCTTGCGAGTGGTCTAGTCTGTTGCTCTTGAATTGTTGATAAATCGATGTTTATACAACACTGGTTTTTCTTGTGCTCCTTACACGTTATTAATCAATATATAATTAGACATGCAAAACCGATTGTTGAATAGTCTTAGTCACACACAGTATACTGTAAAAGAGAAGTTGCCTTGGTCTAGGCTGATCAGGTCCCTGGTTAGGTTTTATTCCGCAGATCCTTCAACAAGACAGTGAAATCGCCTGGTCTTTGCTGCAGCAAATTCTCTGCCGTGAAACGCTTTATGAAGAGGTCTAGACCCCGTTCACACTAGCGGTTTGAACCGCGGCGGTTCAGTTGCTTGCAAGTCAATGGAGGCCACACACAATCGCGTAGCTTTTCCTTGACTACGCGGTACCGTCGCTGTTTCCGCGTAGTTCAAACCGCTAGTGCGAACATAGCCGTTACACGGACGGTTTCCGAATTTTTTCGAAGCGTCAAGGGTGTGAGTGAGTGAACACTCGACCCTGCTGGAATGTTGGGGGATAGGGTTTAGGGTGGGGCAAAGCGAGTTCAGGTTAGCGGGTGTGTACAGAGTGGGCTCAAGTCTGTGAGTAAGATATTCTTTCTAATATTCTGACTATTTCGAGTTTACTACGTATTTGATTAATATGAATGGTGCTAATGTGTTCACTTAAGTAGACTCTTATTCCGTCCCTGATTGCATGATCTTGTTGAAGGAAGGGCAGTTTTAGAAAATGCAAGAGAAAATCCTCGTGAAAGGTATTTATTCTACGGCTGTAAATGTGATATTTACAACCATGATCGTGGAAGACATTTTCAGGAACGTTGAGGAAACGTGTTAACAGGAAAACATAAGCACGCAAGCATTACGTATTTCCCAGGAACGCTGTGGGCCCCTTCAAGGATGCCTCCACTGCCGGACGGGCAGACAGACAGACGATAAGGGTAACAGATCCATTCAGCGATCTGAAACGGTGCTCACGTAATTCTGTCACCTGTTATGAAGCTCCACTGAAGAGTGGCTGCTCAGGAAAGAAAAAAAAAAAACAGTCATTCAAATCTGGAGCATCTAGCATGTCCTCATAATAAGATATGTCTGGCGGGGTATATCCCGTCTTCGTCAACCCGGAAAGCAAGCAGAATGATACTAAGTTCATCTCTACAATGGGTGGCGTTTGTTACTATTACATTTCACAAGTGATACTTTAATAATTAAATTCATAATACGTATGCATGAAGCCTGTGACGAGTGCGAGCAAGTAATGATCCTGCAGAATAAATATGTAAGTATGCTTTCAGTTCAGAAGGAATAACCGGCGGCAGGGTTGGGGTTGGGGTGGGGTTGGAAGAGGCAGCGAATGTAGAAAGACGTGCACGATCCCAACCACCAGTGACTAATACTTGTGAGGGTCACAGTGTACTCAATCCACGAGCGGAGTGAAATGATGGATGAGTACAGAACTTCGGTGTCGATTTCCTCTCTCTCTCTCTCTCTCTCTCTCTCTCTCTCTCTCTCTCTCTCTCTCTCTCTCTCTCTCTCTCTCTCTCTCTCTCTCTCTCTCTCTCTCTCTCTCTCTCTCTCTCTCTCTCTCTCTCATAGAGTCTATTGGATGTTTGATTCAGGGAGTCCTGTTTGAAAAATAAATACATGTGTCTGGGTTGCGAAAAAAAATATAATAACGATAAGTAGATAGATAAATAGATGAAAATTAAAAGTAGTGGTAAATGAAATAAATAGGTAAAGTTGAATAATAAACAGGTAAATAGTAAATAATAATAGATTGACAGATAGATGATAATAAATGATAATCAATGATAAACAGACAAATAATAAACAGTTTAAAACAAATAGTCGAATGTAATAAAAAAGAAGTGAAGTAACGAAAATATAAATACATAAAAATAAAAGAAAATTGTATAGCAGCACATGTGTGCGTCGTTCTTTTATATTTCCAGTATGAATTGTATCAGATAATTTGCGTGAAACATGAGAGTTATCAGAACTTTGCAGACAGAATCTAACGGCAAGATTTGTCATGAGCTATGATGTGTTGGTTGTTGCACCTGTTCGGGCCTCCACAACTGTGTATGCCGTACACTGCGTGTCCTCGTATCAATATCCAGGTATAACGAGACAGGGAACTGAAAAATGGGACATCTATATTTATATATCGTATCGAATATTTATTGGGAATCTGGCAACTCGACAAAGTGGAAAACTTTCCATCGCGTCGTGCGCTTTATGGAAAAAAAAGAAAACGGGCAGGAAGTGACGTAAAGTCGCACATCATATTCTCTACACTTAACGGGCTTGTTGCTTCCTGTGTACACGACTATACATACGCGCTCACACACATGCACACACACACACGTCTAAAGGATATCCAGAAATATGATTCCTTGCAGTTGCATCGTCTGGAATAGCGTAGATGATGCAACCCGAGCTCAAATCATGAGCGAATTCAAAACTAGGTCTGATAGTTGGAGAACAAGAGACAGGATCCTACGAGTGTAATCTATTGCAATTAGGTGCGCGCGCGCGTACACCCCCCCCCCCACACACACACCAGTTTGTTGGTTTAGTGGTGCCAACTTGGCCTGTTAAATCAGTGGTCTCGAGTTCGACCCCCGTTCAGGTATGAAGAAATGAGTCAGCACTGTAAGTCATCTCCCGGTCCTTTGAACTGGGAGTTGTGTGTGTGTAAGGTACTACCCATAAATTGGCCAGTATATGAGCTCTGCACTCTGATCCGATCGGTAGTAGCTGCCAATCACGAGTCCATCACGTGATCCAGGACCATGTTGAATTATGCACACTTAGCCTAATATCCGTTCTTCGCCGTGGGTGAGATTTCTTTCGCC
Source organism: Oratosquilla oratoria (assembly GCF_046742065.1). Classification (NCBI taxonomy): domain Eukaryota; kingdom Metazoa; phylum Arthropoda; class Malacostraca; order Stomatopoda; family Squillidae; genus Oratosquilla; species Oratosquilla oratoria. Next base: position 20,658,675 of record NC_134817.1, on the reverse strand, counting down.
TGAATGGAATGGCCTGGTGGTAGGTAGAAGAGACATTGAAGTAAAATCCAATGAAACGGTTGGATATCTTAAGTATAGGAGGCTGAATAAAATTAACGAAGGCGGCCAGTTACAACAAATACTAAAAACGCAATGAGACAGAAGTGAAAAAAAATCTCTGGAAAGTGTACAGGGAATTTGTCTTGTATTTATGGTATCCTGATATAATGTTAATCGTATGAATGTGTGCGACAGAATAATGCTGTAAATATTTGTAGTAATTATGTAATTTGAAACTCCGCTGTTAACATATTTTCGTTTATTTACAGGAAAGTAATCCAGTTGTGTGTATGTGTGTGTGTGTATGTATGTATGTGTGTGTATGTATGTGTGTTTGTGTGTGTTTATGTGTGTGTGTGTGTGTGTGTGTGTGTGTGTGTGTGTGTGTGTGTGTGTGCGCGCGCGCGCAACGAGATCTGGTGTGGCGAGGGAGGAGGCGCCTTTTCCTCCTCTTCCTCCTCCTCCTCCTTACAGTTCCTCAGGAGGAGAAGGCTCCGCGGAGGATTGTCCACCTTTGATGAAAAGTAAGTAAATAACGCAAAATAATAGTAATGATGGTAATAGTAGTAGTAGTAGTAACAGGTATTTAATAAGATGATGATAGTAATGATAATAGTAGTAATAATAATAATAATAATAATAGAAATGGTACTGGTAGTAGTAACATGTTTAATATAATTATAGTAATGATAATGACAATATTTATAGTAATATTAACAATAATAGTAATAGTAATAATAGTAATAGTGATAATAGAAATAATTATGATAATCATTGATGATGACATTATAATGATAGTAATAATTATAACAATATAATAACAGTAGCAATATTAGACCTGTTTGGTAATCTATCTATATATAATACCCAAATGTGTGTGCGGTGTCCGCATCGTGAGAATAAATTACGTCACGACTGAGGACCAGCCAATCAGAAGATGTATGACGTCACGACTGAGGACCAGCCAATCAAAAGAGACATGACGTCACTACTGAGGACCAGCCAATCAGAAGAGGAGGCCAGAGGAAGAGATATGACGTCACGACTGAGGACCAGCCGATCAGAAGGGGTATCTATATATATATAATACCCAAGTGTTTGTTCAGTGTCCGCATCGTGAGAATAAATGAATGAATCAAGGCAATGTAAATTTGATGCTCTTTTGTTTTTGTCACACCACGGCGCCGTGCACTTATCAAAGGTAATTAGTACGATATATATTTCATATCGATACTGTAGAAACTAACTTCAAACTTCAACGAAAACTCCGACGGATAAGGTAATCAGCCCGTATTTTTGTGACTTTGTTATAGCCCATAATACTGTAGATTGGAATTATATAATGTTAATATTGAGTCTGTTCAATGATACAGAAGCAAAAATACACCTTCAATACTTGACAAAAGATGAATCGATTCGTATTGAGGCTGAACGTACCTGCTCCAGTGGGCATCTTGTGGTCAGAGAGAAGCGACATGACGTCATCAATGCTTGAGATTCGTTTTCTATGGCATGCGAGAAGAAATAAGGCTTCGTTTGTAAATAGAGTGATATGAAAACAGCAAGATGAATATTATTGATGTAAATATTTATAAGTGTGATAAAATGGGGAGTATTAAAGAAGAGAAGAGTGGAAGAGACAAGCAAGAAAGACAATGAAACGCTTGATGAAAACAGGACCTACGAATTTTAGCAGTTGTATTTTCTGTACTTTTCTTCAATATGCCATAGATCGCGGTAATATATTTTTGCAAGAACTTTTGCAATGAAGGATTTTGTGTTCATATAATGCTTTATGTATATATTTTGTACATATTTGCTTTGTTTTTTACTGGAATTAATATTTTCGTGTTGATAACTGAATTTCCTTATATTTTCTGCACTTAATGATCGGAAATATACCATTATATGACATTCAAACGTGTTATATTAAATCCCGTTATTTTTAACGGGCGTACACACTAGTATTTAAATAACGATGATAATACTTATGTAGTAATAACAGAGGCGGCGAATTGCCAAGTGCTGGCAGTGCGCCAGAAGAACTATTTTCAGTTTTCTTTGTTCCCACGCACCACGACCATTCCCATTTAGCCAAATTGCTTGGCCAAAGTTCCATATCGCCAAACTCTCTAGCCCAGCCAATCCTAGCCTAACCTTGCGTAGCCTAAACTAACCAATGTCTTGCACAAGAAAACATATTACTGTAGTAAGGTATGTAGAAAAAGCATGTCAAATAATCAACATTGAAATCTATGTTTACCTTCAACAAGGATGTTATGTCTTCGGTTGTGTCCGTTTGTTTATGAATAACTTTTGCTAAAATGTTATGAACGGAATTTTATTTATTATATTTATTCATATTTTTGTTTATTTAATTTCTTAATTATTATTAATTCATTTTGAGTGGTGGAGCGTAGACTGCGTACCACATCATTAGATTTCGGTAATGATCCTGAATACGATCCGCTTTTGGGAATTTTAGGACGAAACAGTGAGGCTAGCATGCTACTTGCTATTGCTATTTCGTTTGAGTAGAAACGATTTCGGTGACAATATTCTAAACATCCGTAAGAACATCTCAACAATGTGTCTGACATTCGCACAGGTTTAACTTGTCTTAGTTCGTCATTTGGAAAAATCGGAAAAAAAAAATCTTGCCCGAAGTCGTTCCTACTCGAACGAAAAGCAGGTAGCATGCTATCGAGAAACGCCTAGTGCGCTGCCAGCTTTACTCCAACGCTGGCTAGTTACAACCCCAAGACTGGATCTATTTTCGCATACCGTAGTCGTCGTTCGCTCGACTGCCTTGCTTGTCGGAGTCTCACGCTTTCTAAGTGTTTCTGGTTGCATAATGAAATCCTCACGATGTCCTGAGGTTTGTGCCCACGACGGAACCTCCCCTTGGAACAGCTGACAGTGAACATGTTAGACACGCGCGCGTAGGGAAGATCTTCTCACCTCCAGCTCCTCCTCCAACTGTAGCTTAGTATTTCGTTGGAGATATCCAACGGTTCGTTGGGAATATCCAGCGGTTCGTTGGGAACAATGTGTCGCTTCTTTTTTAACTCTTAGCCGTTGGTGAAGATGACGGGGTCCATTCCTGTCGACTCGCCTCTTTCCTGAGGAAGAGAGAGAGAGAGAGAGAGAGAGAGAGAGAGAGACGGACGATGTACGAGTAATGCATACGAACCTCCCATTCTCCCGTCTTCTCTCGGTCAGCGTGCGTATATACACTGTTGCTGACTACGTCATCGGAAGCGTCCTGGTACATTCGCTAAGTTGTGGGTTTGAATCCCGCACTCTCCGATTCCTAGCAGTGCCTGTTACCTGCCCCCAACAGCTCCCAAAGTGCATCACAAGGGAAAGGTGAGGGCTTCGGCTGTAGCTACTCAGCGCCTCCCGGCGTAGGCTCCTGACCTTCTTCATGTCCGGGCTATGGAAACGTTAGTTTTCTATGTAACGGTGCACGTGTCTATGTAACGGTGCACGTGTCTATGTAACGGTGCACGTGTCTATGTAACGGTGCGCGTGTCTTGTCGGGCATGTTACCCCTTTCACAAAATGTTGTCAACATTGATATATATGGCTAAATTAAAACACTAGGTATATTCTCGTTTATTTATTGTATTTGAACATTGTGCATCTCTAATGACTATTGCCCAAGATGTCAAGAACGTCAGTGGGATGAATGGAAATACATGCTTGAAGCTATGTGAGGAATTATTGGCTTCTTGACTTTCAGAATTCTTAACTTCTTTTTTTCTGTCATCCTTCCATTACCCCCGAAAATTGGTTAAATTGACCCCAGTTTGGGAACCACTGGCGTAGCCGAACGGAAACTGTCATAAGGTGAGCAAGTTTCTTATATTTTTTTCTTTTCCTCATCTGCGCCTTCTTCTTTGTTTTGTGTATTCCTCGTCGTCTTCTTCCTATTCCTCCTCGCTTTTTTCTGAAATGCACCTGCCAATGATGATCATGTGGCGAAGGCACTTCGTTCAAACCGTTGTAGCATTGATAGCGCAGAGAGAGAGAGGGAGAGAGAGAGAGAGAGAGGGAGAGGGAGAGAGAGAGAGAGAGAGAGAGGAGGGGGAGGACAAATGAAATGATCTTTAACCTCCAGTTCGGGATGTATCATCACGAAAACCGTTCGATTGTGAGGCATTTCCTTGAGTAGATCCGACGATGAGTACTTAGAGCGAGAAACCCTGCGAGAATGACGTCGGAGAGACTCGTCTCCCTGCCGCCCGTCCTCAGAACCCACCAACACCCTCACCTTCATTGGGAGGTGCGGCCCTGAGGGGCTGACACTTGGTCTCCGGACCTTCCCAATGTTTGTCTCTGTCGTAAATGGAGAGCTGGCAACCGGCGACTGATCACTTACCAGTTACATAGAAATACACACTAATACAACACAGATATCGGTCCAAAGTTTCTTCCCAGATAGATCTATAGGAGGGGCCCCGATAACTGTTATCAGCACTGTGTATCTGCAGGTTTCCAATCCGTAATAATGATGATAATAATAATAATAATAAATAATTAATAATAATAATAATTAATAATAATGATAATAATAATTAATAATAATAATTAATAATTAATAATAATAATTAATGATAATAATATTCATGGTAACAATGATTATGGTGACTTCCCATATTATCTTTTTATTATCGCCCAGAGGAAACCTGATCATTTATCACCTTCCAAAACAAATGTAAACCTAATGCTTCAAATGTATATTGAGCAGACCTGGTCCTCACCTGGTCTACTCCCAGTACCAGTCTTGTTGATGAAAACACTTTGCAGGCAGGCAGGGACAGGTTTTTGTGACGGGTGATGCAAGATGCAAAAGGAGGCTACCCACGACAACCTTGATCAATGGCTGGGAATATGTCTTGTTTACCAGTGAATTAATCTGTACACCGAGTTGCTGGTCGAGCAGGTGATGACGATGATGATAATGATGATGACGATGATGATGATGATGTTCTCGTCCAGTCGAAGACAGTCGCTAGATGGCCCACAACGAAGGAAGAATTCCTGGGATCTTATGAGGTCCCGAGGATGAGCTCAGACGCGCTGTCATCACTCGCTGAATAAAATCACAAGGCGACAGGCAGAAGGCATACAGGTCACGATGGGTCTTCGCCCTTTGGATTCTCTCTCTCTCTCTCTCTCTCTCTCTCTCTCTCTCTCTCTCTCTCTCTCTCTCTCTCTCTCTCTCTCTCTCTCTCTCTCTCTCTCTTTTTTTTTTTTTTTTTTTTTTTTTTTTTTTTTTTTTTTTTTTTTTTGTGGTGGTGGTGATGGGGCTCGCCCTCGCGTCGTGCTCGAGGAATACCTCTGACGGAATTCGAGGAACGAACTCTTTCGTCTTAAAGGAAGACGACAAAGGGTCTGCCAGGACACTGGTCGAGCACTAGACTCATTAGGACAACCTTGTCCTTCCACCTCCACCTCCACCTGCACATCCACCTGCACATCCACTACCTCCACTACTACCATTATTTCCACCTCCACTACCACCACCACCACCATCATCACCACTACCACCATCATCTCCACCACTACCACCATCATCTCCACCACTACCACCATCATCTCCACCACTACCACCATCATCTCCACCACTACCACCATCATCTCCACCACTACCACCATCATCTCCACCACTACCACCATCTCCACCACTACCACCATCATCTCCACTACCATCATCATCTTCACCACCACCATCATCTCCACCACCACCATCATCACCACCATCATCTCCACCACCATCATCACCACCACCACCATCACTACCATCACCATCATCTCCAACACCACCACCATCATCATCATCAACACCACCACCATCATCTCCACCACCACCATCATCATCTCCACCACCACCACCATCATCTCCACCACCACCATCATATCCACCACCACCATCATATCCACCACCACCATCATATCCACCACCACCATCATATCCACCACCACCATCATCTCCACCACCACCATCATCTCCACCACCACCATCATCTCCACCACCATCTCCATCACCACCACCGCCTCCACCATCTCCACCACCGCCATCATCTCCACCATCACCATCATCTCCACCACCACCACCATCTCCACCACCAACACCATCATCTCTACCACCAACTCCATCTCCACCACCAACACCATCATCTCCACCACCGACTCCATCTCCACCACCACCACCATCATCACCACCATCATCTCCACCACCACCATCATCTCCACCACCACCATCATCTCCACCACCACCATCATCTCCACCACCACCATCATCTCCACCACCACCATCATCTCCACCACCACCATCATCATCTCCACCACCACCATCATCATCTCCACCACCATCATCATCACCACCACCATCATCACCACCATCATCTCCACCACCACCATCATCTCCACCACAACTATTATCTTCACCATCATCATCTCCACCACCATCTTCGCCATCATCATCTCCACCACAACTATTATCTTTACCACCATCATCTCCACCACCATCTTCGCCATCATCATCTCCACCACCACTATCATCTTCACCATCATCATCTCCACCACCACCATCATCTCCACCACCACCACCATCATCTCCACCACCATCTCCACCACCACCATCTCCACCACCATCATCTCCACCACCATCATCATCTCCACCACCACCATCATCTCCACCACCACCATCATCTCCACCACCACCATCATCTCCACCACCACCATCATCTCCACCACGTCCTTTACCACCACTACCACCACCGCCACCAGCACCTCAGCCACCACCTCCACCGCTACCAGGACTTCCACCCGTGGCCAAAAATTGAGAGGAAAAGGGAGTGGAGTCCTGGCACGTTAGGAATGGTCTCGTCGGTGCTCGAAAGTGAGAGAGAGAGAGAGAGAGAGAGAGAGAGAGAGAGAGAGAGAGAGAGAGAGAGAGAGAGAGAGAGAGAGAGAAGATCGTAAAGGAGACATAGTACATAGTATCTGTCATTCATTTATTCATTCATTCATTAGGATAGCTCGACATAAAGCTCGCAGAAAAAACGTCCTGCCCGCAAGGACGAGGTTGATGCGACCAAGGCGTTTTGCTCTGATCAACGTCAACACGGGGGCGATTTCATTCGGCCGGGAGGAGGAGGAGGGGGGGGGGGCTCCCCTCTTGGACAGCGAGGGGTCAGTGAATCACGATGACCCAGTCAAGGTTGGGAGGATTTTGACCTGACGAGGTCATTGCGTTCCCCTTAGGCTTACAGAAAACGGAGAAACGGAGCTGTCACACGAGTGGTGTGAACTGCGTTAGGACAAGCTTGCAGCTAAGGCAGTCGCCTGGAACACAAGTCGACCCCTTTATCAATACTTTGCTGGGCAGGGATGTGGCTTCTTGGAAGGGCGTCTTCGTAGTGACGTCTTCCAGTCGGTCTCATCGTGGACCAAAAGGTCTCCTGCTGGTTTGGTTTTCCATCATATTCTGTCATGTGTGTGTGTGTGTGCGTGTGTGTGTGTGTATTCACCTTGGTCTTTGGATCATGTGTTGGACTCGTGATCGACAGCTATTTCCCTCCCGGAAGAGAGCTCAGAACTCGTATGACCGAACTATGGGTAATGCTATGACCTTTCACACACACACACACACACACACACACACACACACACACACACACACACACACACACACACACACACACACACACACACACACACAACTCCCCGCCCACGAGAGTCAGAGTAACGACCCGAAGCACAGCGATACCGAAATAATTTCGGCCCTGGGCAGGATTTGAACCAGGTACTGCGAGCACCACCGTACTTCCCAGTCCAGCGCTCTACCAACCGCGCCACCGAGTCGTGTGTGTGTCTGTGTGTGTGTGTGCGTGCGTATATGTGTGTGTTTATGTGTGTTATACGTGCTGTGTGTGTGAATTCACCATGGTTTTGGATCACGTGTTGGACTACTCGATCAACAGCTATTTCCCTCACAGTAGAGCTCAGAGTTCATATATGACCGATCTATGAGTAAAACTGTGACCTTACACGCACACACACACCCAACTCACCGCTCACGAGAGTTGGAGTAACGCCCCACAGCGCAGCGATACTGAAATCATTTCAGACCTGGGCGGGAGTCGAACCCGGACCGCCATAGTGGCAGGCTAGAACTCTAACCACAGCGCCACGAGGTGTGTGTGTGTGCCTGTGTGTGTGTGCGTATGTGTGTGTGGATGTGTGCGTATATGTGTGTGTTTATGTGTGTTATACGTGCTGTGTGTGTGTGTCTGTGTGTGTGTGTGTGTGTGTGTGTGTGTGTGTGTGTGTGTGTGTGTGTGTGTGTGTGTTATGCGTGGTGTGTGTGTTTGTGCGCGCGCATGTGAGTGGGCGGTCGAGCGTGTATATGCGTTAACGAATAGATCTGCGTGCGTAGGCGGACGTGACGGAGTAGTTCTTCCTGGGAGGGATAGGCGGGGTAGAGGGGGTGGGGGGTGGAGCCAAATGGATGGCAGGCTGATGTATGTATTTATGTACGTGTGGATTCACCCTCTCCTAGCTTTTCGGTCGATCTTTCTATTCTTCATACTGTTACAGACAGAAGTCCACAGTATATGGGAACTATGCATGTGTGTGTATATCATATATATATATATATATATATATATAGATATAGATATATATAATGTGTGTGTGTGTGTATCAAATCAGCCATCCTGAGTCCACTGCTGAACATAGGCATCCTTCATAGCAGTCTATGATTCACATGACCGCGCCAACCTCTGCCACGTCACTCTTGCAAACTTCTATCTCGTCTCTCCACCTTTCTGGTCTCCCCCACACTTCCCATATCGTGGCGTCCACTCAGTAACACACTTGCTACATTGCTCAACAGTCGTTCGCGATAATTTACCTGTCTAATTCCACTTCCTCTCTTTTACCGCCTCCACAGTATCTTTCACTCTAGTCTGCTCTCTCACCCAACTTGCTCTCTTTCGGTCTCTCAGCGTTATTTCCATCACTGATCTCTCCATTCTCCTCTGTGCATTCCTTAGCTTTGTCTTCATCACCTTCGTCAGTTTCCAAGTCTCACACCCGTAGATTATTGCTGGCAGAATGTATTGATTGTAAAGTTTACGTTTCATAAGTAGAGAGCTCACGATTTAATTATGCCTACCAAACATTTTCCAACAAATTGTAATACGGCTTTTCATTTCATTATCATGGTCTTTGGTCACTTTCACCATCTGCCCTAAATTATTATACTCTACAACTTCTTCAAGACTCTCACCATCGATTATAATCTCTTGAACTTTCGTGTTGAACATTACTTTGGTTTTACTCTTATTCATTTTTAAACCTACTTTGAGACTTTCCTTGTTCAGATCACGCAACATTATATATTGCAAGTCTTTCCGAAATAAGAATGTCATCCGCAAATCTTAGGTGGTTCAAATATTCGCCATTAATCTCAAAACTTTCTCTTCCCAACTCAACCTTCTGAAAATCTCTTCCAAACAAGCTGTAAATAATTTGGGTGAAATTGTATCGCCTTGCCGTACTCCTTTCTCGATCTTGATCTTTTCTGTATCTTTATGTAGTCGAATTACAGCGGTACCTTTCGCATAAATCTTTTCTAGAACCCTTACGATCTGTTCGTTTGCACCCTGCTTGCATAGCGAGTTTAGTATTGCTATTTGTTCTACCGAGTCAAAGGTCTTGTAAACTACAAAAGCCAAACAAAGAGGTATATTGTATTCTGTCGTTTTCTTGATTAATTGGTTCATCGCTTGCAAATGGTCTAGAATCGAATATCCGCTTCTAAAGCCTGCCTGTTCTTTCGCTTGGTTTCCATCTAAAACTTGACTTAATCTATTTGTAATGATCTTGGAGAATATATACATTTGATAGCAAGTTAGTCGATAGTTACTAAGATCCTTTTGGTCTCCTTGTTATCTTTAACCTTCGGCTTATTTTCTTTCTTAAAACTAGTTTATTTCTCTCGGCTCTAAAATTGAATTTAGCTGTGCAACCTACCATTCTATGGTCACTACTTATGTCGACTTTATTTATGATCGTAACAATGCTAACACTCTTGCTCACATCTCCTAATATGAATTCTATTTTCTCCTTTGTTGTTCCATTTGGACTTCTCTAGGTCCATTTACGACCAGCAAGCTTTTGAAAGAAAGTATTCATTACTCTGTTGTAGTTTTCTGCAAAATTGAGTAACATCTCGCCTCTGTCATTTCTTTCACCTAATCCAAACTTCCTAATGCACGTCTCATCTCCCATCTTCTTCCCTACTTTAGCATTAAAGTCGCCTATTACCAACGTGTACTTACTTTTTTCTTGATCTATTACCTGACTTAAATCATCATAGAACGACTCAATTTCATCGTCTGAACTCTGTGAAGTTGGTGCATAAACCTGAACTATTTTTAGAGTGTACCTTTTACACAGCCTAATCAGAATCCAAGCTACCCTGTGAGCAAACTACTGAATTTGACTACTTTACCAGCAACCTCTCGGTTTATGAAGAATCCTGCTCCACTAGAACTTTCTTTGTCCTTACCTCTATAGTAGAACAGGTGGTGACTATCTTGTAACTGTATCAGCTTTATATATATGTAAATATATATACATATATATATATATATATATATCATATATATATTATATATATAAATATATATTATATATATATAATATATACATATATATATATTATTGTTGAATTTTATAGAGTACTTACCTGACAATGAAATAATATTCAGTAATTAAGGTTTCATTCATACAGTGATAGAGAGAGAGAGAGGGAGAGAGAAAGAGAGAGAGATGTGCCTCCTAGTTCCGGCATACCGTGGGGCAGGTTCGGGTGTCCGCATGAGTAAATGGTGGACGAGGAATCCAGTGGAGGAGGAGAGTCCAGGAGTCCTGTGGAGTAGGAGGAAGAGTCATGACACAAATGACTCCCAGGAGGTTCTTGACAGTTGTGAGAATGGGTCCGTCTTTTGTTCCACGCAGGTGGAGGAAGACGTTGAGCAAAAATACTGAAATAAGGGGTGGGCTTGTGTGTGTGTTTTTTTGAGTGCGCGCGCATGCGTAGGGGCCAGCGCTTGATAGAGCATGACGTTGAGGGGCGTAGTGCCAAATGTGGCGAGCACATGGGATAGATTGGGCGTGTTTGCTTTCCTTCCCCGGATAGATAACTGTGCGCGCGATTTCGGGTGACGAGAACGAGGGCGTCGAAAAGGGGTAGGACCTCCTGGCCTCCTTCCCTTGGAAGTCTTCCTCCCTTGATGCCCGTCCGTTGCAGGGATGCCATTTTATGGGAATTTTCCGAAAAATTTGTGGGAGAAATTTACTCGCATGGTATGGACGTATGAGTAATTATATGTTGCAAAGAACTTATTTGTGTATATAATAATTTTTTTTTTTGGGGGGGGGGAATTAAATCCAGATTTCCTTGTGGGAATTTTTTGGAAAAAAAATCTCGCTCATTTGTGGGAACTGGCATATGTCACAGTGGCAACCCTGGCCCGATATTGGCAACTGGAACTAGTGCTACTAGTTTAAAGATGACGTACTAACTAATACCAGATGAGTGGGTGTGGGTGTCTGTGATTTGACTTGGCCAGATCCTTATAAGCAGGATTGGGGCCTTGATGAAGAAGAAAAAAAATATATAATGACATCATCCTCTTCAGAGAAAAACTTCCCCCTTCTAGTCTGAATACTAATGTTTTATAGTTGAATATGGCATTTACAGAAGATAGAATAGGCTATACAACATTGCATTAACTTCGACAAAAATTAATAGAAGATAGAAAAAAAATCTGTTGATAATGGAGCCAGTGTCGTTGTCATCCAGCGAAGTACGGGCCGGAACGAAGAACCATTTCCGGGCTCTCCGACTTCGAGGAGAACTTCGGCAGTGGCAGAGAGGGTCTTCAAAGGCCTCGATGCTCATGCGGGCGGGCACTCCTTGTCTGAATATTAATAAAGAAAAAAAAAAACGAGAGGATTGCTACGGAAGTAGGAGCAGTCGTGTGGGCGGAGGCTGAGAATTTGCTGTAGCTGCGTGCGTGCGTGTGTGTGTGTGTGTGTGTGTGTGTGTGTGTGTGTGTGTGTGTGTGTGTGTGTGTGTGTGTGTGTGTGTGACGATACAGGAGGTGATGGGCTCATTTCTCCCTCCCTCCCTCTCTCTCTCTCTCTCTCTCTCTCTCTCTCTCTCTCTCTCTCTCTCTCTCTCTCTCTCTCTCTTCCCTTCTCTCTCCCTCTCCCCTTCTCTCTCCCCTATCTCCCTCTTCCCTTCTCTCCCTCCCTCTCTCCCTACCCCTCTCTCCCTCCTCTCCTCTCCCTCCTCTCCTCTCCCTCACTCCTCTTCTCTCACTCCTCTTCTCTCCCTCCTCTTCTCTCCCTCACTCCTCTCTCCCTCCCCCTCTCTCTTTCTCTCTCCCTCCCCCTCTTTCTCTCTCTCCCATCTCTCCCTCCCCCTCTTTCTCTCTCTCTCTCTCTCTCCTTCCCCCCCCCCCCTCTCTCTCTCTCTCTCTCTCTCTCTCTCTCTCTCTCTCTCTCTCTCTCTCTCTCTCTCTCCTCTCTCTCCTCTCTCTCTCTCTCTCCCCCTCTCCCTCTCCCCTTCTCTCTCCCTCTCACCTTCTCTCTCCCTCTCCCCTTCTCTCTCCCCTCTCCCTCTCCCCTTCTCTCACTTTCTCTCTCCCTACCCCTCTCTCCCTCCTCTTCTCTCCCTCCTCTTCTCTCACTCCTCTTCTCTCCCTCCTCTTCTCTCCCTCCTCCTCTCTCCCTCCCCCTCTCTCTTTCTCTCTCCCTCCCCCTCTCTTTCTCTCTCCCTCCCCCTCTCTTTCTCTCTCTCTCTCTTCCCCTCCCCCCCCTCTCTCTATCTCTCTCTCTCTCTCTCTCTCTCTCTCTCTCTCTCTCTCTCTCTCTCTCTCTCTCTTGTTGACATTTCTGCTGTGACTCGTGTCAAAGTTCTTCCGCGAACGACATGTTTTTTTCTTCTTCTTCTTCTTATTTGGTGATTGAGATAACCCTGAGCGGCTACCACTGAAGAAGTGGATCTTCTGCCGGTGGCTGCAGAATTCATCTGCACGTCGCCATTAAAAGGAGTGCTGCTTTGGCCCCCGATTGCCGAAAATAAACACGGGGAAGGACTCTGGGAAAGGCGAATCCACCACGAGACTTTATTAGTAAATATAGATAAGTGGAAAAACTGATAAATAGCTATATAGAGGCGCCATGCCCACAGAGGACTCTGGCTCTGTTTAGCATACAATCAATCAGTCTAATCAGTCATCCTGAGTCCACTGCTGAACAAAGGCCTCCTTCATAGCATTCCATGATTCACACGACCGCGCCAACCTCTGCCACGTCACTCCTGCAAACTTCTCAATCTCATCTCTCCACCTTCTGACTGGTCTCCTTCTTCCACGCTTCCCATCTCGAGGCGTCCACTCAATGATACTGTATATATGTTTCGAATGACTGTCAGTAACCTTTCTTAAACCTTAACACCTACTGTACAGCATGGTGACATGCTTTCTTATGTTTTGTTCATGATGCAATGGTATTCCGCCGCTGGATTTTTTCCAGCGCTTCTGTCCTTGGTGGGAAACTGTCGCTCCGAAGTGGCGGACGTGGTGAAGGATGGACTTCGGGAATGGGTGGAAGTTTGATAAAATCTCCTGGCGGTATCGACCTGAACCCAAAATATGTAGAACAGTTTGTGGGGTACGATCAGATACATGTTGCGTTTGCTTACGAGCCCTTACTACCTTCTCATTATAGATAAAGAATGCCAAGAGTATGCGAAATCAAAATTTTGAAAGAAAAAAAAAATCTCAAAACAATTCCTCCTTTTGGATGTGGTGGGCGAAGTGGGTGGGGGACTTTTTTTTTTTTCTTTTCTTTTCTTTTATACATCTTAAAGACCGAATTGGAGTCCTTGGCGTTGCGAAGAGAGGGAGAAGGGGAAGGCCAGATTTCTTCTTTGTGCTCGCGAGTCCGAAAAAGGGACTTGGCCCCGACCTTTCGCCCTCAGCACTATTAACAAGTTCCTGCGGCAGCAGCAGCGGCGGCGGCGGCACTTGAAGTAAAAAGCACAGTTCGCGGAAGGTTCCCTCGTTCTCTCGCAGGAGGAGCTATGGAGTGTTGGCTCTCTCTCTCTCTCTCTCTCTCTCTCTCTCTCTCTCTCTCTCTCTCTCTCTCTCTCTCTCTCTCCCTCTCTCTCTCTCTCCCCCTCTCTCTCTATTTTTCTCTTTCTCTCTTTCTCTCTCCTTGAATGTTTTCTTTTTCGCAGGAGGAGGTGTGGAGTGTTGGGTGCTTTGTTGAAAGATATGGTTCCCCCCCCCTCTCTCTCTCTCTCTCTCTCTCTCTCTCTCTCTCTCTCTCTCTCTCTCTCTCTCTCTCTCTCTGTCTGTCTCTCCTCTTTCTGTTTTTTCCGTTCCCTAATCTTTAACATTATTTTGTTCATTTTACACGCGAGCACGCACACACACACACACACACACACACACACACACGCACGCACACACTGTGTAATTTCACACACAGACGCACCAGCTTAGGTCGTACCTATATCCTTCAGTTCCTCTTCTTTTGGAGGAAGAGGGGGAGGAGGAGGAGGAGGAAAATAGGCTGCTCTCTTTGCAACAATTTCCTTTGGAAGAGGTTGACGTCACGGGGACACCTCAGACGACCTCTACGGACCAGAGTCACATATATTTTTCTATGATTGGAGACTTTTTTCCAGTCCAGAAAAGGAACGCTGTTAATTCTTAACTTTTTGTGCTCTGGTGGCGTCATCGGAAGCGAGCTGGTTTCGCATTCGCTTAGTTGTGGGTTCGAATCCCGCACTCCTCTCCGATTCCCAGCAGTGACTGTTACCTGCCCCGACAGTCCCAAAAGCGCCTAATAGGGCAAAGGTGACGGCTTCGGCCGCAGCTACTACTCAGCGCCTCCTGGCGTAGGTTCCTCACCTTACCTTTACTATCTCTTCTTTATCTCCTCGAATCTCTCTCTTTGACCACCTCTTTGTTCAACCTCTTCGGCGCGGTTGTTGTCCCCAAAGGATAGAAACGGTGGTTATGGTCGACAGAAGGAGTGGCGTGGACGTGGCACCCGGGTACCGTTCTCGTCCTCGGCTCGGTCCCGCGTAGGCACTCCCTCAGGTGGGAACCGTCTTTCACCTCGGGGGCACAGGGGCAACTTCGAACCCGGAGTGCACTAGGTGGCTGGCGGGGTGGGGAGGTGTTGGTGGTGTGCGAGGAAGATGAGGAATTCGCCCTTCCCCCTAGCCACCTCCACCACGACCACCACCAACCAAAGGACCCCCGAACTCACGAAGATCCCTGACCAAGTTCGTGTGCGCCTCCTGGTGGCCGCAGTACTTCGGAGGACACGGCGCCCATTCTTTCTGCCAAAGAAGGGAGGGGCGTGGCTCGATTAGGCCAAGACCTGGGTCATTCTGGAACTCATAATTAAAATCGCGTGACGCGTCTCAGGCGCGTCACGCCCTGCGAGAGCTCGAAGAACTCTTTTTGAGTTGACAGACATCCTGCGAGAGCTCGAAGAACTCTCCTTGAGTTCACAGACACCCTGCAAGAACTCGAAGAACTCTTCTTGAGCTGACAGACGCCCTGCGAGAGCTCGAAGAACTCTTCTTGAGTTGACAGACGCCCTGCGAGAGCTCGAAGAACTCTTCTTGATTTGACAGACGCCCTGCAAGAACTCGAAGAACTCTTCTTGAGCTGACAGACGCCCTGCGAGAGCTCGAAGAACTCTTTTTGAGTTGACAGACATCCTGCGAGAGCTCGAAGAACTCTCCTTGAGTTCACAGACACCCTGCAAGAACTCGAAGAACTCTTCTTGAGCTGACAGACGCCCTGCAAGAACTCGAAGAACTCTTCTTGAGCTGACAGACGCCCTGCGAGAGCTCGAAGAACTCTTCTTGAGTTGACAGACGCCCTGCGAGAGCTCGAAGAACTCTTCTTGAGTTGACAGACGCCCTGCGAGAGCTCGAAGAACTCTTCTTGAGTTGACAGACGCCCTGCGAGAACTCGAAGAACTCTTCTTGAGTTGACAGACGCCCTTCGAGAGCTCGAAGAACTCTTCTCGAGTTGACAGACGCCCTACGAGAGCTCGAAGAACTCTTCTTGAGTTGACAGACGCCCTACGAGAGCTCGAAGAACTCTTCTTGAGTTGACAGACGCCCTACGAGAGCTCGAAGAACTCTTCTTGAGTTGACAGAAAGAAAAGAATCGTTCTCACTATACTTCAGCTACCACTTGCCTTCAGAATGACGCTACAATGGCCCGAGAACGAGACTAGCACAATGGTTCCCGCCTTGAGAGCCATCGGAGCAGGAGCAGGATGCCAAGAGAACGGCTGCGGCATGGCGGCATACTAACCTCCCCCCCCCCTTACCGCAGCTGGGGCATGACTGAGTCTTGGTGTGAGAGTGCCCACTATCAAGGTTACTCCACGACTATTGGCACTTGTTCAACGGCCACAGTATTTCCTGTTTACTGGCACCTTGGCACCCCCATGTAATGGCACTGTGCAAGAGGGAAGGGTGGGTGGGCCGACGCATAGAAACTACGCCGCTTCTCCTCACCCGCTCCCCCTTCCCCCTGGTGGCCCGCGGCCACGGCAGCACCTTGGTGCCACTCGGAAACCCCCTTTCTCAGTCGCTCCCGTGGCACTGGCACCCTTCTCTGTCAGCGCGCAAGGGCAAGCGGGCACCACGTCAATGAGTGCTAGGCGTGGTGGGCCAGTACAGTGGGTAATTTGCCAGATATAACCAGCGCTTCTACCCCTGGGGACACCATCGCGCCGAAGTGGAGTCGTAGGGTTGGTCAAGGACATCGGGAAGGCAGCTCTTCGTTGTCGCATGCCAAAGAGTAAACAGGTTCTTTGGTTTTGGTGCCAAAGTGTGTCAGGCGCTGGAGGTGGTGAAGGAGGGAGGGGCGCCTGACATTATCATCATGGCTGATGGCTCGGTCGAATTTTGTTCCCAGCTTATAACCTCCTCCTCCTCCTAATATATGGAATGGTCTGCCATCCAACGTCGATTGTTCCACTGTAGAGGTATTCAAAAAAAGTCTCAGCATTTACATAGCTACAAATCTCAGACTAGAATTATGTACTTCTATGTAGATTAAGGGGGAAATAGGTTAGGTACCGAAACAGCCATGTAAGGACCAATAGGGCTGTTGCTTTTCGTTTGTCCATGTGACTCCATACAACTCCTCGTTCTCCTCCTACTACTACAAGCCAACTAACCCACCCTACCGTGGGATTCCCACCAACACGTCAAGTTAAATGACACCGTACATCTGGCAGCAACAACGTTTGTGTCAACTTGTTGTTATGGTTGACTTAACTGCGAAACGTTTCTAAATCAATCGAAACAATCGAAAGTTGTAAGTGGCGACTTCTTCCGAAGTTTAAATCCATTTCTAGGTTCGGTCTTGATCCTGAACATGCCTGGAGGTTTGTGAAGCTGGTTTCGCCTCATTCTATTGAACCCATGCAGATTATAGCTACGGTAGCTGAGTCCCCCCTGAGTCTCTCATACCATCCTTCAATGTGCTTTTTCCTTCACGTACCGAGGTAGAGAGGATTCTTGCAGTCGTGGGCTGAAGACCTACAGATAGGCGAGGCACTAGGGTGACAAGAGGAGAGACCCTCCCGCCAAAGGCGCTGCCAATAGCGTACCGGGGGGAGGAGGAGGAGGAGGAGAATGGGAAACGGGTACTCTCTTGCTCCTCCGATTTCCACGAATCTCAAAATTGTCCCGTCTTCACTGCTGGCACTGGAGTCAGTCGCCTGGCCCGGGGAAGGTGCGTGTGTGTGTGTGTGTGTGTGTGGGGGGTGGGTTACTACCATGTGGCACTTCTTTTCCACAGGTGCCAGGTTAAGAAATATTCTCGTGTCGTTTTACTGTGTTCAATTGATGTTTAGTTGGTCTAACAAGTTCAATCGACCAATCAATCAATCAATCAAATCAACCATCCCGAGTCCACTGCTGAACAAAGGCCTCCTTCATAGCATTCCATGATTCACACGACCGAGCCAAACTCTGCCACGTCACTCCTGCAAACTTCTCAATCTCATCTCTCCACCTCCTGTCTGGTCTCCCTCTTCCACGCTTCCCATCTCGCGGCGTCCACTCAGTAACACACTTGCTCCATCGCTCATCAGTCGTTCGCACCAACTTACCTGCCCAATTCCACTTCTTCTCTTTCACCGCCTCCACAATAACTTTCACTCTAATCTGCTCTAACAAGTTAGTGATGTTAATCACTCGGTGCCAGATTGGGCGTGGGTCAGGTTCGGGTGTCCGCGGTAGTTCCTGCGCTTCTTTTGCTCCAGGGGGACAGCAGGCGTCGTTTTTATGCGTCCAAGCTGGAATATCGTCGAGGCTGACACCAGACAATTCTATTCGTTGCAAGGGAAGCTCTGGCTGCCAGAGGCTTCAGACAGTGCCAGTCGATGCCAATTGTTGACACGACCCTCCCGTCATATGTCTGCTTGCATGAAGGCACTTGTGCCTTGCACGAAATGAGCTGGCACTTGTGTGTCCTACACCAAACTGTGGCACCCTCGAACGGGCAGTCGGAATGACTCAAGACCCGGCGCAAATTGGTGCACAAGAACAGAAATCCCGGTAAACTAGAGTCCGCAAGAACATGAATTAAAACAACAGGGAGAAGAGAATGCTGTCACGTGGGTTTAGGTACAACATTGAACTGGTTTTAGCCACAGATGAAGTCGAACACCCCTTACCCCTTCGACACAGCAACTTTCTTTACCGATGTACTAAGCGGTGTCAGACGAGGCCGTTGAGATGACACGGAAACCGTGCTGAAACCGTGCGGAAACCGTCTCCACCGACCCTGGAGACGCCTGGCGACCTCATTCAGAGCTTCTGTTGTGGTGGACTGAGGAGGAACTTATATTTAGCTGGATAAAGTCGCCTGGCTTTTCCGATGACGTCAGTGCTGAAAGGACTAAAACGTAAGAGGAGGTGGTGGTATGAATCATAGTTTTGCGGATGAGAATAGCACAACAAAGAAGTAAAAAGGCGGCGGCGGCCAATCATCTCCCCTCCTCCTCCTCCGGGGCCTCAACAACAACACGTTATAACGCCAGTGTTTCGAGGAGTGTGACCAAGCTAGCATCATTATTATCATCATTATTATTATTATTATTATTATTATTATTATTATTATTATCATTATTATTATTATTATTATTATTATTATTATCATTATTATTATATTATTATTATTATTATTATAATCATTATTATTATCATCATTATTATTATTATATTATTATTATCATTATTATTATTATATTAATATTATTATTATTATTTTATTATTATTATTATTATTATTATTATATTTTATTATCATTATTATTATTATCATTATTATTATCATTATATTATTATTATCATCATTATTATTGTTATAATTATTATTATCATTATTATTGTTATTATTGTTATTATTATCATTATTATCATTATTATCATTATTATTATTATTAATATTAATAATAATGAAAAATAGACATTTGGGAATGGATACTAGGAGGAGATTGTATGGAGTGTGCCGACAGCACTGTATGGAGCAGAAATATGGAAGATAAGAGAGGAGGAGTTTAAATGCGAGAAGAAATGCCTGAGAAGTATGGTAGGGGTTACTAGGTTGGATAGAGTGAGAAACGAGGAGGTGAGGAGGAGAGCGGGGTTGGAAAGGGAGTTGGGAGATAGGGTTGATGAAAGAGTATTGGGATCGTGCGAATACATGGAAAGAATGAGTGAAGAAAGATTAGTAAAAGAGGTGTGGAAGGCAGAGGTGGAAGGAGTGAACTTGAGGGGGCGACCAAGGATGAAATGGATGGATGGGGTAAAAGGGACATTGGGAAAGAGGGGATTGTCTGTTGAGGAAGGAAAGGAGAAGACAGAAGATAGGGGTGAGTAGAATGGTTATGTATGGATGATGCTATAATGCATAGAAGGGAGTGGGTGGGGGATGGGGGGTGGGGGAGTATGTGTACGTGATATTTTGATTTCTCCCCGTTTTCTCTTTTTCTGCATGAGGGGACGGAGAGGGTGAGCTGTGTCTTACTACATTGCTTCTGACCCAGGGCAGTGAGCGAGATGCAGGGATGACCCGTCATCCAGGAGGAGCTAAAATAAGAGGGAGGGAGGGATGGTGAATGGGAGTGGAGTATGTGGGGATGGAATGGGTTGGAGTGGCTACCTCCCTTGTAAGAAAAAAAAAATGTTGGTACATGTATGAATGTATTGTTATTATTATTATTATTATTATTATTATTATTATTATTATGATCATTATTATCATTATTATTATTTTATCAATATTATTATCATTATCATCATTATTATTTTATTGATAAAATCTATCTAAACTGTACTCGAACATAGGTGTCACCATTATTTTGCACGTATCTTGACATGCATAAGCATATCGTTGAGACGACTAAACACACGCACACTCGAGTGACATGTCCCTCCATCAAGGAAGGAAGCGAATTCGACTGTTGCAGGAAACAGTTCCTCACGAACTGACATCGATACATCATTTATATATTCATTTGTTTATCTGTGTGTTGGCTTGTCCATTTGACCCAGGAACTATTTCTACGAGGTCATGGGCTAAAGGTCACCCCGGTGGGAGTTAAGGTCCTCCTGGCGCGGACGCCTTAAACATTCACATTTCTGCGCCATTCGTTCGAAGGGGGGGTGGATGGTGACTAAGCCTAGGAGGAGGAGGAGGAGGAAGAGGAAGAAGGGCGGATGAGGTGGACCCTCTGTTTCTGTGCAATTTCTGGAGGAGGGGGAGGGAGAGGGTAAGGTGGGGGAGAAGAGGTGAATATAGAAGAAAGAATGCGGAATCGGTGACTCTACCTCTCCCATGGGTGTGTGACCCCCCCCCCACAACACACACACATACACGACTCAGGGGCGCGGTTGATAGAGTCCCTGACTGTCACTACGGACGTCTGGGTTCGAATCCTGCCCAGGGCTGAAATAATTTCACTATCGCTGCGCTTCGAGTCGTTACTTCAACTCTCGTGGGTGGGGGAGTTGGGTGTGTGTGTGCGTGTAAGATCACAGCATTACCCATAGATCGGTCATACGAGCTCTGAGCTCTCTTCCGAGAGGGAAATAGCTGTCGATCACGAGTCCAGTACGTAATCCAAAAGACCAAGGTGAATCACACACACACACACACACACACACACACACACACACACACACACACACACACACACACACACACACACAGTCTCCTCCATATAGGTGCGTATAGGTATGAGTAAGGACCCTCGTCGATGTTGTTGCAGGCGGCTGGATCTGTTGGTAGGTGTAGGATTTGTGTACCGATTATCATCATTGTTTATTCAATTATTTATCGGTTTATTTATTTATTTATTCATTTATTGATATATTTATTCATTTATTTATTTTTGCGACGTTACCATCACAGGTCTCGGTGTGCACGCGAACTTTTGGTTAGTAGACTACTGATTTTATGTCGACTGACGCCACAGGATTTTGTTCGCTATAGTTGACGTCATCGTAGCGAGGAGATTAGACCTTTTAGAGGGGGTTTACACGGTTCGACAGACACGTGTTTAAAGTGATGTGTGAACGTATGAACGGGGTATTTGGTTGTCGAACACGTTGGTTAAACCCCAAATACCCCGTTCACACGTTCACACATCACTTTAAACACGTGTCTGTCGAACCGCGTTCGACGGACCGTTAGACCGTGTAAATCCCCCTCTTAAACTCAGAGGCGGTTGAGAGAGAAAGAGAAAGAAAATCGAAAGCGTTAGCCAGGATGAAATATTTGGAAGAGCCCTTTTTTAGCGTCAGGATGATGTAGATGATTTGGTTTAGCGTCACAAGCTCCTTTCTGTCAGGAGGCTAGGGCTGTGCCCCTTACATGGGATTTAGTAGCTTGGAATTTAATGAACCATGTCCTTAGTTCAAGTCGCCGGTGGCAGGATCCGAACCGCCACCACGACCTTTACCGTAAGCAACGACGCCCCAACCCGATCGGCCAGCGAGGATCCTAAAATTAAACGAAAATATTTGGGTTCTATACCTTTTATTATCTTCGCGATGAAAAATGCTGAATAACAATAATAGTTTGGCAGTGCCAATGGAGAATAACAAGTAACTGACAAAACCACTGAACTAGAATTACTTGACAGGAACTTTTGTGTGAACTTCATAAGGATGGTAAAATTAACATGAACCCAGACGTGTAGGAACAATTGCAGGCCGAAAGCATGAAAGAGGTTTTGGAGGTAGTTCCCTTCTCACGGTCGAGTTACGACAGGCAGCTAAAGAACTTCGCAAGAACAAGGATATATATATATATATATATATATATATATATATATATATATATATATATATATATACATATATATATATATATATATATATATATATATATATCAATTCAGCCATCTTAAGTCTATTGCTGAACAAAGGCCTCCTTCATAGCATTCCATGATTCACGCGACCGCGCCAACCTCTGACACGTCACTTCTGCAAGCTTCTCTATCTCGTCTCTCCACCTTCTGTCTGGTTTCCCTCTTCTACGCTTCCCATCTCCCGGCGTCCACTCAGTAACACACTCGCTCCATCGCTCATCAGTCATTCGCACTAACTTACCTGCCCAATTCCACTTCCTCTCTTTTACCGCCTTCACAGTGTCTTTCACTAGTCTGCTCTCTCACCCAACTTGCTCTCTTTCGGTCTCTCAGCGTTATTCCCGTTATTGATCTCTCCATTCTTCTCTGTGCACTCCTTAGCTTTGTTTCCATCGCCCTCGTCACTTTCCAAGTCTCACACCCGTAGATTATTGCTGGCAGAATGCATTGATTGTAAACTTTACGTTTCAAACATCGAGATAGAGAGCCTCTCAGGATTTTATTATACTTACCAAACATTTTTCAACCAATTGTTATACGTCTTTTTATTTCATTGTCATGATTTTTTGTCACTTTCACCATCTGGCCTAAATAATTGTACTCTTCAACTTCTTCAGGACTCTCATCATCTATCATAATCTCTTTACTTTGGACTTTCGTGTTGAACATTACTTTGGTTTTGGTCTTATTCATTTTTAAACCTACTTTGAGACTTTCCTTGTTCAGATCACTCAGCGTATCTTGCAAGTCTTCTGCTCTTTCTGAAATAAGAATAATGTCATTCGCAAATCTTAGGTGGTTCAAATATTCGCCATTAGTATTCAAACATTTCATTTCCCAACTCAACCTTCCGAAAATCTTTTCCAAACAAGCATTAAATAATTTAGGTGAAATTGTATCACCTTGCCGTACTCCTTTCCCGATCTTGATCTTTTCTGCATTTTTTATGTAGTTGAATTATAGCGGTACTTTTCGCATAAATATTTTCTAAAACCCTTACGATCTATTCGTTTGTACCCTGTTTGCGTAGTGAGTTTAGTATTGCTATTTGTTCTACCGAACCAAAGGCCTTCTCGTAATCTACAAAAGCTAACCAGAGAGGTATGTTGTATTCTGTCGTTTTCTCGATTAGTTGGTTCATCGCCTGCTAATGGTCTAGAGTCGAGTATCCTCTCCTAAAGCCTGCCTGTTCTCTCGGTTGGTTTCCATCTAAAACTCGACTTAGTCAATTTGTAAGGATCTTGGAGATTGCTTTATATACATTTGATAGCAAGCTAATCGGTCGATAGTTACTAAGGTCCTTCTGGTATGTGTGTGTACAGTTGATGAAATCACTTCTGTTGAGTTGAAATACAAAATTCATTGAAGAAATTAACGGTTCATCTATTTTATTATTTTCTTTGATAAAACTGGCCAGGCAGGGGGAAAGGTCGCTGTCGTTGCACGCGTGCCAATGGTTACCCACACCCCCTGATCCCGACGCGTGGGTGAGATGGTTACCCAATCGGAGCAGGTGATCAAAATGACAATAATAACAATAATGATAATAGTACATATACCAAATGTTTTTCCCCCTTACAAGGGAGGTAGAAAAAAAAAGGCGTAGAAACCACTCCCACCCATTCCATCTCCTACATACTTCACTCCCCTCTCCCCTCTTCCCTCCCCCTCATCTTGGCACTTCCTGGATGACGGGTCATCCCTGCATCTTGTCCACTGTATAAATAACATAAAAGGGATAAGCCATGGATTTGGCCAAAAATCGTCAGGTCACCGATTTGGCCCAAACTTAGCCCAGAGGAAGAGAGTCGCGCACAGAGCACCCCGAGGTAGACGTCAGGAACCTGAACCCGAACCCAAGGGCGGATGCGTAGCGACCAGCCAAATTTGAACCTTTTTTTCTGATTGTTCACACTTCCGCCTCTGGCGCCCGTACCTCTGACCTGAGTGGTGTCCAAATGGAATCCACAGGATGTTTGGTGGCCTTCGACCAGTGGGTGAGATAATGGCCCAATCGTAGCAGGTGACCAAAATGACCCCAAGTGACTGATTTGGCCCAAACTTAGCCCAGAGAGAGAGAGAGAAAGAGAGAGAGAGAGAGAGAGAGCTGTGCCCAGCGGACTACGAGGGAGGCGTGAGGAACCTGGACCCAAGGGCGGGTGCGTGGCGACTGGCCAAATATTAGCATTTGTTTTTCAGTTTCTTCTTCAGGCGCCCGTCTTTGTGGTGTCCGAGTGCAATCCACGGGAGCCCTGGTGGCCTCGTGGGTGAGATGGTGCCCCAGTCGTAGTAGGTGACCAAAATGACTCACTCCAAGACAACTCAAAGGAGACCCACGTATTTTGCCAAAACCTGGACCCAAGGGAGCGTGCATGGTGAACCAGCCACATTTAATAACCCACGGGTGTTGCCACAAATCGTGAGGTCACCAATTAGGCCCAAATTTAACCCAGAGGAAGAAAGTCGTGCAGAGAGATCTACGAAGTAGACCTGAGGAACCTGGACCCAAGGGTGGGTGCTTGGCGCCCAGCCAAATTGGAGTCTTTACTCTGATTATTCACACTTCCGACTCTGAGTGGTGTCTAAGTGGAATCCACAGGAGGCTTGGTGTCCTTCGATTTGTGGGTGAGATGGTGTCCTAATCGCAGCAAGTGACCAAAAATGATCTCCAAATAACCCATGGATTTTTGCCCAAACTCGTCGTCAGGTGACTCATTTGGCCCAAACTTAGCCCAGGGAGAGGGAGAGTCGTGGACAAAAGTACTGCGAGGTAGAGTTGAGGAACCTGGAGCCAATGGCAGGTGTGAGGCGACTAGACAAAGTTTAGCCTTTTTCTGATTTCTCAGACTTCCGCCCCGGGCACCAGTATCTTTGACCAAAATGACCCGAAAACGATATGGTTTAACGTCACACACTCCCCCTATCGGGAGGCTAGAACGGTACCCCTTACACTTTGTAGCGTGGAATTTAATAAACCATGTCCTTGGTTCAACTTCGCCGTTGGCAGGGTTCGACCCGCCAGCCCCTCGACCTTCGTCTACGTCGGTACTGCGTAGTACGAGGTAGACGTGAGGAACCTGGACCCAAGGGCGGGTGGTTGGCGACCAGCCACATTTAACCTACGGATTTTGCCAAAATTCGTCAGGTGACCCATTTGGCCCAAAGTGAGCCCAGAGGGAGAGAGCCGTACACAGAGCACTGCGAGGTAGTTAGTCGTGAGAAACCTGGACCCAAGGGCGACCAGCCAAATTTGAGCCTTTTTCCTGATTGTTTAAACTTCTGCCTATATGTCGCCCGTACCTTTGGCTTGAGTGGTGTCCAAGTGAAATCGACAGGAGACACGGTGGCCCTCGACCTGTGGGTGAGATGGCCCAATCGTAGCAGGTGCGCGTTTTCAAGTATTTACTTAATTGTAGTATAAAGGAAATGAGCAACGCTCGTGAGGGACCTGTCTTTTACACTCTTGGTATGTGTGTGCACACGCGTGTGTATCTGTGTGTGGAAACTTGAAGTTCGAGAGGAACCTCGTATGCAAACCTCATCACCAAGAGCAAGAACCTTTGACCCGAAGTAACCAAACCCTTTGCCAATCCTTTCGGCCATTTTCATGAAAGGTCCTGAAGCGAGACTACAACCGTGTGTGTCTGCGTGCAGACACGTGTGCACTTGTGTACGTACACACGAGCATGTGTACCCGCATGCACGTACACAGGAGCGGGGTGGGTGATGAGAGGGAACTTGGGGGGGGGGGAATTCTGTACTGTATGTGTCCCCGTCTCGTTCGACATATGGCCAACATCTTTCCACTCGAGGAAGGCTGCCAATGGTTCGTGGTCTCTTCGGTTTTTATATGCACCTGCTTCTGTGTGTGCGTGTGTGTGATTCACCATGGTCTTGGATCACGTGTTGCACTCGTGATCGACAGTTATTAACATCCCGGATGAGAGCTCAGAGCTCGTATGACCGATCTATGGGTAATACTGTGGCCTTACACGCACACATCTCCGACTCCCCGCCCACGAGAGTTGGAGTAACACCCCGCAGCGTAGTGTGTGTGTGTGTGTATGTGACTCGTGATCGACAGCTATTTCCCTCCCGGAAGAAAGCTCAGAGCTCGTATGACCGATCTATGGGTAATGGTGTGACCTTACACGCACACACACACCCAACTCCCCGCTTACGAGAGTTGGAGTAACGACTCAAAGCGCAGCAGCATTCAGCCCTGGGCAGGATTCGGACCCGGACCGCCGTAGTGACAGTCGGGGACTCTACCAACCGCGCCACCGTGTGTGTGTTTTGTATAGGACCCGCACTCGTACATTGTCACAAAGGATTAATGTTGTACAGCGACAGACGATTTGATGAACCACTTGCGGATCGCACCACATCTAGCCGGGGTCCCGGTCGTTAGGGACCTCGATCAAGCTGGGGTCCCGACTCTGCCGCAGTGACGTAGCCAGCTGCGACTCGAACTTCACCGGCGCGCCCTCCTGCTGCCTGTCCTCGTCTCCACAGTGCAGCATATGCTGAGAGCAGATGTCGTAGGCCAGGGAAGCAGCAGCATGGATTAGGGCCGCTGTTGACGTAGCAGCATGTGTTTGTCAGGCGCAGCATATGCTACGCACATCCTGTTTTGCTGATATCGGGACGGCAGGTCGAGTCACCAACGATGATTCACACGTGGGGGCACGCAACGCCCCCCTCCCCCCCCTCACCCGCAGCGGCCTCGCCACCCCAGCCAGCTCTCCCCCCCCCCCTCACCGCGACCATGTACCCTTTACGGCAGCATTTCCCCCTTTTCCTCGTCCCTTCTTCTCATAAGAACATAAGAATGAAGGAGACTGCAAGAGACCACAAGGCCTACACTAGGCAGCTCCATACCCATCACCACCTGTCATCCCCATCCATAAAGCTGTCTAACCGTTTCCTAAAACAACTGATAGTTTCACCGCTCACTACATGGTTACCAAGTCTATTCCATTCGCTGACCACCCTATTAGTAAACAAATTCTTGCCTATTTCCTTCTTAAATCTAAAATTGTCCAGTTTAAATCCATTACTGCGAGTCCTGCCATGTTGTTTTGATATGATGACCTTATTTGCATCACCCTTTGTTCCCTTCCCCGCCTCCCTTTGTCTTTCCTCCTCAGCTTTCCTTATCTTCCTCGACCACATCTTCCTCTTTCCCGTTCCCTTCTCGTCCAGGAAATGTTATCTTGTAACAACTGGATTGTTCTCACCTTACGTTTCAAGCTGGTTTGATAAGTAATAATCATAATAATGATATAATAACAATAATAATAATAGTAATAGTAATTATAATAATAATAATGACTAATAATAAATAATAATAATAATGATAGTGATAATGAGTGTACCGGGTTCCATACTGTACAATAGATAGTTTTCTGTAGTGCCTTTGTTGAGAACATTGATCAGCCAAAACACCTTTCTCCCCTTAGCATTCGTTCGATCAGATGCTGAACGATACACAATTTGGGAGAGAGGTGCTACAGATTTATCGACGATGAAATAAAACACAATTAGCAATAGAGTTCCTCTACACCGGTCGTGTTGTAGTGTAAGACGTGGACTGTAAATGAATATATAGGTTGTTCATCGACAGTTGTGTTCAAATGGCGAGATGGTAGCCAAATCGGAGCAAGTGGCCAAATTATATTCTTAACCCCTTCCATACGGTGCCGCATACGTAGGCGGCATGAGGAGCAAGTGGATACGCGAGGCTGCCATATCGGCGTCTTGATTATATTTATTGTAGTTGCCCCTGCGTAATGACATTCTCTCTAAACCAGTGGTTCCCAAACTTTTTTCTGTCATTTCCCCCTGCACCCAGGTCAACTATCCAGATTTCCCCCTTCATGTGTAGCAGGGAAAGAGTAGTTGAAATACACTGTGACTATTTACTAATTTATTTTTCAAATGTACAAATATACTGATAAACAGGCATTCTCTCTCTCTCAGACATAAGAAAATCCATCAGAGATTTTTTTTAGTAAGTAGTGTAATTATTTCCCCCTGGTAGCTTCAAATTTCCCCCCAGGGGGAAATTTCCCCCAGTTTCGGGACTACTGCTCTAAACTGTCTACATCACATTTTCTATGGTTATCAATATTCACGGGAGAAAGAGAAAACGATCGATATAAGCGGTGACTACTTTATGATGCGAGTACTATTACGACACTCCCTCTGGAGTAAGTTTGGGCCAAATCGGAGACATGACGGTTTTTGGCCAAATCCGTGGGTAATTTTGAGGGTCATTTTGGCCACTTGTCCCGATTGGGTAACCACCTCCACTACAGGTCCAGGGCCACCAGGGCTCTTCCGGATCGCACTTACATACTGCTCATGCTAAAAGTACGGGCGCCAACAGGCGTAAATGAAAGGAGAAAATTACACAAACATAAACAAATTTGGCTGGTCGCCACAACCTCGCCCTTGGGTCCAGGTTTCCCACGTCTACCTCAATGTGCCCTGTGGACGACTCTCTCCCTCTTGAGTAAGTTTGGGCCAAATCGGAGACATGACGGTTTTTGTCCAAATCCGTGGGTTAACCCCTTTGGTAATTTTGAGGGTCATTTTGGCCACTTGTCCCGATTGGGTCACCACCTCAGCTACAGGTCGAGGGCCACCAGGGCTCTTGCGGACCGCACTTAGATACTGCTCAGGCTAAAAGTACGGGCGCCAACAGGCGGAAATGAGAGGGGAAAATTACACAAACACAAACAAATTTGGCTGGTCGCCACAACCTCGCCCTAGGGTCCATGTTCCCCACGTCTACCTCGCTGTGCCCTGTGGACGACTCTCTCCCTCTGGAGTAAGTTTGGGCCAAATCGGAGACATGACGGTTTTTGTCCAAATCCGTGGTAATTTTGAGGGTCATTTTGGCCACTTGTCCCGATTGGGTCACCACCTCAGCTACAGGTCGAGGGCCACCAGGGCTCTTGCGGATCGCACTTAGATACTGCTCAGGCTAAAAGTACGGGCGCCAACAGGCGGAAATGAGAGGGGAAAATTACACACAAATTTGGCTGGTCGCCACAACCTCGCCCTTGGGTCCATGTTCCCCGCGTCTACCTCACTATGCCCTGTGGACGACTCTCTCCCTCTGGAGTAAGTTTGGGCCAAATCGGAGACATGACGGTTTTTGGTTCCCCACGTCTACCTCGCAAGAACCCTGGTGGCCCTCGACCTGTAGCTGAGGTGGTGACCCAATCGGGACAAGTGGCCAAAATGACCCTCAAAATTACCAAAGGATTTGGACAAAAACCGTCATGTCTCCGATTTGGTCCAAACTTACTCCAGAGGGAGAGAGTCGTCCACAGGGCACAGCGAGGTAGACGTGGGGAACCTGGACCCAAGGGCGAGGTTGTGGCGACCATCCAAATTTGTTTGTGTTTGTGTAATTTTCCCCTCTCATTTCCGCCTGTTGGCGCCCGTACTTTTAGCCTGAGCAGTATGTAAGTGCGATCCGCAAGAGCCCTGGTGGCCCTCGACCTGTAGCTGAGGTGGTGACCCAATCGGGACAAGTGGCCAAAATGACCCTCAAAATTACCAAAGGGGTTAACCCACGGATTTGGACAAAAACCGTCATGTCTCCGATTTGGTCCAAACTTACTCCAGAGGGAGAGAGTCGTCCACAGGGCACAGCGAGGTAGACGTGGGGAACATGGACCCAAGGGCGAGGTTGTGGCGACCAGCCAAATTTGTGTGTAATTTTCCCCTCCCATTTCCGCCTGTTGGCGCCCGTACTTTTAGCCTGAGCAGTATCTAAGTGCGATCCGCAGGAGCCCTGGTGGCCCTCGACCTGTAGCTGAGGTGGTGACCCAATCGGGACAAGTGGCCAAAATGACCCTCAAAATTACCAAAGGATTTGGACAAAAACCGTCATGTCTCCGATTTGGTCCAAACTTACTCCAGAGGGAGAGAGTCGTCCACAGGGCACAGCGAGGTAGACGTGGGGAACCTGGACCCAAGGGCGAGGTTGTGGCGACCAGCCAAATTTGTGTTTGTGTAATTTTCTCCTCTCATTTCCGCCTGTTGGCGCCCGTACTTTTAGCCTGAGCAGTATGTAAGTGCGATCCGCAAGAGCCCTGGTGGCCCTCGACCTGTAGCTGAGGTGGTGACCCAATCGGGACAAGTGGCCAAAATGACCCTCAAAATTACTGAAGGATTTGGCCAAAAACCGTCATGTCTCCGTCATGCCCCATAGGACCCCAATACCTATGCGAACTGAGGGCCCTTTGGCATCAGAGGTTTCAAGATGCCCGTCTTCCGACTTCGATGCTATCGTTCTTCTTCATTTCACCATTACCCTCCATTTGTGTGGTGTCGCTCTCGGGAGCTGCAGAGGTATGAAGTGGTGGGACCCTTTCTCTCCTTCTCCAGGCAAAGTTGAGGCTCCGGCCGGCCTCTTCAGGGCGAACGCTTGAGGAGAGCGCCCCCCCCCCCCACCGAGTAAAATCTTCGGAGGGTCTCCCGCCACTCGACTTGTGGGCGAGTGGGAGCGGGCAAATTCTCCTCGAACTTTGACCAGATCTAGAGGTTGGCCGATTTGGCCACACCTTGTCCCAATAAGGGGCAGAGAGAGTCTTGCTCAGAGCCCGTCATGAGAGTAGCAACGGGGTTGATCGAACGAGGGAGTATTAAATTTCGAGGGAGGAAAAAAAATCTTTATTGTAACGTTTTGTTAAAAAAAAAAAAAAAAAAAAAAATCGGCGGGGGTTGGGGGTGGAGTGGGGATGTGGAAAGCGTGGAGGAATGACAGGAGATGGGGGTGGGTGGGTATGTTTGGGGAGAAGGGCAACCTGCGGCCTTTGTCACGGAAGGCCGCCACAGGACAAAGGAAGCCCGAGCTTCCTGCCGCGCCTGTACTCTTGGCACCGGTAAGGGGCTTCGAGTGCCAAACGGGCTGGCAGCAACCTCCCCCCCAATCCACTTGTTTTGACATTGCATGGTCGACCCCCCTAAAGCTAGCTCTAAAGAGGTTACATGGGAAATGCGTTGTGGTCAGGAAGGCGTGGAGGGGGCAAGAGGAAGGCAAGAAGGTAATGGTCAAGTCGGGACAGCTTCTGCCCCTGCGGCTTTCATTCAGTGGGATACTGGTGGAACGGTTGACCGTCCTCTAGTTCTTCACGGAAACTCCTGGAGAGAGAGAGAGAGAGAGAGAGAGAGAGAGAGAGAGAGAGAGAGAGAGAGAGAGAGAGAAACACTTTTGCCTCCACGCAGGTCGTCGTTGTCACCTCCTCTTCTTCTGTCCCTGTGCGTGACGGCGACGGCGGCTGCGGCACGTTCAGCACTGCGGAGGAACACTGTATACGTTTTGCTTTCCAAACCCGAAACCATTTCATTGTTGTACAGATGTCCAGAGAGGTTGGGACCCCTGCCGGAAGAGGGCCATTGTCGATCGAGACCCCTCCCCCTACTTCTAGGTCGGATTCACCCAACCTTCTTTCGGTTTAGTAAAAGAGTTTTGCTCCATGCAGTCCATCGTGACACAACGACAAAACTTACCGCATCTTTCAGTGCGCATGCGTCACTGGCCAGGAGAAGTAGTACCTCCTGCCTCATGCTACCCTAACGACCAACCCACATTCCAGTTTCCCCTCTCGAGGTCATCGAAATAAAACGGGAATATCAAACATAAATCTTTATTTAATCTTCTTCAATCTGTCAACAATATGAACCTCACATAAAACTTTAATTATCCCGACTTTTTCCCTTCACTGAACCACTGCTCTGCCCGATGGGGGGGAGGGGGGAGGGGGGAGGGGAGTGTTCTGCTGCAGCACATCATCATCACCTTTGCATATTTTCCTTCTCCCTTCCTCCCCTCTTCTTCTTCTTCTTCTTCTTCTTCTATTCACCCAAGTGTTCTTCTAACTTTACGCGAGTCACTTGCACAAGAAAAATAATAATAATAATAACATGGGACATAAATTAAAGATAACAGAAGGTATGAGACAGTGGGATCCTATTTACATTAGGTTACTCTGTTGATAAATATTTGAAATTATTATTTTTTTTTAGACTTTGGTGTTGAGCAAGTAAGTGAATAGCCTCGCACGAAGTTCCCAATGTGTGTACATATGTACTACGTGTGTACCTGAGAGAGAAAGAGAGAGAGAGAGAGAGAGAGAAAGAGAGACGAAGTAGCGATGGAACTGGCGGAGCGTGTAGTGGGTGTGATGAGGGGGAGAGGATGAGGTGGATGGGTGGGGCGGAGGGTCCCCCGTGCGGCTATTCACTTGCCGTCAAGCTGTTGCAGGTCATATTCCGAAGAAAGGGGGGGGGGGTCTGTGCTATGGCAACACAAGTAAACAAAACTTGGCTTGAAATGAACTAAGTTACTGGTCCTCCTCCTCCTCCTCTTTCTCCTCAATGGCCCGCCCCCATTTGCCCCTTTCTTTCCATTCCAGGCTTACCAAATCATATAGATAATATCAAAATAATTACATATGGACTTGTATTGGGGGGGTTATGAGTGGTTTCTATGGTTATGTCTGTGTGCTTGTGTGCACGTCCGTGTTTGTTTGTTTTTTTTCTATGTGTTTGGACCTGTTGACCTGAGCGAAAGCTTGTTGATGCTGTGGGGAGTTGAGGACGACCTCGCGCCGTGACCCCCCAACTCTTCAGCCCAGCTCTTGAGTGCCACTCGCCGGCACGCGGCGGCAGCGGCGGCGGCACCACAGCGTCACGAGGAACACAGCGGCCTGCAGCACACACGCGCGCGCGTGTACACAGCGGCGGCATTCAAGCGTGCACAGCAGCACTACAGTGTACACAGCACCACTTCAGTATACACAGCGGCGTCCGAGGTGTACACACAGCACCACTCCAGTGGAGACGACAGCGACATTCGACACAGCGCACGCGCGCGCGAGCACACAGCAGCAGCAGCCCCCCCCGTGCCCCCTGGCCTACTCGAGAAGTGGTCTGAAGGCATCTTAATTAAACTAGAGTCACCTGAGTAAGACATGGTATCAACACAAGGGACAAATTACTTCGTCATCATCATCATCATCATCGTCATCATTATTATTAATATTATTATTACAAGCCTTTCGTGGCGCCTGAACGAGAAGCTCACAGCATCAGCGGCAGCGGCGGCGGCGGCGGCACGAGCAAATTTAGCAGAAACCGCGGCAGCGGCAGCAGCACTGGCACAGGAGGAGGAGGAGGTGGGGGAAGGAGGTGGAAGAGGAAGAGGAAGGAGGAGATGGAGGAAGAGGGGGAAAGGGAAGAGGAGGAGCAGGAGGAAGAGGAGGAAGAGAAGAGAGAGAGTACGACGACAAGTGTGACAGACGCCAGAAAAAGGGAGGAGGAGGAGGAGGACAGGGAGGGGGGAAGTAGGAGGGAGAAGATACGGAAGGACAAGAAGGAGGAGGAGTAGGAGGAGGCAGGAAAGGGTTGGGCTGTTGTTGCCGTTGTTGCTACTACAGCAACACAATTGACAACACTATCGCTCGCGCCAGTGGGGGGGGGGAGGGGGGGTGTCTACTATGGGAGGAGGAACAGCAGGAGCCAAAGTAGGAAGAGGGACTGTGGGTCGGGGGGAGCAGCAGCGGCAGAAGCGACGGTTCGGGGATGGTGGGGAGGGGGGGTTCACATTTGCAGGTCAGGACGAAGCCTCGTGTCCGTCTATCCATCAGGCCGGCCGACCATTTACCGGAGGATTAGAGGGGTTGCGTGGGGTGGGGGGTGTCTTTGGGGGGAGGGGGGGTGTCTGTGTCTGTCGGGTGGGGGGATGGGTGGGGAGCGCAGGTTAATTTGTCCTTTGCCACTTTACCATCTGGGTTATGACTTGCCCCCCGTCAGGCCAGGGTACGGGGGCGGCTGCAGCGGCGGCGCCGTCGTCGGCTCGGCTGTACAGCTGTGCGGGGCGGAACCACAACAGCTGCAGTAGCAGCAGCAGTAGCAGCAGCAACGAACATCATAAGACTCGTTGAACATCAGCAGCAGCCAGTCCCCCTTTACGAGCATAATGACCTGCAGCTTCATTTGTTTTAATAATAATTATCATAATTATATTATTTTTCCTCTCCGACTAACCCAAGAAAAAAAACTTCATAGCAGGAAAGCAAAAGAGAGTGTGTGTGTGGGGGTGGGGGGGACGGGGGAGAGAGAAAGGAACCTAAACAAAAGGAAGGGAAGGCTGAAGTACTTAACAACTATTCATCCGACTTGGCTTCTCCGATCACAGCACCGACAACAGCGCAGCCATGCAGCACAAGAGGCAGTTGCAACTTCGTACCCGCAACGACTACGACCACGAGCCCGGAAGGAGAATGAGAGTAAGGAGAGGAAAAAGAGGAGGGCTGCAAAAAAGATAGAAGACAGATGGATAGTGTGATCAAATGAAAAAGGGAGAGAAATAATGGGAAAAAAGAGAGCTAGACAGC
Source organism: Oratosquilla oratoria (assembly GCF_046742065.1). Lineage (NCBI taxonomy): Eukaryota > Metazoa > Arthropoda > Malacostraca > Stomatopoda > Squillidae > Oratosquilla > Oratosquilla oratoria. The sequence continues at coordinate 20,623,693 of NC_134817.1, read as the reverse complement.
AGCAGGAAAGGAGAGGAAAAAGAGGCAGGCAGGAGAGATAGATAAAAAGAGAGATAATGAGAAGAAATCTACACAGCAGAGAGAGAGCAAGAGAGAGAGACAGGAGGGAGAAAGAAAGACAGAGAGGAGAGAGTGGAAAGACAGGAGACGGAGATATAGAAAAAGAGAGAGGAGATAGAGGAGTATGAGAGAGGGGAGAGAGAAATAAGGGAGAAAGACAGAGACAGAAAAGAGAAGAGACAGAGAGAGAGTGAGAGAGAGAGAGAGAGAGAGATGGAGGAGTATGAGAGAGGGGAGAGAGAAATAAGGGAGAAAGACAGAGCCAGAAAAGAGAAGAGACAGAGAGAGAGTGAGAGAGAGAGAGAAAGAGAGAGAGAATGAGAAAGCTTGCCAGCAGCACAAACAACTGTCATGAACATGGCATAGCGAGCGAGCAAGACATGGAATCACACGCAACACACAGTGGCAAACTCTTGTTCATCTTTCTTTGACTTTGGTTGACACGCTTCAACCAACCAATCACAGATCTGTGGTGCAACTGTCCTTCCTCTGGCAAGTGACTTGTTTGTATATATTTTTTTCATTTGTTTCCCCTTCTTTTCATCTTTCTTAAATTCATTGGTGCTGAGAAGATTGGGTGGTGTTCCCACCTTGATGACACACAAGACAGACAGACAGACAGACAGACAGATGGCGTGACTCAAGAGCCAGCACATCCCATTATGGAGACATATCACATGCTGGTGATACACTGTGGCGACCGAGTTGCACCCGAATGGACCTCGTCCACTACAACAAAGTTTGTACTGGGGGGTGGGGGGCTCTGCAACACAGGGAGCTGCTCCGACTGGACGCACGCTGCACCTTCGCACTTCAAGGCAGCACCTGGTGGACTCCTGGCCCCGAACCAGGTCGCACCCCTCTCGCTCACACCTCCGTCAGCAACAATGACGGCTACAACTGGGTGGTGCAGGAGCAGCAGGGTCACAGGTCACAGGAGCATACTGGCTGACTTCCTGCTGGCCTTCCTGCTCGCCACCTGTTGGGTAGCGGGGAAGGGTGCGGCCGGCATGGGGCAGCAGGGCGACCCACGCAGGAGCGTTGGGGGCGTGCTAAACTACACTGCAGGAACAGAGGTCCACTCCGGTAGCCAGTAGTGTTTGCTTGTCCCCTTTTTAGCACAGGGAAGACTTCTGGAATGGGCACATTCTTTGCTACAGCAACATTATCTTTCTTATAGCAGCATAGGTAAATCACATCATCATCATCATCATCATCATCTTTACAAACTGAACTATTCATCTTATTCAATAGCCCTGGGAAATTTATGGCGAGCAGCAATGTCCCCAGGTTGTGTCCTGAGTAGTGGCACACACACGCAGGGAGGCGGGTCGAGTGCCCTCTGAAGTGTCACAGCGGGGGAGAGGGTTGGCATGCTAGGATGAGGGTAGCTGACAGAGACTCACTCACTGACTCACTGACTTGACTGACTGACTGACAAGCAGAGGAGAACACAGAACACTGACAAATTTTGCATAGCAGCACAATGTCAAATGCTGCCGTGGCCCTTCACGTTCAAAAGACTAGCAGATAACGGGGAGAGGGCGAGGGAGGGGGGAGGGATGCTAGGACACCACCAGGGACAGAGCTGCTCCAACTGGGTCTCAAAACTGACACTTAAAACTACAAGGTTCTTAAAACTATAGCAGGCCCTACAATCTCTTAAGTCTAGATTCGTTTGCACAAATTTTTTATGGGGTAATGAAAAAAAGGTGTCCAAAGAAGTGATATAAGGAAAAATCCACCAAGACATTCCTCAGTTTTGAAAGAATCGTCATTTTTCATCTTTTTGTTTTTTATTCTTGCTGAGAGGTTTGACTTAAAACTAGTGATCTCACTGCAACAGCCCCCCGCACGCGTCGCCGCCGTTGTCCTTGTGAAGGAGGAGGCTTCGGAGGTGGCTGGGTGGGTGGATTATTCCAGTGAAAGCAGTCAGGATGTTCTTATCTACACACTTGAGTCCACACCTTGGCTTCTTTGTTGAGACTCACGTCGATACGGCGGCGTCATCATGACACCAATAACAAGGCTATGACAGCAGGCAGTGGCAGGGGCGGGGGCAGGGATGGCAGTCGAGTGCAGCAGCGACAGCAGGAACCTCGCCCGTGATCCCATTTGGGTTGTCCTGTCCTCATCCTGCCACAGACCACAAAGGTCAGGTGGCATGCGGCAGCAACAGCAGTACCTGGCCAATTTGCTGGCTAGAATCTTCTTTTCCTGTTTTCCTCAGCTGCCTGTCCCCCAGCCCTGCCGGCTTGCCAGCACCCTGGACTGCCACAGCTTCACTGGTATTGGCCGTCATTCTTTCACACACACGCGCGCACGCACCCTTGTGATGCTTCATGCCAATAATCCATTGGTGCTGACAAAAGGAAAAGCTTAGGTCACGTCACTCCGTGGCAGTCACATTGTTGTTGTTGTTGTTGTTGTTGTTATTATTGGCCCTTCCATAGAGCTGAGTCTTATCACTACATCCTTGTGTTGACACATAAAACCCCTCATTTATTTCTGTACACTACTTCATGTCTCCATACATAGGCTATGTACACCATAAATCTGTAGTTTCAGTGGATAGGTCAATTTTAATAAAATAAGTTTCATTATCAAAATAAACCTATTTTCTCTCAACAGTCTCAATAGGTTAATAATAACATCATCTAGCTGTACACTATTCAGACTTCTGCATCTTTTTTCAGAGCACTAAGTGTGCATTGGTAAACAGAACTGTGTAACTACAAACACTAGTTTTCATTAACAGACCCACAGTGTAGAATATAGCTTCTGATCAACACCACTTAAAGCTTTCAGCATTCCTTCATTAGCTGTTGCACTGTAAAGCCCATGGCCTGCATTGATTCCTATACGCAACTGATGTGCATGGCTGTTGTTTGAATGTCGCGCTGGTCCTTGTATTTGCTCTTCTCCTGTGGTGTGTAAACAATCATTAGGAACATGTTAACACTCCCGGCGGACAGTGCCCACACAAGCCTCCTCACACAGGAAAAAGGAAAGAAAGAAAAAATAAAATCTGAAAAGTGCAATTTTCTCAAAATAATGAATCAAAGCAGAGAAAAGAAAGAAAGAAGAAGAAAAAACAATTAACTCATTGTTGGCAGTGCAATGACAAAAGTAGTGGAGATTGATGAAGGCTTGCAATGCCAGAACATCACTCCTTCCTTGCACATGAGCCATGGGCCTTGTCTACCTAACAACACTAAAAACTAATGCAGTCTGTGTGGAACTTTACCTGGGCACGACCCCTGATAGTTTAGCTATGTACAGTATACTGATTTTAGGGTATCACATTTGCATTTTGTTTGATATCAATACTCCATTCCTACTTCAAACAAAAATAAATTTCTATCCATATATTTTAAAGTTGTTTATGTAACTGATGAAACAAAGAGCCACATAACAATGGATCAGCTTGTTTAAAACTAAATGACCATTGCTTAAGGGTTTAACAAGTACTTACACATTAATGGAAGGTGCAGGGCAAGACAGTGGAAACACTCAGTTACCTTATAATAACCTTCCAGCTACTACCCATATCAAAAAGTACTCTAACTTTTCATTAAGGAAAAATATGCCACTAAATATTTATGAACATTCTTTATATATTATTATCATCATTATCATGAAGTCAATTTTATGGCAAGGGAGAAAAGCCAAGTAAGTATTCTAGTCATGTATCTTAGCCAAAGGAATTACGCACAATGGTGAAAAGAAGGAAGGAAAACACGAGAAGAAATGTGTATTTGGGTCCCTGTCTTGCCCTGGGCCATCCCAAAACAGTGATATATGGAATCCACTAGAGGGGCAATTTGGCTTTGTTTTCATCTACGCAATCCCTGTATAGATTTATGTCTCTTCATAAAGGCACATATCTAAAATTGAGGGGGAAATTCCACTTTGCTCTCTTAAAAACCATAAAAATAAATTCAGCTCTTGACATAACCCTTTAAAATACTCTGCCTAAAACAAATGGGCCTCAGAGACTTCGCTTGGATGATGGCGAGTCCAGTCTGGCCCGTCTTGGTACAGCAACAAAGATGGCTGGCTGTAGCAACGCACACCTCACCACAACCAACAAGGAGGGCTGGTTAGAGCAAGTATCCATTTTGCCACAACCAGCTGTACATGGATGGAAAGCAAGTTAAACGGACTCATGGAAACACAGAAAAAGCCGAGTGGAATGTAAGTGATGAGTGACAGAACTTTGTGGAAACAGCCTTGGCAATGACGACGACAGCTTTGCTGCTTGAGATTGAAGAGAGTGACTGACAGGGTAAGTTATGTGGAGTTAAACAGTTCACAGAGCAAAGAATGGTTCACCTAAACAAGTGGCACTTTCGGGCTGACATGTACATATGGACACATTAGCAACTACTGCTTGCTGAGTATGTATCAAAAAGACATTGCATTTACTTCCTTTTCCTGGGTAAATCTTGCCCTAATCTAGGCTGAATTGGAATTGTTAGCTATTAAGAAATTTTCTAGTTTCTCTGGTATAAATCAAGTTAAAAATTGATACGGCGAAAAACAAAGACCTCCTAGCTATTAGACGACTGACACCCTCATTCGTGAAACCAACCCATTTATTAGGCCTCAACACTATGGTTCCTGAAACTTTGGATAGCTAAGACGAAACAAATGCACATCAACCTTCCAATGGTTACCTTCTGAATACAGATGCAGAAAACTAACCAAAACTATAAGAGACTGCCTACCATCTTCAACCATTTTCAGCCAATTGTCTTATAATCAACAATAAAGTGTTAAAAAAAAGAAGAAAAAAAAAGTTAAGAACCCTAAATATACCTCCTTTAATCCACATCATCACATATCAAATCTGTTATAAGACAACAATTGAGAAGCCAATGACAAACAGGCAAAAGTCTTCCACATTATGAGCATGTTAGTCTTTCCACGTGGAGAGCGAATGAGTAGCTGGAGCCATTTTCTTCACTGGAGTCTCTCTTGAATCTATCTAAAAGTTCCTGAAAGAACAAAAAACATGAGCATGAATGGCAATAAAACAAATGGGACATTCAAATGCATTCATTTTTATAACTTTTGCAATGGCAATCAAAACTACCTACAAAGATGTGTTATTTTTACTAATGTAAAATACTGGCTGGTTATATAATACTATCAGATCCATCATCCAATCAGCTGTTACCTATGAAAGGAGGTGGTCTAGGCAGGGGAGAAGAACATCCTCACCTTTTTCACTCTCATCATATGCATCCTTTAACTCCTTTCTGCTTAAACCACGCAAAGACTGCACTTGATTTTCCCAGCAATACAGCCAGTTCATCTGTACTGTATTATAATTCTGTTGTACACTTTACCTGGATGCTTATGTGCCAATATCTCACTGATTCTTGCAACCCATTTCGTTATATACCGGAACTAAGCATACTTTCTTCCAGTCTTCAAGGACTCTCCTTTTCCCATAACATATTATACAACCTTACTACTCATTTTCACTGTCTTACTCTCTTCTTTTAACCATCTCTACACTTGCATCATCCAGTCCCATATTTCAGCTTTGTCACTGCATTCTCCACTTCCTTTCCTCTAATTTATGTCTCCTCAACTTTCCCTCTATTCTCATTCCTCCTCTCCCCAGTGTTGACATTTCGTAATCATCCTCACTCATATTTAGCAATTCCTCAAAGCATTGCTTCCACCCTTCAACATCCTCAACCTACTTGGCTTACTTCCATTCTTATCATCAACTTCACTCTTCATCCTGGGACCAATGATGGGTACCTGATTGTGGTGGTCCTGCATCCTGAACAGCAGAGAGAATAATCTCCCTATAACTCGTTTTTAACACCCCCTCTCACTTCCATCAACCCCAAAGGCTTGACAGTCTCCAGACCAGGCCAAAAATAACTGACAGCTTTTACTGTATTTCTTCCATTGGTGACCACTCGCCTTCTACTGCTTTCAGCTGGTAACACGAAACAGTTCCATGTCAATACAAAACGGACAACAGTCCAAATTTTCTTCTTGGAGAGATCTATGGGAGGGCTTCAGGACTGTTGCCAGCTGTGAGTTTCTAGTCAGTGAAACTGAAGACCATGTTTATTACTATTATTCTCCTTCTTCTACTTAAGCTTTCTCACCTCATTCACCTGCTTCCAGAAATGTTTCCCACTGTCCTATTCTTAGATCCTCAGAGCCATGGCATCTCTCATTACTCTCATGCTTGCATTGTGCCACCTTCTGTCTCATTTTGGGCTTGTAGATCACATTTTCACTCAGACAGCTCAGTGAGCAAACCAAGTGAGAAAAGGAAGCAATTATACCTATGTTTTGTAGATCTTGAGAAGACATTTGACAAAGTACATAGGAAAGTAGTACAAGAGACCATGAAACAGTATGGAATGCATGGTAGACCAAGAAACAGAATGGAGTGCATGGTAGTAGGGAGCTTTAGTAGTGGGTTGTGGAACTTGTGTTAAGGTGGAAAATGGGGAGTACATATTCTAAATTGTTTTAGTATTTTATTGGCAACAATCAGCACTTCTATCCTTGGGGACAATACTGCACCAAAGAAATGGCATTGTAGAGGTGTTAACGGAGAGATTCATAGACAGCAGTAGAATAGAGGGATACATACATACATATACCATTGGCTTTTTCCCTCTTACAGGGGAGGCAGCCAAAGTCAAAGGCTAAATCCACTCCCATCCATTTCATCCCCTCATACTCTACTCCCATTCACCAACCCTCCCTCCCTCTTTTCTTAGCTCCTCTTGTATGACAGATCATCCCTGCATCTTGCCCACTACCCTGGCTCAGAAACAATGTAGCAAGACAAAGCACACTCACAGCAAAGCTGCTTCATTTAATCAGCGACTGCCCCTCTCTATTCCCTAATGCAAAAAAAGAGAAGACAGGGAGAAATCCCTTTGGGCTGCATCAAAATATTATTCACACATGCTCCCTCCCCCTCCCACTCACGTCCATGCATCACAGTATCATCCATACACAACCATTCTCCACTCATCCCTATCTTCTGTCTTCTCACTTCCTTCCTCAACAGACATTTCCCTCTTTCCCAATGCCCCTTTTACCCCATCCATCCATCTCATCCTTGGTGGCCCCCTCATGCTCACTCCTTCCACCTCTGCCTTCCACACCTCTTTTACTAATCTTTATTCACTCTTTCCATTTGTCCATATCATTCTAATATTCTTTCATAAACCCTATCTCCTAACTCCCTTTCCACTCCTGCTCTTCTCCTCACCTCCTCATTTCTCACACTATCTTAGCAAGTAACCCCTATCATACTTCTCAGGCATTTCATCTCAAACACATTTAAACTCTTCCTCTCTTATGTTCCATGTTTCTGCCCCATACAGGTGCTGTTGGCTCAATCACTTTTTCATACAGTCTCCTCTTAGCATCAATTCCCAAATGTCTGTTTTTCATTACACTTTTTAATCTCCGAAGGCATTTACATGCTTCTCTCAATCTACATTCTACCTCCACCACCACTCCTCCCTTTCGCGCCACATTCACACCCAAGTATCTAAAGCTATCCACTTCCTCCAGTCTCTCTTAATATTCACTTCCAATTTGCTGCCATCCTCTCCCCTTGTACATCTCATTACCTTACTTTTACCCACACTTATCTTCAATTTCCTTTTTTCACATACTTTCCCAAACTCTGTCACCAACTTCCTTAATCCCTCCTCAGATCCTGCTATAAGCATAGTGTTGTAAGCAAAGGACAACTGGTTTATCTCTCATTTTTCTCCATTTTCTTTAACCATCTCCAATCCCCGTCCCATTACCCTTGCATTTACCTCTTGCACCACCCCATCCATGTATAAATTGAACAGCCAAGGCGACATAACACATCCCTGGTGAAGTCCCACCTTTACATCAAACCACTCTTTCTATGTGTAATTCTAATACAAGCTCTATTACATACATACATATACCAAGGCTTTTTCCCCCTTTCAAGGGAGGTAGCCTAAAAGAAAAAGGGATAAAATCATTCCCACCCACTCCATCCCTAAATACACTCCACTCCTCTCCACCCTCTCTCTTATCTTAGCATCTCCTGGATGATGGCTCTATTACTCATGTAAAAGCTCTTGATGGCTCTTAACAGCTTTCCTCCTATCCCATATATTTTCAATACCTGCTACTTTGGCTTCCTTTCTACCCTGTCATAACCTTTTTCCAAATCAATAAAGGCCTATACAACATCCTTACTTTTCACTAAACCTTTCGCACATATCTGCCTTACCACAAAAATCTGATCCAGGCAACCCCTGCTTGTCCAAAACCTACACTCTTCCTCACCAATTACTCCCTCTGTTCCTTTCCTAATCGTCTCAATCAAAACCCTCCCAGCCTTCCCAACTACACTTAACAAATTGATCCCTCTGAAACTACTACACTCACACTTGTCCCCTTTTCCTTTGTAAAGTGGAACTATACAGGCACTCCTCCAGTCCTATCCTTATTTTTTAGAGAAACATTAAACAACTTCACCAGCCAGTCCACCATCACTGTACCTCCCTTTTTAAGATACTCTGCATGACACCCATCCAACCCAGGTGCCTTACCTCTCATCATTTTAATAACTGCTTTCACCTCATATTTCCTTATTTCTCCTCCATTTTCCTCATTCAACACTCATTTTCTTAGCACTTCCCACTGCAACTACCTTTCCCTCCCTACCCTCCTTCACATTTAGCAACTCCTTAAAATACTCTGCCCATCTTTCTCTTACTGCTGTCTCATCCATTATCATCTCTCCATCTGCACCTTTTACCTTTTCTTCTCTACTTGATTCGCCTCCTCTTCCTCTTTTAATTTCCTTTCAAAACATATTTTTACTTTCAAAATTTTGTCATACTCTTACCCCATTTCACATCTGCTCTCCTCTTTGCCTCCTTTATCTTATACTTATTTATCTTTTCTTTGTATCTCTCATATGATTATCTCATCCTATTTTGTAACAAACCTGTGAATGCTCATTTCTTCTCTTCTACACCCTTCTTTGCTTCATCATCCCATGACATCCTTGAAATATCCCCATTCCTCCACTCCCTAGTTCTAGTCTATCCTTCACTTCCTCCTACTCTTCTCTCAGCTTCTTCTTGAACTCCCCATTTTCTTTCTCATTTAAGCAGTTTACTCTAAGCACCTCCCTACTTTGTCCTTTTCCTCTTTCTCCACCTGTCCTCCACTCTCAGCTTACCTTTACCAAAAAATTATTGAATATTCCTCCACTCTCTCCCCAAGAACATGTACATCCAAAACTCTTCCTGCTCTTCTCCTGGTTACCACTATATAGTCCATTAAAGCCCTATCTACCACCCTTCTATCCACCACCCTCTCTCATGTGTACTTTCTTCCTAAACACTATTTGCTATGTTGAAGTGCGTAAGACAGAACGAATGGAAGGGTGGTGAGGTAAACACCAGGAACTGTTGGAGTTTTATTGCTAACGTTTCGTCCTGAAAGGACTTCCTCTGAAGAAGTCCTTTCAGGACGAAACGTTAGCAATAAAACTCCAACGGTTCCTGGTGTTTACCTCACCACCCTTCCACTCACTATTTGCTATCATCAACTCTAGACACATCACCATCATCTCTCTACTACAATTTTTTCCCTAGAGTTCCACACTTCCCAACCACTCCATCTATAGGTTCATTTCCTACCCTAACATTGAGATACCCCAATACCACTACATAAATATTTCTCCCTAAACTCACTATGCACTCATCTAAATCTATTCAAAACGCCTCCCTTTCCTCTACACTCTTCTCACTACCAGGCCCATATGCACTTACAAAAAACCACATTTCCCTTCCAAGTTTCACCTTCATCCACATTAACCTTGAGAAACCTTCTTCCACTCCACTACATGTTTACCTACATCTTCAATTACTAGTATAGCCACCCCCTCTCCCCATTGTCCTCACTCCTAACACCCTCCCAATTACACTCCCAAACTGTAACTCACCTCTCTCTTTCAACTTGGTTTCACTCAATGCCAACACATCCATCTTCTCACAAACATACTGCCTATCTCTTCCCTTTTACTCTCTTCTGTGCCACATCCAAGTACATCAAAAGACCCAAACCTTTGGGTTCTGGTTGGAAAACTCCTCCTAGACCCTCTCTGTAGCCCCAAAGGGGCTATAGAGAGTAGGATGCCTAGTTCTATCCCCATCCCATTTTTGTAGCCTTTTATGACTCAGTTGGGAACACTCAATGAGTATTCTTTTCCCCTACCACAGGGTTTGGCAAAAAAAAAAAAAGGAAATGAATATTCAGAGAAGTGGTACAAGATAGTACTAAGAGTAGGGGGACAGCATACTGGAGGGACCGTTGCAGTATAATAGAGGAATAGTACAAGTTAAAAATTATCAGCATTCTCTCTTTTTTTTTTTTAAGTGGAGATTAGTCTTTAGTCATTACAAGAATGCTGTGTGACTCAGGTCTGTAGGATTGTCACTTAAATCCCTAAATTCCTACATAAAATTTTGCAGTCAGTACCCCATACATGTTTGAGGCAACTGTATCTAGGAATGAGTGATAGTGGAGAATACAAGAGTTGTGAATGAAATGGAGGTTAGAGATGGGCATGGGTAGGGAGGGGTGGATAATGGACAACATATGTAGATGACACTGTTATGCTTAGGGAGATGGAAAGGGGGCTTGCAGTGGCGAGTGGGTTTGACTAAGGTACATTTTATGTGTATTCACTTAATCTAAATATACAGGATAGAAGCTATGCTTGTGGAGTCCCTTTTTTCTATGGATTCAAACTTAAGATTTGAATTAACTTATTATTATGATTTTAGATTGAGTTATGTATTTTTAGGCTATTCCATAAGTTAACACAAGCATAGAATTTTTTTTTTTTTTATATCCTTTAGGTATACAGTCTTTCCAAATCCTTCCCATGACCTTACAATGCCCTTCTGTCACTTGTACTCACTCCTTTCACTACTTCGAACAAGTCATGTAAACTCTCTCTTTTCTTTCTTTTAATGATGGTAGGTCCAGTACTTCTCGTCTTCCCTCACACGGTTTGTCTGCTAGGCTGGGGTTGCTTTGTATTTTCTCAATCTTGTAATCTTCATTTTGTACAGAGACCACACAACCACTGCATATTCTAATCAGGAGGAGACTAGGATCTCTGTCTTCTCTGTTTATCATTAGAGTACCTCACCCAGTCTTTTTTAAGTGTTTGTCAGATGACAATTTTTTTTTTTTTAATTTCCATTGAATAAATCATTGAAAGTCTGTACTTTCCACACAGCTCCAGTCATATATTCAGTCTAGATTCAGTCTAGATGAGAGGGAGGAAAGGGTGGTGGGTGGGAATGTGTGTGTGCCTTTTGACTTAATAATTTGCGGTCTTCATCTTCTATTCTTCTAATGATCTTTGCAGTGTATGCAAATATGTTAGTATGGCTTGTTCCTTCCATCATGTTACTAATACAAACCAAGAACTCTATAGGTGCCATTACTGACCTTTGGGGAAGTCGGCTAATCACTTCATTCTTGTCCTATCTTTGATCCACAGGGTTGTTTTAATTTTCTTCAATCACTTTCCATGGGTGGGGAAAAAGAATACTGCCACCAAGTATTTCCACTTGCATCGTAAGAGGCGAGAAGAAAGGGACGGGGAGTGGGACTTGACATCCTTCTCCTTGTAGCCCCACAGGGGACATTCCTAAACGAAAAAGTAAAGGCATAAGAGGGTCTGGGAGTTTTTGGAACAGCACCCTAAGGTTTGGGTCTTTTAATGTGCGTGGATGTGGTACAGATGAGAGTAAAAGGGAAGAGATAGGTATTATATTTGTGAGAAGAAAGATGGATGTGTTGGCTTTGAGTGAAACTAAGTTGAAAGGGAAGGGTGAGTGTAAGTTTGGGAGTGTAAGTGGGAGGTTATCAGGAGTGAAGAGAGGGCGAGGGAGGGAAGGGGTGGCTATTCTAGTAAGTGAAGAGATAGGTAAATGTGTAGTGGAGTGGAAGGAGGTTTCCTCAAGGATAATGTGGATGAAGGTGAAACTGGGAAAGGAGATGTGGGTCTTTGTAAGTGCATATGGGCCTGGCAATGAGAAGAGTGTAGAAGAAAGGGAGGCCTTTTGGATAGATTTAAATGAGTGCATAGAAAATTTAGGGAGAAATGTCAATGTAATAGTACTGGGAGACCTTAATGCTAGGGTAGGAAATGGTCCAATTGATGGAGTGGTTGGGAAATGTGGAGTTCCAAGAAAGAATCATAGTGGAGAGTTGATGGTGGAAATGTGTCTAGAAAGAGAGTTGATGATAGCAAATACAGTGTTTCGGAAGAAAGTCAAGCATGAGTACACATGGGAGAGGGTGGTAGATAGAACATTGATGGATTATGTAGTGGTAAATAGGACTATGATAGGAAGAGTTAAGGATGTACATGTGCTAAGGAGAGAGGGTGGGGGAATATCAGATCATTTTTTGGTGGAAGGTAAGTTGAGAGTGGAGGATAGATGGAGAAAGAGGAAAGGGACAAAAGGTAGGGAGGTGCTTAGAGTGAACTCTTTAAATGAAGAGGAAAAGGAGAAGTACAAGAAGAAGCTGAAGGAGGAGTGGGAGGGTGTGAAGGATAGAGTAGAGCTAGGTGTGGAGGAGGAATGGGGATGGTTCAAGGAGGGAGTCACAAAGTGTGCAAGGATGGTGTGTGGAACAAGAAGGACAGGAGGAAATAGAAGGAAGGGTAGTGAATGGTGGGATGAGGAAACAAAGAAGATTGTAGAAGAGAAGAAGCGAGCTTTCACAGATTGGTTACAAAACAGGACGAGGGAGTCATATGAGAGGTACAAAGAAAAGAAAAGAGAAGTAAAGCAAAAGGTAAAGGAGGCAAAGAGGAGAGCAGATGTGAAGTGGGGTAAGAGTATGACAGAAAATTTTGAAAGTAATAAAAAGATGTTTTGGAAAGAAATTAAGAGAGGAAGAGGAGGCGAATCAAGTAGAGAGGAAAAGGTAAAAGGTGCAGATGGAGAGATGATAATGGAAGAGAAGGCAGTAAGGGGAAGATGAGCAGAATATTTTAGGGAGTTGCTAAATGTGAAGGAGGATAGGGAGGGAAAGATAGTGGCAGTGGGAAATGCTAAGAAAATGAGAGTGATGAGTGAGGAAAATGGAGGAGAAATAAGGAAGGATGAAGTGAAGGCAGTTGTTAAGATGATGAAAGCAGGTAAGGTACCTGGTCTGGATGGATGCCATGCAGAATGTCTAAAGAAAGGAGGTACAATGATGGTGGACTGGCTGGTGAGGTTATTTAATGTTTGCTGGAGAGAGGGTAGAGTGCCGGAGGACTGGAGGAGTGCCTGTATAGTTCCACTTTACAAGGGAAAAGTGTGAATGTAGTAGTTTCAGAGGGATTAGCTTGTTAAGCGTAGTTGGGAAGGCTTATGGGAGGATCTTGATTGAGAGGATTAGGAGAGGAACAGAGGGAGTAATTGGTGAGGAACAGTGTGGATTTAGAATGGGTAGAGGTTGTGTAGATCAGATCTTTGTGGTAAGACAAATATGTGAGAAAGTTATAGGAAAGGGGAAGGATGTTTTTTTGGCTTTTATGGATCTGGAAAAGGCTTACGATAGGGTAGACAGAAAGGCACTGTGGGAGGTTATGCAGATATATGGGATAGGAGGAAAGCTTCTAGGAGCTGTCAAGAGTTTTTATGAGAGTAGTAGAGCTTGTGTCAGGATTAGAAATGGAGAGAGTGAGTGGTTCGAGGTAAAGGTGGGACTTCGTCAAGGATGCGTTATGTCGCCCTGGCTGTTCAACTTATACTTGGATGGGGTAGTGGGTCAGGGATTGGAGATGGTTAAAGAAAATGGAGAAAAGTGGGAGGTGAGCCAGCTGTTGTTTGCTGACGACACTGAGGTTGTGGCAGGATCAGAGGAGGGACTGAGGAAGTTGGTGACAGAGTTTGGGAGAGTATGTGATAGAAGAAAGCTAAAGATAAATGTGGGTAAAAGTAAGGTGATGAGATGTACAAGGGGTGAAAGTGGCAGTAGACTGGAAGTGAGCATTAAGGGAGAGCGACTGGAGAAAGTGGATAGTTTTAGATACTTGGGTGCAAATGTGGCAGGAAAAGGTGAAGGTGGAGGTAGAATGTAGATTGAGAGAAGCGAGTAAATGCCTTGGTGGATTGAAGAGTGTAATGAGGAATAGATATTTGGGAATGGATGCTAAGAGGAGACTGTATGAAGGAGTGATTGTGCCAACAGCACTGTATGGGGCAGAAACATGGAGCATAAGAGAGGAAGAGAGGAGTTTGAATGTGTTTGAGATGAGGTGTCTGAGAAGTATGATGGGGGTTACTAGGCTAGATAGAGTGAGAAATGAGGAGGTGAGGAGAAGAACGGGGGTGGAAAGGGAGTTGGGAGATAGGGTTGATGAAAGAGTATTAGGATGGTTTGGACACATGGAAAGAATGAGTGAAGAAAGACTAGTAAAAGAGGTATGGAAGGCAGATGTGGAGGGAGTGAGCATGAGGGGACGTCCTAGGATGAGATGGATGGATGGGGTGAAGGGGGCTTTGGGGAAGAGGGGAATGTCTGTTGAGGAAGGACGGGAGAGGACGGAAGACAGGGGTGAATGGAGAATGGTTGTATATGGATGATGTTGTGATGCATGAGATGGAATGGGTGGGGGGATGGGGGGTGAGGTAGTATGTGTGAGCAAAATTTGATGCAGCCCGAAGGGATTTCTCCCCATCTTCTCCTTTTATGCATGGAGGGACGGAGAGGGGGGGTCGCCGATTTAATGAAGCGGCCTTGCTGTGGATGTGCTGTGTATGGCGACACTGCTTCTGACCCAGGGCAGTGGACAAGGTGCAGGGATGACCCGTCATCCAGGAGGTGCTAAGATAAGAGGGAGGGTGGAGGGGTGTGGAGTGTTTTCAGGGATGGAATGGGTGAGAATGATTTTATGCTTTTTCCTTTTTGGCTACCTCCCTTGTAAGGGGAAAGCCTTGGTATATGTATGTATGTATGTACATTGTTTCCTGTAATGACCTGTTTTTCCCTCCCCTCAGTTTCTTGTCTAAAACTCTCAAAAAAAACTTTTGCTTCATTAAAAACTTTCCTTATTTTCACTCTTCCTCAACTGCATTTCTCCTGATTCAAATGTGTATCACACCTGTCCTTATCTGTTAGTTTCCACATCCTATTACTTCACTGGTCATGGCTTGTAACCTACACTTGATTTTTACAACATACACCTTCCATTATTAAGGGGGCCTTTTGGTATATGTGTATATACACATACACATCTGGTCATGTGTATCAGTCATTTCTCATATTGTGATGCAATTTCTCTATCATTATGCAGTTTATGCTTACTTCATTACACTCAAGAGGTAATGTTCTCTTCTTTCCAATTTCCACATGACTATGACCTATATATTTCTGTCTACCATATCTTCTCCTATCCGAGAGTTGATGCCATGATGGTGATATCTAAAGTGTGATGGTCTTGCGTTTGCCTAGTTGTGGATTTGAATCTCACAATCCTCTCAGATTCCCAGGAATAATTGTTACCTTCAGCAACACTCCAAGCACATTGGGCAAAGGTGACTGCTTTGGCCGAAGCTATGCCCCCTCCTGGCATTGGCTCCTCCTCACCACCACCATATCCCTGACAAGTGTATATGTACAACAATAATAAAACTTAATAAACTTAGTGCTACTCCAATCCAGCCCAAGGAAAATAATGATCTGCCCTAAAAGCAGAAAACCTATGATGATGGTTTACCCAACACATTTCAGAAAACACAGCAAAGGTACATGTTCACATTGTATCAGTGAGAATGTGCATGATATAAATGTATATCTTAGAAGTATATGCATTCTCAATGGTATGTATGTTTAATGGGTTCAGCCAATGATATAGACAAGTCATAATACAATGAATAATGTACATATATAAACTGGTGCACAGAAGCAACAATATATTTGTGTGTTCCTACTCAGTGAACAGCTACATTTCAAGTAACAAAGTATTTTGCATTATAGATAGGCAGCTTTTACACACATGATGATTTTCAAGCTATGAAACAATGAGTATGATGTAACAAACAAAATAGTTTCAATATTACAATATATATAGCAAAAATAAATAGATAAGTGACTTTCTTAATGACAGCTCTGTAAATTGGTTAGGATACTTTTTCAAAGTCTTGTGTGACAATGATCAAAAATGATAATTTACGGCAAATAGTGGTTGCTACTGAAAGAAGTTAGGAATGCCAGTTACTGGCTTACAGTCTATGTGTTGGTTTAATTATCAGTCTCCTTTGTATCTATCCACTGGTGACCATGCCTCATTGGAGCAATCACGGGTTAGAGAAAGATAAGACAGATTTATTTCCAATTGACCAATCAATCTATTACTCCAGGTCTTTCTTGCAGGAGACCTGTAGTCCTCAGGAAATGGGCCACAACCACTGATTCAACACATAAATCACTCAATGAAGGAATTCAATGGAGCTATCTGGAGAAGATGCAGGCAAATATGAGGCAAGAGGATTTTTCCCCTCATCACTGCTGAGCATAATGGTTGCACTGGCAAAAAGCCTTGGATTGATGTCCTGGATTTCCTGTTTGAAGTAGTTCTGAGAATGGTAAGAACACAGTGCTACGCATGAGCCCTCAAACTACCCATCCCTCGTGGCACATCAGATAGACACAGCCCAGTGAATGCAGTGGAAAAAATGATAATGATAATTGTTGCCATAAGTTTCACTATATGGAAAACCAACAGTCCCACAGTAGTTGTCGACAACCCTTAGGCCTTGCCTTACATTTCTCTGGTTAGAAACTTTGGGCTGTTTTTTGTGTTGCATTGGTGTTGGACAGTTTCCATGTCAGTGGCTATCTATCATCTATTGTCAGTGGCTGAAAGCCGTAAAAGGAGGGGAGTGGTCACTAGTTGTCACCTCTCCACATGTGAAAAGGTGTAAGAAAAACATGTTGTGTATGTTTAAGACAGACTGAACATTTTTAGAAGCTCTGCCAAGGAATTCGAATCACTTGGTAGAGCTTTTAAAAAAATCTGTCTTAAACATACACAACTTGTCAGAGGGCTCGCCTAATCTAGGAATTGGATGAAAATGAGACTATGTCTTCTGCAACTGCATGATGTGTGGTTGGGGACTTGTCCAGTCCTTTTGAACCATCGCATGTAGCTCAGTTGCTAGCATCTTGACTTTGTGGCAGAGCTTCTAAAAATGTAAGAAATACAGTTGAAGTTGATCAAAAGAGATCAAGTGTAATCCTTTCAGGGCTGCACCTCCTTTAAGAGTTGACAGATTTTTGAAATGGGCAGATCAACTGTCCATCTTGCTGGACCACCACAAGCAAGTACTCAGCATCAGTCATGGCAACATAAAAACATCCACACCAGTATTTTCCTCAAACATCCACAATAATGTATCCTATGTACCCTGCAGCCATACTTCTGTACAAAAACAAACACTCAACTCACAAAACTAGCATTTCATGACTTGAAATGCTACATTTCACCAAATTCCTAGAAATCAATTCAGCAGAGAAATCACACCCAAAGACAAGCCTATTTTCAGGTCATTTTCATGCACTGAATAAAGTACCAGCACAGAATTTGCCTGGCAACAGGCACAAATTGCTCCAGATGCAGCTACCACACAAAGGACATAATGCACCTCATAGTACTCTTGTCCTACACTTGCTCTTTCCTGAGAGCAACACATAATCTATTTGATGGGTGACTTATGGGCTGAACTTGTGACTGTGGCCACTTTCCCGGGGGCCACGAGTCCCTTGCATGAGAGTTGGGGTAATAATGTCTTGATTGATTGTACACTCCTCCAACTCCTGTTCCCTGATATCACTATTATTATGATTGCTGAACAATGCTAAAAGTGTGTCAAGATGCACCTGAGCAACATATACGTTTTTCACAAAGTTAAGGTACGCAACTATCTGAATGCAGTCTGCTGGTTGAAAGATTGTGGCCCTTGAGGCCCTTCCACTAGCTAGCAGACTTCTTACGTTTCATGGGAATGAACTTGATACTAGTTTTGGGGCCATGTGGTAAAAGAACTTTCGACTCTAGTTACATTTGTAAGAAGGTCAGTTTTAACTTGAAACTATACGAGGTCATGAAAATTTATTCAACAGTTTGAAAGAAGTCTTAACTGCAAACTGGATTTCTGCAGGTTCATCATTTATAAAAATTTGAATATGTTTTGTTTCAGCTTTATATTGTGCTGTTCTTTATGTTCATATATTTAATGGGTTTTCCATTCTCTGGCTATGCCTAAGTGTTCTGTGGAAATGATAAAGTACATTCTGTGAATGAATCAATATTCCACTGCAATCGTATTCTTCAACAATTCAGTGTCAGAGCTATTAATCCCATATTATTGAAAATGACTGATTTTATAATGTGTAGTGTTATCTAACAATAATGCAAAATACTGTACTGACTGTAGTATCTGTTCTTTTTTCCAGACCATATAAACAGCATAACTGGCACTAAATTTCCAAGTGAAGACTTCCGATTGATTACAGTTGTGTTGTCTCAGCTGTTATAACATAGTACTGATTTTGCCTTAAATTTGGACTTCCAGTTATGATTTTTTTTTTTCTTTATTCCAGAGATATATTTCATGTAACCCCTTCCATATTGAGGGGTACTTATCTCTATTCTGGATGCCCATGGGTTACTTAACTCATCTCCATAGGTGCCCATTCAGAAGAAAAAGAAGAAGAAGAAGAATGAAAAGCTTACACAGTCTTCACCCTTCCCTGCATATTTACTTTTGTGAGACTAGACATCTTTAAAGCAGTGCAAGGAACTTTTCCTCTCCTATTCCTTTGATGAACTATCAAAAATATCTGCTACACTAAAAATCATGAGGAACAAATCAGTGGCCAGAACTTGGTTGCATCATTCTTTTATTTAATAATTAAACCCACTGTTGCATGCAATAACTCGAAAATCTAGAAGTGGGGCAAAAGATGACAAAAGGGGGAAAAGTCACAATTGAACCAGGAATGTTCTCCGACTTGTCCTAAACACTTATAGCACTCAGTAGCTCTATACATTAAAATCATGTGTTTCATTATGGCTATCTAAATCTTCATACATAAATAAATCTTTATTACAAAAAGCATTAGGCTTCACATTTATACATTCAGAGTTGTCTTTCCCTATTGGGGCAACCACCCAGACCCCTTCTGAATCGCCGTGAAGGGCAAGTGAGGCTTCTATCTTGAGCCAGTCCTGGGCTTTCAGAGGAGTTGGAGCAAATGTTGGGCTAACAGGAAGGCTTAAGATCACAGGAGATTGGGGGAAGGAACGCTTAGGTAGTTGGAGATGTTACTGTAATGTATGGTGGTGGTGGTGGTGGTGGTGAGGAGGATGGTGAGCTTCACACTAGCAAATCAGAGCTTAACTTGGCTTGCAAGAAGTATAAACCTGGTGATACAGAAGGGAGTACAATTGTGATATGTGCAGAGTAAGAAGGTGGGAAAATATATAAAGTATTTGTGAGAGTTACAAGCAGAAATTCTATTCTGGGTGAAACATGCACTAAAGGCACTGATAAAAGGTGAGGATTTTCATCTGTGCCCTTGATGACCTGATCTTGAAAAGGTCAGTGAGGAATTAAAGAAATCACCTTTTCACTATATTCTCCTTGGAAACCTGTGCAGTACAGGTACTCTAAAACTGTGGTAGGCTAAGTTTGATGAATCAAGAAAGAACTTCATTGCAAAATATGAAAGGGAGGCATGACTAAAATGACTACAAATATCCTGCTTTTCAATTTATCCAATAAGGGAAATGTAACTAGGAAAGGAAAATATACAAGAACAAAGATAGCCAAGTTAGTTACAATTGTTTGTATCATCTACAAAAACCATTTGCATTTATCAATGAAATTTCGAGCAGTTTAATCAATGCCATTAAACATGCTGGACTCTAAGGTGGTACTACAATACATACTTGGGCTGTGTCTGAGCCTGGGGTGTGGTGCCGGGGTAACTCTGGTACTCATCCGGAGTGTGTGCGGCCGAGTCCTCCATAATGGTCATGGGCTGCATGATGGGTGGGTACGGTGAGCCTGGGTATGTTCCTGGTGTCATGTAGCCCTGCTGTTCAATAACACATTAATAAAGGCTTCAATTCTGGTCCTTTTGTTACAAAGAGATTTTTCATGATCACCCTTGCACGAATAAAGAATTATCAGGTAATTCAAACATTATATAAATATATGTTAATAAAGGCTTGAACTATGGGCCTTTCATTAAAAAGAGGTTTTTCATGATCACCCTTGCACAAATAAAGAATTATCAGGTAATTCAAACATTATATAAATATATGTTGTACATGGAAAGTGGTTGTCAATTGATGATAAATATGAAGTGGCCCAAAATGATTTATTTTTGAGTCAATCAAGGAGGAGGAGGGTTGCCATGTAATGAAGCAGTGGGGGTAAGCAAGCTTCAGTTATCAGGTGCTGTGTCTTGGTGCATTGCTTCTGACCCAGGTAGTGTGCAGGGTACGGGGATGGGTAAAGGGCAGGTATATATACCTTGGCTGGCCACCTCCCTGTTAAGGGTCATAAGGACTTTAGGTATATGTACTACACTACCTACTGCAACATTTATAGTAAAATCATCTTGATTAGTACTAAAATGATGTATATGTGGCAGCCCACAATAGTTCCGATGACATATCTTTTGCAATCTGAATTTAGGCTACTTTTTTAGCAAGACCATGAATGATTAAATTTTGTCCAAACGCACTTCACTGATGACCATCCAACAAAATACATACATATACCAAAAGGCCCTTTCCCACTTATGTCAATCAATAAATCAATCAATCAAATCAGCCATCCTGAGTCCACTGCTGAACAAAGGCCTCCTTCATAGCATTCTAGGAATCACACAACCGTGCCATCCTCTGCCACGTCACTCCTGCAAACTTCTCGATCTCGTCTCTCCACCTTCTGTGGTTGCTCTGTGGCGCAGTGGGCTATAGTGTGAACCATGCATTGCATTGCTCCCACTTATATGGGAGGTGGATAACCAAGGCACACACCCATACTTCATCCATCCCACACCTATCCAACACCCATTTGCTTTCCCTTTTATCTTAGTTCTTTGTAGATGACAGGCTACCTACAAGTACCTAAGAGACACGTAGTGCAAGTGAACGGTAATAAACAAGCCAACTTCTTAATGAAAAAAGTGTATGTAATACATACACACATACACCAAGGGCTTTTTCCCTTTACAAGGAGGTAGCCAAAGTCAAAAGGCATAATTCCACTCCTACCCACTCCACTCCCATTCACCATCCCTCCCTCCCTCTTTTCTTGGCTCCTCATACTTCATAAATAACATACAGACTAAGGCATGACCACTTACAGTTCCAGGTGTGATGTGGAGTTGGGACATTGGTGTCACGATGGAATAAGGCATTGGCGTATCAACTGCAGGGGGCATGACCTGCTGTAAGACAATACACCTTTAGTTCAAAATATACAGTATATATCACATCTAAATCAACTTTCTTACTTATCTTTTCAAGTTAAAGAAATGTATGTCTGAGAATTTTTGAAGAAAGTTTTTTACCTGTGGTACATCCACCGTTTGGACAGTCTGAGGCTGCATAATGTAATAGGGGTGACTGACAGGGTAGGGCGTCACCTGGGATGGGGGATACTGACGGAAAGGTCCAGGTATAGGCGACACCATGGTCCCGTTGGAAGTCATCATGGGCGGCTGCTCATACACTGGAATGGGCTGCGGGGACAACAGCTGTTCTTTAGTTGTAGGGCCATTCAAAAGTTTGAACTTATTTACATAGTATGTACATACATACATATACCAAGGCTTCCTCCCCCTCCTTTTTGGCTACCCCCCTTGTAAGGGGGAGGAAGCCTTGGTATATGTATGTATGTACATAGTATTCAGTTGTAGTTCCATTCACTGTGCATACACTTAATACAATGACTTCTTTCCTATAACAAGCAGTTGCACCATTCATGACATGGTTGAAGCTATGGATCCTCCAGCACAGTTGCATACCCAGTTCTTGTTCAGTATAACTCGCTTAATTGAGGCAATGGCAACAATAACAGTAAGATAGATATGCAAGATGTTTGGCCAGAGGTAAGGATATCTTTAAGACTCCCATGGATGGATTTGGATGAAACATATGACAGGGTTGACTGAGAGACACTATGGAGTGTGTTGTGGATGTGCGAGATGGGGACAAGTCTGCTGAGGTCAGTCAAAAATTTTAAATGAATAGCAGAGCTTGTGTGTGGATCAGGAATTCTTTCCACTAATGGGCCTCTTTGAAGGCAACAACTATAAAACATCTGTGTGACTCCTACTTCCTACCTCAGGACGTTCCCAGCTGGCCTGGTCTTTGCTGCGGTACTGGTTTCGCTTCTTGTTGCCTGAGTCTGCAAACTTGACCAGGAGGGCTTCCTTGCATCCAGGCAGCATCTTCTTATTGAACATGTGAATTATGAGCTCACACTTCTCTCGTGACTCCATCCTGGAAGAAAAAAAAAACAGGCTGATAATAAACTGCTTAGCAAAAATATACATACATATACCAAAGGCTTTCTCCCCCTATACAGGGGTTAGCCAAAAAGAAAAAGGCATAGAAAATATGAAATGAATAAAATAAATGATTAAATAAATAAAATAGAGATTTTGTCGGAATTGCTGTATGACCTGGTATCAAACTGACTTCAAATGGGACAAAGTTGTAATTCAGAAACTGAACTGATGAAAAGGCTGATTACACCAAAACATACATAATTGGATGGAAGTACTCCCAGATTGTTTTGAAAACCTTTGGCAAATTAATTAATGGATTAAAGGCTGTGACAGCTTTAGCCACACATACCTTTCCCCAGCCCTGGGGGATCATATCCGATTAGCTCCCAGGTATATTCCCAGCCCATCTCCATAATTCATGGACAAATACAATTTGTACAATTAGCAATTGTTGTCACTGTAGTTATGCTGATGGTCCTCTCCCTCCCAGATTGGGTGATATCACCTTTATCCCTCCTCTACCAAAAAGAACTGTGAAGAATCTGCTGCAGCTAGTTCCAGACAATTTCGTTACAAAGAAGAATGTGGACAGATCACAATGTGAATTGAGACTTGACTGGCTGAGAGTGCATTGTGGCCAGACACTAATAATTTGTGTCCTGAAATGATTACAGAAATGGCATTCACTACCAACAATGTAGTGAGCTATTGGCTGGATGGTTATATGCTGTTAATATTTTAGGGATGCCCAGGGATTGGTGACAGGTACTAGTACGAGATGGTCCTGTGAGAGGAATGTCACAGACTCATCTCCTAACCTCCCACCTTCAAACCTCCATGAACTCTCTTGATTCCATTTAGATGTGCAGTTCTGACGGGCTGACACTTGTCTTCTGACTGGGTCAAAAGTTACTTTGCATCATTTATTTCATATTATTTGTTTCTTTGTTTTATCATTTGTCCGTTTGTTTATTATTATTTGTTTGATTTTCATTTATTATTAGTTATGTCAATTTATTATTATCTACTATTTACCTGTTTATTATGTAACTATACCTAAGCATTTATTTATCTTATTTATTATTTACATTATTATAGTTTTTATCTATTCATTTATTTGTTTATCATTATGATGATTTTTTTTCGCATCCGACCTAGATATGGACCAAAAGGTCTCCTGTCAGCCTGCTCCACCTTTGTAACTTCAGCTACATTTCCTCCACCTTCAAACACGGGGACAGCTGACAACTGGCAACAGCTCTCTTCTTTCTACCACTTTCGGCCAGTACACGGAGTCCCATACCAACACAACACTGACATCAATCCAAGGTTTTTTCCTAGAGAGATCTGGGAAATATGTACATACATATGTATGTATGTACATACACTATGAGGCTGCAGGTTTCCAGTCAGTAAAACTCAAAACAACAACTAATTAACACCTCTGTGGATCATAGACATGCAGTATTCTTGTGTTAGGAAAGAAATCTTCACTCTTACAAGAATGCGGAGCTCATTTCTGCTTTCCACATGTGAAAAGGCGTAAGAAATACATTTGAAGTTGACAATAGGAGATCTTGGGTCCAGTCCGGAGACCCAGTGTCAGCCTCTCCTGGACCTTCTGATGGAGATAGAGGAGTTGATGGGTTTTGAAAATGGTCGGCTCGGTGAACGCAGCCTTTTCCAGCACCCTAAACTGGTACTTGACTTCGATTTGGGTACACTTTTTGTCTTTGTCCTTCCAGAGCAGCCCAGGCCATTTCATTTTATTCCATTTTATTTTTTACTTTTTAATTATCTATACATTTATTCGTTTTATCTGATTATTCTTTGGCCTTTCTGCTAGTTTCTGATAGTTTGATAGTTTCAGCGCTTTTGTAGTAAGCGCTGAAACTATCAGTTGTTTTAAAAAACGATTAGACAACTTTATGGATGGGGATGACAGGTGGTGATGGATACGGAGCTGCCTAGTGTAGGCCTTATGGTCTTTTGCAGTCTCCTTTATTTCTTATGTTCTTATGTAAATAAAAAAGAGTCACTCACCTCGCGAACCCGACCCCTCTCGACTGGACATGGTTGTCACGAAGTATCCTGGTGGAAATGACATGGCCGTGTTGGGCCAACATAGTCTCCAACTCTGCCTCGTTCATGAATCCCGGGAGGTTGGCGATGTACAGGTTGGTCGGGTCCTGCTCTTGCTGCTTGGCCATCTGAGCCTGCACGTTGAGGGCCTGTAGAGCCTTGACGGCCTTCTCGGCCGCCACAGGCGACTCGAAGTCGACGAAGCCGTAACCTGCGGGAGTTGTGATCGTTAATCAGTGGGCGGGGGCGTGTGGGGACGGGGGTGGTAGGTCAAGCGAGGTCTATTTATACACAAAGACAGGTCAGGTCAGGTCACGTGGAAGTTGACGTATTTCGGCAAGACTCTGGCACGCGGACGTCACTCACCTTTGCACTTGTTGGTGTTCTTATCTAGAATGGCCTTTGTGGAGATGATGTTCCCATATCTAAGAAGAGAAGCCCTAATTAATGGTGGAAGGTTAAAACACCGTGAATGTGAGGGCATGGGTGAGGTTATGATGAGGACATTGCAAGAGACAGCAAATACATACACACCAAAGTGTATACGACATATGCGCACAGGTATACGGCACTGTTGGCAGAAGGACGTTAACGGGCAAGCTTGCCAGTGACTACCTACCCTTTGCACATGGTGACCAGGTCCTTGTCTGTGGTGTCAGGATTCAGCCCACGGATGTAGAGGTTAGTCTTGGAAAGCTGCTCCATGCCGTGCGAGGAGGAGGAGGAGGAGTGAGGGGGACCTGGCGCGGCCGTGGATGGGGAGGGGGACGTGTACTGGGCAGCAACAGAGCCGCCTCCACCTTGCCCTCCACCACCGGAACTACTTCCTCCCCCGCTGTTTCCTCCTCCTCCTCCTCCCCCTCCTCCTCCTCCGCCTCCTCCACCTCCACCGCCTCCTCCTCCTCCTCCGCTTCCCCCACCACTACTCGTGCTGCCGCTACTCGCTGCTCCTCCAGCGGCGGCGGCGGCGGCGGCGGCGGCAGCAGCGGCGGCTGCAGCTGAGGCTCCGGCGTGTGGGGCGGCGTGGGGTCCAGTGGGGCCCCCGGGGGCGTGGGGAGGCCCTCCTGTGGTCGTGCTCGTCGTACTCACGGGGGACACGGCTGGCACGCGGCCTCCTCCGCCTCCGCCGTAACCCTGAAACACAAGAAGAAGAAAAGAAGCCTTGAGTCGAGGGGTCTGGAACGTGGCACGCACGCAGGCACTTCTGCCGTCGGAAGGGCTGCTGGGGTCCGCCCGGGCCCTCGGCAAGTGACTGGCCAGCAGCTTGCGGGAGGAGGTGGGGACGGGGGAGAAGGATTGGAGGGGAGGAGGACGAGAGTAGGTGGATGTGAGAGGGAGGAGGAGGAAGAAAAATAGGAGGGGGGATGAAGAGGGCTTGCATCATAGCTGGGAAAAGGAAGAGCAAAAGGGATATAGAGAACATAAGAGAGGGAGGGGGGAGTCTCGGTGAAGTGAAACAAGAAGAGATGTGGTTGCACAGCGCATCTTCAAAGTCACACTTCAGACTACGTAAGAGTCTGTCGGGGGGAGGGAGGGTGGAACCCACAGACACTATCGCCTTTATATATATATATATTTTTTATTCTTGTGGAGGGCTAGGTCGACACGTGGCACCTTTCCCGTTCACTCTCGAACGTGAGAGTCTCCCGAGTGCCAACCCGAAGACCGCGATCAAGTCGAGTTGCTCATCTGTCAAGCAGCTAGAGAGGAGGAAAATCAATGTTTGGCAAGTGAGAGAGAGAGAGAGAGAGAGGAAATGTAGGACTCCTGACCTTGAAAACCTGGACAGCCTCTCTCACTCTCTCTCTCTCTCTTTTCCCCCACCCCTCCCACATCCACACGTCAAGTCGACGTTTGCGCAAGTCCCATGCGGCAACACCCAAACTTCTATCGTCGCGCCACCCGCATCTCACTACCACACAACAACAACAACAACAACAACAACAACAACAACCACTGATGGACAGACAACAGTGCCTCACCTTCCCTCCCTCCCTCCCTCTCTCCCTTCCACCTACTCGAGACTTCTCTCTTGCAGAGCAACTCACCGGACCGCTGCCCTCAGCTGCAGAGGTCGGGTTCTTCAGCACCCAAGAACAGCTCTCGAAGAGGCAGTCGCCGCCGCCGCCTCGTTCGAACGAAACTGCGTCCGTACCGCGTCAGGACCGATCATAAAGGATTTGACGTCTCGTGCAAAGTCTCTTTGACACTCGTGTGTGTTTGTGTGTGTAACAGCAGGTATAAAACTATATAAACGGGCAAGGGCAGCGAGATGAGGTGGGAAGAACAGGAGGGCAATGGATGTTTTTTGACAAAGCGCGAAGGGAAGGGGCGCGGAAAAGAGGGTAAGGCATTGGGTGGGGAGGGGAGGTTATAGTTGTTGCTTTAGGCTACTGGGCAGCTGAGGGGCAGATCTGGACCATCCGTAATCAACGAGAGAGGCCATGCATTTGAAATGTTCCACTCCCTTCCCTCCCTCCTTCTTCCTCCAGCTTTCCTGTGAAACTCTCTCTCTCTCTCTCTCTCTCTCTCTCTCGACAACACCTCTGTTCCCAATACTGCACGTTTCCATCTCCCCGGTTACGCATCGCCCCCCCTCTCTCTCCCTCCCTCTCTTGCTGTTTAGACGACAAAATGTCCTCTCTATCGCTCTTTCTGTCAGAAGTCTAGGCAGTGAGCAACCGCAGAATACAGCGGAAGATGAACACAAAAGATACAAGACAGCGCAAACAACGGCGCGAGATTGGCCGAGGACAGAAGCACAGATCAACAGCAGTCCATAAAAACAGCAACAGCGAAAGTAAACATGACCTCAACATTTGTTAAAAGAAATAAATTAGTAGCTAAATAATAATAATCAAAATAAAACGAGCCAAGCAACCATCGCACCACACCAGACGTTCCGCAACGAAAGAGGCCAACGCTGGATCGATTTCAAAAGTCTTCTTCTTTTTCTTCTTGTGTGCATTGGAGGAACCTGCGGAGTCATCGGCCGTCTTCCTTTCGTCTACGGGGAACAGACTTCGAGTTCGACCCATCTTTTCAAGAGCTGCGAAGTCTTTCCCAAGGTGCAGCTCGTGCTCGAAGACTGGAGGAGGACAAGGAGACCCTCGAAGGGCCCAAGGGGACGTGGAACGAACGAGCGCGACGTATGAAAGGAGGGAGACCCTCCCAGCCGATGCTACGAGGACCTCGGAATGTACGGGAACCCTCTCCCGTCCCTTCTTCGGGAGGACCCAACCCTTCGTCCCTTCTTAGTCCTCTTCGCTACGCACAACGACCAAAAAGGACTTCAACACATGAAAGTGTGGCTAAGATGTCAAGGTTGCTGCGAGTGAAATGGGGAAGGAGGGAGGGAAGGGAAGAGGGAGGGAAGTAAGGAATAAGAAAGGAAACAGAAAGAAACAGGAAGAGAGGGAGACACGACGGAATACAGAAGGAGAAAACAGATACAGACAGGGAGAGGGAGGGTGAGAGGTCGAGAAGGAGGGGGAGAGCGAGGGAGGTAAGGAATGGGGAAGGAAATACAGAGAGAGGGAGAGGAGACGAGACGCGAGGGGATAGAGGAGGACAATCAATTAGCGAAAGAGTTATAGTGGGGGGGAGGGAGGGAGGGGGGTGGCAATACGCGTTAAGTCGATCTTTCGTTACTGACGCAATATACTGACTCGGTACTACTGCCACCTCCCCCCCCCCTCTCTCTCTCTCTCTCTCTCTCTCTCTCTCTCTCTCTCTCTCTCTCTCTCTCTTTCTTTATGGGTCCATCAATACGTTTCCTTACATTGTCCATGATAGCGTGCAGTGTGGACTTGCGTCACTAACACGCCTAATCCCGTAGGGAGTCGCTTTTCTCCACGAGAAGTTTCTCTGGCTGAATAAAATCACCTGACGGCAAAAAGCACACACACACTAGCCCGACAGTGAAATGTTCGAGTCTTGTAAACCAAATCACCCCTATGACTGCAGCGTCTACCCTCCCACTGAATAAAATCTACTGTCGGTGGCAGTTGACCAATACGAGGTTGAAGAACTTCATTTCCTCACCACACCGGTGGTGCATGGAGTGGTATGGTGACGGTGGTGGTCGTAGGGTTGGCATGATGTTCAAAAGACAAGTTAGTGGAGTACTGGTGGAGGCGAGACTGTGCGGGGAGGAGATTAGGTGGAGGTGGTGGAAGAAATGGTGGTGACGTGGGAAAATGGTCGTTGGCTGAGGGGACAGGTGAAGGAGGTGGAGGGTGTGGAGGAGGAGGGGGAGGAGGTGCTGGTAAACAAACAACTCTAATTAATCTGGCTGTATTGATCGGAAACCCCCAAGGGACGAATGCTCTCTCTGGCACTATGAACCCTGCCCCCCCCTCCCCCTCCCCCTCGTCCTACTTCCGAGGGCAACGGCGGCGGCGGCAGCGGGCGTTGCTCTGCGTCCATCGAGATGGAGAACTCAATGGTCCAGCTGACTGAAGGGACGACAGGCCTTTGTGAGCACCACTGAGCCATTCTAACTTTCACAGATCAACTCGCATGACAAGCATGAGCGCGCGCGCGCACACACACACACACACACACACACTCGGTGGCGCGGTTGGTTAGAGTCCCCAACTGTCACTACGGTGGTCCGGGTTCGAATCATGCCCAGGGCTGAATTAATTTCAGTATCGCTGCGCTTCGAGTCGCTATTCCAACTCTCGTGGGCGGGGAGTTGGGTGTGTGTGTGCGCGTGTGTTACAAGGTCACAGCATTACCCATAGATCGGTCATACGAGCTCTGAGTTCTCTTCCGGGAAGGGAAAAGTTGTCGATCACGGGGCCAGCACGTGGTCCAAAGACCAAGGCGAATACACACACACACACACCTGTTGACCCTTTTGTTTTATACTCGTCAAGTATCAGTTGTAGATTCGCTGTTTCTTTCTTTTCTTTTTCCTCTCTCTTCCGAGCTCGACCTCCCACTCCGAACGTCTTGGGGCAAGAGGTCTCTCACGACGAAGGAAGAGGAGGGACAGAAGAATGAGAGACGCTCACAAGGAGGAGGAGGAGGAGAAGATTGTGAGGAGTCTTCGTCAGGAGGCGAGTAGCTGCGGCCGAAGCCGTCACCTTTGTCCTACTATGCATTTTGGGGACTCTTCGGGCAGGTAACAATCACTGCTGGGAATTGGAGAGTAGTGCGGGATTCGAACCGATAACAAAACGAACGCGAGACCGGCACGCTTCCGATGACGCCACCAGGTGCGCTGGTCAGTATCGGGTGAATGACCTTCGTTATAGGCAGACTTATTTCCTGCTAACATTTCATTTTCTTTCAGGTATTTCAGCAACTGTGCATGAATTACTATTTTAATGGCTTCAGTAAAGAATCTCGGATACAGCGCCTGTGCGTCCATTTTCTCTCTCTCTCCCTCTCTCTCTCTCTTTTTTATTCATACCCTACTCCAAGAGGAAGGCGGGAGGGGGGGGGATCCCTTCACACAACCGCCTACGTCAACGGTTCTCAACCTTTTCCCCGTTACAAATTCCCCGAGAGTCCCCAGACCATCGACCCGTACCTCCATTAACCTGACACAGAATGGTGATATATTAAGGCTAATTAAACGTACAATGGCACCGCAATGGATATCAAATGATTCAAATTGCAATGTCTTTATTCGTCAGTTAAGCACCGAGATCAGAAAACAATGTACAGTGATACTACATATGCATATCTAAATGTTTAATTCATCTTTCGCCGGTCATCTAAGTACCTGTAAACAGTCCCTGTCCTAGGCAGCCCACTTTCATTTTTGTCACAACAACAGGACAGTTTCCTCCATTTCCTCAACAGCTGTCATTCAACACTGTCCAGGGACGTCGGTAAATCGTGACAATTCACTTTTTTCTTTCCAGAGCAGAGGGCCAATGGTGTCCACGGGGGTTTCCGCGGAGCCCCCCCCCCCCAAAAAAAAAAAAAAGTGTCCCAAGATCATCATCGGCGCTGTTGGCACAAAGCGCGGAACTCACGCGAAGGAGAGTCTGAAGGCTTTCTGAAGAAGCACAGGATGAGGAGGAGGAGGAAGAGGAGAGGGAGGAGGAGGAGGAGGTGAAGGAGACTCCTCCACATGCAGAAATGAAATGCCGCTCCCACGGTCGGCGCCAACAAGGTGTCCACCTCCTTAAGTCTTTTTCTTCTTGACTCTCTGAGAGCACCCTTGCTCCGTCTGCCGCCAGGCCATTCTATCCAGTTGACGAGGAACCTCTTAAGGTTACTGGAAGGGTCTCAATAAACCCTCGGAGAGTCCCTTACTCTGCCGCCAGGTGATTTTATTCACATGAGGTGGACGGGGGGCGGGGGACTCCTGAAGGTCCCTGAGGCGATAGTCACCGTAAATTCTCGACAACTACGCCACCCGAGTTAAAGAGAAACTACCTTTCGAGTAGAAACAGACGAGGACAAACAACCCCATCAGAACCAAGTGGTAGTTTCCAGTTTCTTTGTAAACATATGCACACTAAAGGGTCCTTTCCCCTTTATATGGGGGGTGGCCGAATCTAAGCACACACACCTATCCAAATCCCATTCATCGCCCCTCCCATCTAAACACTGGTCACCACTTTACTCCCCGCCACCCCGAAAACGGTGAAAACAATAATACAAACCAAATAACGTCTAGCACAGCACCACCAAGCATCCTTGAGCAGAGTACACCACTAGGATAACACCAACACCACAAAACACCACAACGCAACTCACACTGACACCAAACAACACGGCACCAATAGACTATCTTCCTGTAAGCCAGCTGGACAGCCACCCAGATGGCGATTAGCGACACGCGGCAGTTGGCCGACCGCCCCCGCCCCCTGGCCCCCTGCCCCGCCCCAGTCGCGCGCAAGCAAGCCGCCCAGACACCCCCCCTCCTCCTCCTCCACCTCCTCCTGCACAGTGCGCGTCGCAGCCGATCAAGCACGGACCGGGGTTCCTGGGAACGAAGAGACGGCTTTGTCCTCCGGCAGAAGCCGAGATCGAGGACGCTACGGGTTCCCTAGTGGAGTATTCGGTGCAGGTCACCCCGAAGGAGACGTCTACCGTCTCGAATGGCACCCAAGCAGGCACTGAGCACTGTGGCGTCGTACCCGCCACAAGCGCCGCCAAGTGCGGGCGGGTTGGCGGGTACGTCTAGCTCGCTGTACCCGATGCTTTGTGGAAGCCGTGCGGTACGGCCACCAACGCCGCCACGGCTACAGACAGACCCAGAGGCACGAGAAAGCAGACTTTGCTTGGCGGGGCACTTCCAGCGTCACGGGCTGATGACGCAAACGAGGGCGTCTGGTGCAGTTTCATGGCACTGGTCAGGGAGTGTTGAAGGTGGCTCTTGTGACAACGTCTTCTGAATGTGGGGGGGTAGGGGCAGGGGGAGTATCGCTGAGGCCCCCTGGAGGAGGCGTCGAGCCAGGAAGGACGAGAGTAAGATCCCCCTCCCCCCGAAGGAAAAAGGGAAACGATCGAGGTGTCCACGACTCGTGACGAAACTAAAGAGGAGTTAAAGAAGGAGAACGGCGGAGAAAGAAGAGCCTGGTGCCTCAAGTTTCTCTGACCGAAACCCGCGGCCCAACGACAGTTGGCAACGGTCCCCGGGCCCTGCCTCTGAGGAAGAGACGCTGGGCTGTCGTCTGCATTGTGCGGGTGTGGGTCTGCAACCAGATGGGACTCTTGCGGGCGAGGTAAAGGATAAAACCCGCGTGAGAAAGGCAGAGACGATGGTCGACCACCTTCAAGCCACTCTTGACAATTTCGCAGTGGAATGGAAGCCTCCCCCCACCCCAACTCTCAGTTGAATAAAATCACCGGGCGGCACCTAAAATTGACAAGTCGTCAAACGTAGCAAGAAGGTTGACACTTCGTGTAAGCAGGCCGCCGGAGGTCGGACCTGCCGTGTGTGCGTGTGTGCGCGTGTGTATGTGTGTGTGTGTACGTGTGAATCATAATGGTCTTGGATCATGTGTTGGACTCGTGATCGATAGCTATTTCCCTCCCGGAAGCGAGCTCAAAGCTCATATATAACCGACCTGTGGGTAATGCTGTGACCTTACACGCACACACACATATACACTCTCCCCCCACGAGTTGGAATAACGACCCGGAGCGCAGCGATACTGAAATTATTTCAGCCCTGGGGGAAATACGAACCCGGACCGCAGTAGTAGCAGCCGGGAACTCTACCACTATGTGTGTGTGTGTGTGTGTGTGTGTCTCCTAGGTGCATTTTTTCCCTTAAATATTTCGTTCTCATATTCTACTCGAAACTCATGAAAAAAATTTCGGGGTGAGACACACAGCTCACCCCACCGCCCTTCCTCCCGAGACCTCGACACTCTCACGTGTCTCCGGGCGATTCTATTCAACTTCGCGGGACGGGGCCGAAGGGCCGGGGCTAGGAGGGGTCTCGAGCACACCCTTTTAGGCGAATAAAGTCTCCTGTCCGACAACGCACGCTGCTGCTCCTCCCTAGCCTCCCTAGTGCAAGTCAAGGATGGGTTTAACTAATGCTAGACAGAGTTTGATAATTACCTCTGCACTTCTATTCGTAACCGTCCTAGCAATGAAACCTAATACTCTGTTAGCTTTATTCCTGGCGCTAATGCACTGTTTCCTGGATTTAAGGTCAGGACTCACTAGAACTCCCAAGTCTCTCTCGCACTCAGTTTTCTCTAAAAAACGAGTTATCTAAGCTATATCTGTTTTTGGGGTTGTGTAGCCCAACGTTTAACACGCTGCACTTTGAGATATTGAAGTCCATTTGCCATTTCACCGACCATGTGAACAATTTGTTTAGATCATTCTGCAGAATCTCGGCGTCGTCTCCTGACCTAATTAGGCGTCCTATTTTAGTGTCGTTCGCAAACTTACTAACATCACTATTAATTCCATTGTCCAAGTCGTTTATGTACATAATGAACAATGAGACCCAAAAGCGAGACCTGGGGAACTCCACTAGAAACACTCCCCCATTTGGATTTTACACCATTTATGGTGACCCACTGTTTCGTGTCACTGATCCATTGTAACACTTTTCCTCCTATGCCATGGGCTTTGATTTTATTTAGTAGAATCTGGCAGGGCACACTGTCGAACGCTTTGCTAAAGTCAAGGTAAATGACATCGTAATTATCGTTGTTATCTGATGCCTTACATACGTTAGTGTAAAAAGATAGAAGATTAGTCACACATGACTTACCCTTGAAAAAACCATGCTGTGAATCGCGAATCAAATTATGTCTCTATTATTTCTGATTTAAGCATTTTACCTATAACTAATGTCAAACTGATTGGCCTGTATTGCATATAGACGATTTATCTCCCTTTTTGAAAACAGTAACAACGTTAAACCTGCCCCCAAGCAATAGGCACAAAACCAGTGTCTACAAACTTTTAAATATTTATATTAACTGGTCGCAGACTTCAAATTTACACTCTTTAAGAATTCTCGGAAAGTTTTCGTCTGGATCCGGGGATTTTGTAGCTTTAAGTCTTTCAATCTGATATTTGATAGTTTGCCTTCTTCATCCCCACTGAAAATTGGATCGCAGTCAGGTACCTTATCTAACCTCTCCTTAGTAAACACCGAGAGAAAATATTTGTTAAACGCCTCACTCATTTTTTCCTCCGATTCTATCATGACATTTTCGTCGTTTTTAATTGGGCCTATCCTTTCCTTATTTTTTGTTCTGTAGAGATGAAAGAAGCCCTTTGGGTTGGATCTAGCTTGTCTGGCAACCTTAATTTCATAGTTACGTTTCGCTGTGCGCGTGTTCTTTTTAACCAGTCTTGCCATATCGTTATATTTGGATCTAAGGTGTGTTTCCCCGTTTTTTATTCTTGCGTAAAGTCCTCTTTTCATTCCGATCTCATATTTCAGCCTGTCCGTCATCCATTTGGGAGTATTACTATTCTTCCGTATTGACTTGAGGGGAATAAATTTATTTTGTGCATTTAGAATTAAAGCTGTTAGGTTACTGTACATTTCATCCAAATCGCTGACCGGGCTGTTGACCTCGCGCTTGTAAGTGACCTGACCGAAGGTACGCATATTACCCTCCGTGACCAGACCACTGACCGAGCTAATGACGTCCGAACTGACCATGCATTTTACTCCGTCACACCCTCCCGAGTCAGTTTCGCAAGTGACCAAATGTCTTAAATACTTCTCATCTCATCAAAATTGGGTCTCCTGAAGACCAGTGCTAGAACATTATTTGTACTATTTAATTTTTCCCAACTATTAAATCTTATTTCTTGATGATCGTTAGAGCTTAGACTATCTCCCACTTTTACGTTTCTCGTTAGGTGCTCATTATTAGTTAAAAGTCCAGAGTATTCTCTCCCCTCGTAGGATTGGTAATAGTTTGTCTTAGGGAATTATCCTGCACCACATCTAAGAAATTTTGCGCTTCCTGATCTACTTAAATTCCCCAGTCAAGGTTTCTATACGTCTTCACAACTTGAAGCCCGATTTCTCGTCAGGTTAGTAATTTGTCTCAAAAACATTTCAAACTTTGTTTCCAATTCCTTTTAGAATTTGAAAAGCTTGTATTTATTCTTCACCCGAATCTCCTTTGAGATAAAGAGAGACAGACAGATGGAGAGTTTAGATCCAGGCGTTTTAAGCTGTCTTCGTATGCATTGTTTCTCATATTTTGTATGGGTTCGCCGCTACATCTCTTCTAACCTACCAGTATCTTTATTCTTCCTTCTCCTCTTCCCCCAGTTCCTCCTATTCTTAAACTTCTTCCTCGCGCTCATCACGATATTATAATTTCCTCTTTCTATAACTGCCGCCATTTCTTTCCTCCTCTTACGCCACCATAGCCGCTGCCTCAGCCGCCATTTTCCTCATTTCCAGCAGCTCATCAGGTCATTAGTGTTATCGAGTTATTTGGTCTTCTGGCCGGGAGGGTCCGTCGACCTCCAGCGGCCAAACCTCTTACCCCCGAACATCCCCAACACTCTGGTTCTTCTCGACCGATGGTAATCCCGTACGAAGAGGAAGAGAAGGAAGCAAGAGAGGTTGCCTATAGATATTTTGTTCTAACAAAGGAGGGGTGGGGTCGTAATCGACCCAGATCCATTTCCGTTCCAAGTCTAACTCTTGATTTCCGCAAACGACACTGATGCTTTCTTCACGCTTCCCTCCCTGCCCTTCCCAACCACCTCCCTCTCCCACTCCCTCCCTCACCCTCCCTTGTCTCCGAATTCTCTGTACTACCACTAAAAACTTGTTCTCCATACTCTTTCTTTTAGTGCAGGAGGGTGGGGAAAGTGGGGGAGGGTCCAAACTTACATCCTGCCCCACTTCTTGCCCTCCACCCCCGTCACCGGGGGGACGGGGGGCTCTCCATTTTCCTATCACCTTGCAGTTCCCTACTTTCCTTCCTCTTGAGTCTCTCATCGACCTGTCGGTCTCACCACCACCCATCACCACCACTGTCACAAACATCAATCAATCAATTCATCCACCCTGAGTCCACGGCTGAACAAAGGCCTCCTTCATAGCATCCCATGAATCACACGACCGTGCCATCCTCTGCCACGTCACTCCTGCAAACTTCTCGATCTCGTCTCTCCACCTTCTGTCTGGTCTCCCTCTTCCACGTTTCCTATCTCGCGGCGTCATCATCTTTATACAAACCAACACTTAGTGCATCCCTCCCCCTGACTCGTCAACTACTACTGT
Organism: Oratosquilla oratoria; assembly: GCF_046742065.1. NCBI lineage: Eukaryota > Metazoa > Arthropoda > Malacostraca > Stomatopoda > Squillidae > Oratosquilla > Oratosquilla oratoria. The sequence goes on along the minus strand of NC_134817.1, from coordinate 20,587,236 downwards.
GACTATTAGTGCCAGTGCCATCCTTCTCCAACACCACCACAGAGACCTTCTCCTACGCTTGGGCTTCGTCGTGCATGTTCCTTGTAACCTCGTCGTCGCTGCCTCGCTCCTTCTGCCTCACTGCTGCTGGGCTGAGCCACACCCTCCCCTTCCCCCTCCCCCTTCCCCTCCACCTCCTCCTTCCCTCCACCGCAGCTACGGGTCGTTCAAAGGAGTCTGGCACCTAAACCCCGCCCCCCTCCCCCCGAGCAACTTCAAACATAATCATTCCTCCCTGATTGGTGGAGACAGTTCCGGTCAACCAATGAGACGAGCGAAAAGTGAATCCATGTCCCCGTGACACGAAGTGGGCGGAGCTTCAGCGTCTGATTGCTGTGAACAGCGTGCAATGGGAGCCCCTGAGTTCGTAGCTGACTATTCAGCAAACAAACTTCTGACACTAAGGTCTTAGGCTCGTCATGTACCCATCACGCCTCAACTAAATGAAATCGTCTGATTTCAGCATACTGAAACGTAAAGTTTACAATCAATGCATTCTGCCAGCAATAATCTACGGGTGTGAGACTTGGAAACTAACGAAGGCGATGGAAGCAAAACTAAGGACTGCACAGAGGAGAATGGAGAGATCAATGATGGGAATAACACTGAGAGACCGAAAGAGAGCAAGTTGGGTGAGAGAGCAGACTAGAGTGAAAGATATTGTGGAGGCGGTAAAAGAGAGGAAGTGGAACTGGGCAGGTGAGTTAGTGTGAACGACTGATGAACGCTGGAGCAAGTGTGTTACTGAGTGGACGCCGCGAGATAGAAAGCGTGGAAGAGGGAGACCAGAAAGAAGATGGAGAGACGAGATCAAGAAGTTTGCAGGAGTTGCGTGGCAGAGGATGGCGCGGTCGTGTGAATCAGGGAATGCTATGAAGGAGGCCTTTGTTCAGCAGTGGATACAGGATGGCTGATTTTATTGATTGATTGATTGATTTCAGTAAATAAAAAATGAGCCAGATCTCTACGCCACGTTCAAAATCTCAAACTCGACACCTCCCCCTCAACTTTACTCTTGCAGAAG
>NC_134817.1:20568673-20581173 GCF_046742065.1 Oratosquilla oratoria | reverse complement strand
ACCACTTCAGTTCAGTGGAGGCTTATCATGTAGTACTAATAGTAATAGCAGTAGCAGTAGTAGTGGTAATAATAACGATGATAACTGCAATGATAATGGTAACGGTAACAAAATAATAATTACAAAAATAATTACAATAAAGTAACGATAGTTACAAAATATTTCGACAAAATGATTATAATAATAAGAATAACAATAAAGGAAAATTGCTTACGAGGCACTACATAGGAGACTTTTGTTGCTGTGGAGGAGGGAAGAGACGGAGGGAGGAAGGGAGGAAGGAAGGGAAAGAAGGAAGGGAATGGTGAAAGCGTAACAAGAGAAGCAGATGTCTAACGAGCCCCCGCAACAAGTGGTTTCAAAACACGACCTTCCTACGTATGTACACAAGTGCACAAATGCGTGCGTGCGTGCGTGCGTGTGGGGGTAGTACGCGTGTGTGAGTGTGGTTTGAGTGTGCTTGAGCGCCATTGTGTTCTGTTTATCTCATGGGGTAGTGGGAAGGGAGCATATATGTGTGTGTGTGTGTGTGTGTGTGTGTGTGTGTGTGTGTGTGTGTGTGTGTGTGTGTGATTCACTATGGTCTTCGATCACATGTTGGACTCGTGACCGACAGTTATTAGCCTCCCGGATGAGAGCTCAGAGCTCGTATGACCGATCTATGAGTAATACTGTGACCTTAGACACACACATACCCCCATCTCCCCGCCCACGAGAGTTGGACTAACTACCCGCAGCGCAGCGATACTGAAATTATTTCAGCCCTGGGCGCGTGCGTGCATACATGCGTGCATGTGTGTGAGTGTGTAGAGAGAGAAATGGGGAGGGTTGTGTTTCTCAAAGCAGCCTTGATAGCAGTGCGCCCCAGAATTTGAGGCTAATGGATTTATCGAAGTTCCGGTTCACGATGGAAGGCAGACATTACACAAAACGGATAAACTGCCAGAGGAAGACGAGGGAGCAGAAGGAACTGAGGTTCTAGAGTAGCATTACCTATGCTGGCACATACACTTACCTCTATCCTTTCTAGTTATAAGGATAGGGGGTTTGAGGGTGCTGGGGTACTTAGACCTAACTACAGGGTCTGAAAAGGCTGGGGAACGCTGTTCTAGAGGCATGACAATCACCGTCACTGCCATCACCGCCACTACCATCATCAGCTACCACCACCTACCACCAACCACCAACCACCACATTTCAAGGTTACACCATCAATGGACTTCATCAATCCGTGATGGGCGTCCTTTGTTGATGCTCACTACACCAAGTCCGGAACCCGTAGGGGCTCTTGCCGTCCGCCTTTGTAGAGCGCAATCTTAGGCATGCAAGCACGCAGACTGCACGCACGCATGCACGCGCTAACGGTCGTGTGCATGCACGGAGGCTGCCCCAAACCCCCGCGAGAGGGGGTGGGGGTGGGGAGGGGTAGGGGGGGGGAGGTGCTGGCTGAAGTCATGAAGCGTTCGTCAGAAGAGAATCGTGAAGGGAAAAGGTTATGTTGTCGGGGAAGCAGATTCTTCCGTTTTCGTTCTTCGATTTTATTGTGACTGACGGGATTTCGGTTGTTAATTAATTAAGGGGCGACGCTGCAGTGAGCGAGTGAAAACGACTCGTCCAATGGGTTTTCGTCAAGGCAAGGGCCAAGCGATTTTGGTCAGCTTAAGGGTCGAAGGTCACACGTCTTCAAGTAGCCACTACTGAAGCGCGGACGCACGCGTACACACATTCACAGCAGCAGTCTTAAACCATTTACAGTTGCCATCTTCCAAACCTGTCCTCTGTTGGCCAATTCTCGATATATTCTTCAACACAAGAAGATACCTTCATCTATTTCGCTCGCTGGCGCTGTATAGAAAACGATCAGAACCAGACGTTACTATTGGCACTGCGAGTGCCAATTTGGCACAAACTTTTGACCCCGGCTGCTGCCGCCCACGAGTGACGTCAACAACAACATCTTGGGTTAAACAAACAACTCGTTGGGAACCGAGAGGTCTGGGGGCTATTTGCACCCCTAATCCCCCCCAACCAACTCCCCACCCCACTTCCCGGGGGTGTCAGGGGGTCCTCCTTTTAGTACTGAGGCCAGGGTGAGCCTTGCTGTCCGACAGCCCTTCCCCCTGAAGACAAAATACTCAAGAAATCCTCAACTACGTGCTTCCTCCCTCTTTGTTTTTTTTTTTTTTTTTTTTTTTTTTTTTTTTTTTTTTTTTTTTTTTTTACGGGTTCAAACAAAGCTCGTGGGAGTGATACTTCACTCCCGCACCCCCACCCCCCCCAAAAAAAAAAAAAAAAAAAAAAAATCCTCCCTCCCCTACACAACACCCCTCCACTTCCCGTCTCCCTTCTCACCTCCATACAATCCTTGTCTCCCTTCCCCTCTTCACCTTATCTCACTTCGCTCTTGTCGTTACTCTCCCTTCAATCCATTTTCCATTCACATCTTCCATTTCCCTTTGTACCTCCCTTCACTTCCATAAACTCATTTTCTTTTCAGATTCCCCTCCCCCCTCCCTTCCCCTCCCCTTCGTTTCTCTTCCTTCCTTGGCCTCTTCGTCAAGGTGGCACGCTTCAGATGCTTGGCTCTGGTTAGCGGCAATAGATAACAAGAGTGTTTAAGATATGTATATATATCTTTTTAGCTTCCATTCTCAAAAAAAAAAAAAAAAAATTGACGCCTTCTTCCTCACACAGATGTCCTCTCATGGGAATTGCGAACATTTACGCATTTTCAATATTTCGAACGAAAGCGTCTTTCGCAAAATATACGCGATTAACGAAAACTTGTGTGGGAGGAGGTACGTGCCCTTGACTTGGCTACCTCCCATATGAGGGGGAAAAACTCTTGGTATATAGAATAGAATAAGAAGTGCTTCTAATAGAGGTGTTCAAGTGGATTAAAGGCTTTAACAAGGGTGATGCAAACAAGGTCATCATAATAAAACAACAGGGCAGGACTCCCAGTAATGGTTCCAAACTGGACAAATTTAGATTTAAAAAGGAAATAGGCAAGAATTGGTTTACTAATAGGGTGGTCGACGAATGGAATAAACTTAATAACCATGTAGTAAGCGCTGAAACTATCAGTTGTTTTAAGAAACGATTAGACAACTTTATGGATGGGGATGACAGGTGGTGATGGATACGGAGCTGCCTAGTGTAGGCCTTATGGTCTCTTGCGGTCTCCTTCATTCTTATGTTCTTTCTGCTATCCGGAGGATCCTATATTTAGGAAGATTTTGTCCTCAAATTGAGCAACTTCACAACAGACTGAGAACTGCCTGGCTACGTGTTAGGAACAGGATATAATCAAGTCATCAGCCATTTGAAGCCCACGGCAACACACACGCTTCTCTCTGCAAAGATTATTTCGAACATTCCAGCCTCCGCCACACCACTCCTACACACTTCTCTGTCTCGTCCCTCCACCTTCTTCCCGGCGTCTCTTCTATGTTTACTATTTCTTTGCGTCCAGTCAGTAGGGGACTTGCTCCACCTCTCATCCCTTGTTCCGGGAAGAAGAGGAAGAAGAAGAAGAAGAAAAAAAAAAAAAAAAACTCGGGACACAAGTGCCTTGTCGTCTAGACTGAGTATGGAACTTCGATCGCCTGTCGTGCACACACAGACACACCGCTCAGCAATTTCTCTGAATGTATGTAGGTTCTTCCCGAAGACTGATCTCTGGTTTCAGCACCTTCCTGAAGAAGCTAACTTCGAAGTTCGGATCGAAGTAAGGAACTCGGAGGAGGCGAGTGACGGCGCCACCAAACCCTTGCCCCATCCAGCAAACACTTCCACGCAGGATCACCCTTTACACGTTCTCGTCCGTCAGGAGCCTCGAGCCGCAGGCACAGCAGGCGGCGGCGGCGGCGGCGGCTGCGGCGGCGCGAGGCTTTGGTCGGTGAGTGAATGATGGAGGAGGCCCAGCCGTTCTACAAGCATAATTACAGGAATGCGGGAAGCGGCGGAGGGGAACGGGGGAGGGCGGAGGGAATGGGAGGGGAGGTCGGAAATGAGGCGAGGGAGGAAATGTATGTCGTGTGTGTGTAAGTGTGTGTGTGTGTGTGTGTGTGTGTGTGTGTGTGTGTGTGTGTGTGTGTGTGAGAGAGAGAGAGAGAGAGAGAGAGAGAGAGAGAGAGAGAGAGAGAGAGCAAGAGAGAGGGGGAGAGGTCAACGAAGGGAACTCATTTCTCTCGTAAATGAAAATCCATTGATCGAGGACTCGAACGCCGGGCGGGTATCTCAGATCACGGGGCAAACACTCCAAACATCGAACTAGCATGTGCTGGACAGGAGGGAGGGAGGGAGGGAGGGAGATGGGGAGGAGGTTAAGAGGGAGAGAGAGGGGGGAGAAGAGTGGCAATGCAAGTGAGAGGAGGAGAGTCCACCGTTCCCGCCATAGGCTTCAAAGACAATGCGTCGTTAAGGTTGTTGGCATGCATACTATCCATTGCAAAACCATCCTTCGAGACGACTAGTCGCTCTTCGGCCACGAAACGGTTGGCACCCGTCCCTTGTGTGTGTTCCTCTCTCCCTCTCCCACTCTCCCACGCCCGCAGAAAGTGATTGCGTGTGCGGGCGTTCAAGAGTGCATGTTTGCGTGCGTGCGGGCGTGCATTTGGCATAGCTGAGGGGTGACTCAAAGGGGTGGCCTCTCTTACTTGCCCTCGGCGCATTCCTGACCAAACACCACCATCTCCCCTCGGCATTCTTCTACTTCCTCCTCCCCCTCCTCCTCTTCCTCCTCCTCCTCCACCACCACCACAATTGCTATCGCATCAAATCCTACCAGAAGCATACATAAACAGGGTTTCTCCACCATCTTCGCTCCAACTGCAGACTCTTCGTCTACGCCATGTTTCCTCCACCACAATCACACCCATTACGTTCCTCCAACACTACTGTCTCCTCTTCCTCCTCCTCTTTCCCACTATCACCAACACATCCGCCGCACTTGCTACACTTACGCCCTTCCCGCTCCCAACATCCTCGCTACACTGTTCTTTCATCACTGGATGAGGGGAGGGAGGGCGGTTGTGATGATGTGGCTGTTATCGAGCTTGACCGACAACGAACGCACAACCACAGCTGCACGGAACTTTATTTCTTCTTGCATCCAGCTCCTGCTGGAGTAGGGGCGGAGAAGAATACCGCCATCGAGTTCCCATGCGTGTCGTAGGAGGCGAGCGAATGGGGCACGGGGAGGGGGGGTCGTAGGTTCCCTACTTTTCCGTGAAGAGTCGAAGGGATGCTTTCATACGGCCACCCCTCTTACAAGGGGGAAAAAGACCAAGAGGCTTTCCCCCACGAGAAGAGCGAAAAATGTAATATCATAGACACGATGAAAGTTGGAAAGGAGAAACAAAAAATAAAAATGGAAGAATAAGAAGAAACCATCGCTACATCTCGATTTCTTTCCACAAACCACCTACCCCTTCCCTCCCTCCCTCCACATCTCCACTCCACACTTCCTAACTCTGCCCCCATGCCGCCTCCGCCTCCATTTCCGTCTCCACCTCCGCTTCTCTCCCACACTCCCTTACTGCTTCGTCACTCAACAGGCCCCCGCCCCCTCGTCTTCCTGCCTCTTCCAGTGGGTTCAACATGGCGCGGCATCATTATATTAAAATCGCGCCCCGCCATTACTTAATCGCCCTGTGTGTGAATATATATATACAGTATATTTATAAAACTTAGACCCACTGCTGAAGAGGATCACAGTCAGTAGTCGAAATTTACGCTTTACTCTGTATCTCAGCGTATCTTTCTCCGAGTTTTATTTTACTCATGTGCTACTACATCTACGTCATTTAATATATATATATATATATATATATATATATATATATATATATATATATATATATACATATATAATCCTATCCAAAAGTTGACACCTGGACGTAGTGCATAGACTTGAGAGTCTTAATGACTACAAAAGCTATATCGACAGAGAGGAAATTTCTTTAGGGTCACCCGCATCGAACAGGTTTGTAAGAAAGATCAAAGAGCAGCTCGCACAGAGTCGCAGGACCTACTGCTAACTGGCACGTCCCTGATGGCGAACGGGGAAATTCCTCGTAGATACATGGGGTACCGTCATAATGACAGCGTGGACCATTGGGCACTGTACAGATATATAAGGCTACACCGAATATACTAAGGTGACACCAAAGGGATATCTCACCGAAAACCAGTTGGCAGGGAGGTGAGATTACTGCCAAAATTCCTTCATAGTAAAAATGAATTGCACAAGCAAAAGAAAACCGGGTGTTCTTGATGGATCATCGTCCCCTGAAGGTCCAACCGCATTGCCTTGTGTGCTTACGGACAGTGTGCCACCCTATGTGAGTACTGTCCAAGCAGGTCCAAGTCTTGGACATTAAAAGGCACGAATAAATGTAGATCTATACTTACACAACGTGAGAACTCTCTCAGGCTGAAAAGTTTAATGGAAGAACTAGACAACATCACGTGGGACATCGTGGGACTGAGCGAAGCCCGAGGAGCGGAGGAAAAGCTGATACAGTTACAAGATAGTCACCACCTGTTTTACAATACAGGTAAGGAAAAAGGAAGACCTAGTGGAGTAGGATTTTTGATAGAACGAGAGGTTGCTGGTAACAGTCAAATTCAGTAGTTTACCAGTTAAGGTAGCTTGGATTGTGATTAGACTGTATAAAAGGCACTCTAAAAATAGTTCAGGTTTATGCACCAACTTCACAGAGTTCAGACGATGAAATTGAGTCCTTCTATGATGATTTAAGTCAGGTAATGGATACATAAAGTACACGTTGGTAATAGGCGACTTTAAAGTTAAAGTGGGAAAGAAGATGGGAGATGAGTCGTGTATTGGGGAGTTTGGAGTAGGTGAAAGAAATGACAGAGGCAAGATGGTAGTCAATTTTGCAGAGAACTACAACATGAGGATAATAAACATTTTCTTCCAAAAGCGTGTAGGTCGTAAATGAACCTGGAGATGACCAAATGGAACAACAAAGAACGAAGTAGACTTCATATTAGGAGATGGGAGCAAGAGCGTTAACAATGTTACAATTATAAAGTCAACATAGGTAGTGACCATAGAATGGTAGGTTGTACAGCTAAATTCAATTTCTGAGCCGAGAGAAATAAACTAGTTTTAGAAAATAAAATAAGACTTACGCGGGTTAAAGATAACAAGGATTTTCAGTTAGAAATTAAAAATAGGTTCGAAGCTCTAAGAAATAACGAGGAACCCGTCGAAATTATGTGTTTGAATTTATTGAATATCATTAGGGAATCGGCAGAGAAATTAGGAAGTACAAAAAGTATTAGAGGAAACAAATACTCCAAAGCTACAAACGACCTTATTAAAAGACGGACCATGCAGATTAAAAACAGGAGAGACGAAATAGAGAATAGAAAAAGAGACAGGTGGAGAGACGTGATAGAGAAGTTTGCGGGAGTGACGTGGCAGAGGTTGGCGCGGTCGTCTGACCCATGAAATGCTTTGAAAGAGGCCTTTTTTCAGCAGTGGTCTCAGGATGGCTTTTCGAACATAATGAATTCACGCCTGTTTCCAGACCTTTATCTCCAGCTCTTCCCAAACGGAATAAGGATCGGGTTGGGGGTGGTGGTCGAATCTATGGCAATGTCATATGCATATCAAAACACACACACACACACACACACACACACACACACACACACACACACACACCACGGCTCGGTGGCGGATTGGTTAAGCACTGGCCTCACAAGCCAGAGAACCGGGGTTCGATTCCCCGGTCGGGCGGAGATAAGTTGGGTTTGTCTCCTTTCACGTGTAGCCCCTGTTCACCTAGCAGCGAGTAGGTACGGGACGTTAGTCAAGGAGTTGTGACCTTGCTGTCCCGGTGTGTGGTGTGTGAGTGGTCTCAGACCTACCCAGAGATCGGCTAATAAGGAGCTCCGAGCTCACTGCCGTAGGGTGGTGTCTGGCTGTCTCGACAGAGACTGCAGCAGATCCGAGGTGAATACACACACACACACACACACACACACACACACACACACACACCAACAAGAGAAATCCCCCTCCGAGGCCCTGAGTGCCAAAAACCTCAAGTGGGCCAAAATTGCCAAGAGGCGTATGGGGCAGAGTACTACGAAGTCCAAGATCCAGGGTGCCAAGAAAATCGAGGGCCAAGGCGTCACGAGGCCCGAGGGCCAGGATACTGAGAGTGCCAATATGCCAAGAGGCCGAGGGCCTGAGTGCCAAGTGCACCTGTGCGGGCGCACCTGGCCAAAAGACTTCACAGCACTCCTTCACGTGTGAATGACGACCGCTTCACGCGCACTTTCCGACGCACCTGTGTATATGTGTGTGTGTGTGTGTGTGTGTGTGTGTGTGTGTGTGTGTGTGTGTGTGTGTGTGTGATTCACCATGGTCTTGGATCAGGTGTTGGATCAAGTGATCGACAACTATTACCCTCCCGGAAGAGAGCTCAGAGCTCATATATGACCGATCTATGGGTACTGCTTTGACCTTATACGTACACACACAAAACTCCCAGCCCACGAGTTGGAGTAACGACTCGCAGAGCAGCGATACTGAAATTATTTCAGCCCTGGACAGGGTTCGAGCTCGGACCTCTGTAGGAGCAGTTGTGAACGCTATCACTGCGGCATCGAGTCGCGCGCATGTGTGTGTGTGTTTGTGCTCAACTTCCTTTCTACACCGGGTGGCACTCTTCTTGTCCACTCTGGTTGCCGCGAGTCTGTTTCCTTCGTCATCGTGGCGGAAGCTTCCTCAGAGGAGAGCTTCTGCCAACCTCTATTAACATTTATGTACCTGTTGGCATTTTCCATTATATTCAGTGTCGCCAACTTGTCTTCTTCTTGTCTGTAGCATCTCCTCGGCAGTGACGGGGCTAGTTACTGAAGTAATGCAGTCCTCTATACACATAAGATCAACCAATCAATCAATTCAGCCATCCTGAGTTCACTGCTGAACAAAGGCCTCCTTCATAGCATTCCATAATTCACACGACCGCGCCAACCTCTGCCACGTCACTCTTGCAAACCTCTCAATCTCATCTCTCCACCTCCTGCCTGGTCTCCTTCTTCCACGCTTCCCATCTCGCGGCGTCCACTCAGTAAGACACAAGAGGAGTGCCACCCGGTGTGGAAAGAGGGTTGAGCACAAACACACACACACACACACGCATAAGAACATCCCCTCAATTACGACTGTGCCAACCTCAGCCACGTCACTCCTGCAAAATTCTTAATCTCGTCTACCTGCCACCACACATGCATACCTCTCTTGACATCTCTTACAAGATGTATTGAGAAATCACCATCGGCCAAAGTGGTTTGTTTCCTTCGACCGTGACCATGATCAGGGCAGCTTTCTTGGGGTGGAATTGGAAGAACCAATTTCCACGCTGCACCGATGCCGCACACGCTCGTACCATGTACAGGTTTGCAGAACCAAGCTATTCTTATCGCGGGGTCATATGTAAACTACCCGGTTAGGTCATCAAGCCTTTAGTTATTAGACGTCTCTTCTTGACCAAAGCCTTCTCCCTTCCTCTTCTAAGACCCACAAGAACAGCGTCAAGACACTTCTGAAACCTTCTCTATCTCGACCATTCACTTTCCGCCCCAACTACGCTGACAACAAAGTCCCTCTTTCAGGGCAGTTAAAATTCTGGATTACACTTCGAGTTCTCCACTTTTTTCTTCTTCGTGCTGAATTATAACCTCCTCCCCCCCTTACTCCCTACAAGGGGGTGGAAGCACCCCCTTGGATAAGGAGCGATCCTGACGGGACGAAAATGGGTTCCACGCACAACCGGGCGGCCCTAAACCCAACAACTGTTAAACCACAGTTAAAATAATGAAGTATACATTCAAATCACATAACTACAAACCTTCAGGGTACCTGGTCTCAGGGAGACGCCCGCTCTGATACTTACCTGAAAAGAAAGAAATGAAACTGTTAGTATCACGAGAAAAAAACAAATTACATCTTATCATAAGATATGAATCTTTCATACAACAACAGTCCCTGCTCTTAATGGATTTTTCTTATGCGCAAAGGAACCTATTGCAGACCCACAAGACCTATACGATAAAGAGAAGAGAGAGAGAGAGAGAGAGAGAGAGAGAGAGAGAGAGAGAGAGAGAGAGAGAGAACTCTACGGGTCATTCGCGCCTCTTTTCACGGGTTCTGAGTTCCTGTGATATTAGGCTACAGTTTAAATAGATCACGTTGGGTTGCGTTGAAGTGTCCGAAATCGTATCATGCAAAGGTTTTCACAATCTCGAAAGAACCTGCCCCTCCTTGCCTTCAAAGCGTCATCTCACGTTCATTGCATATGTTTTTTTAAGCAGCGAACACGGAAAATATGTACTTCATGAGTGTCGGCATCAGGGTGCCCGTTGGCCTTCATGTGTCTACGAAGTGTGCCACCAGAGTCTACGTGGCACCCTCGTTCTCGCTACTCCAGCTGGGAACACCACTCAGCTACTTTCACCACGATGTAAACAAACACAGCGCTGCCACGTTTCGCCCAAAAGGTCGCGCCGCACCATCAGCTATATGAACCAGAGGCAAACGCGTCCTATCGCCGCGAAATATCTGCAACACTGACTGCAGGCGACAATAAAAAGGACCGGAAGTGCATCCGCATCATGAAAGGGTTGGGTGGGCATGTGTGTGTGTGTGTGTGTGTGTGTGTGTGTGTGTGTGTGTGTGTGTGTGTGTGTGTATGTGTGTCTGTGTGTGTGTGATAATAAATTATAATAATAATAATCGGTTTATTGAGATAACAGTAATAGTGGTAGACTGACAATATATAGTTTGTGTGTGTGTGTGTGTGTGTGTGTGTGTGTGTGTGTGTGTGTGTGTGTGTGTGTGTGTGTGTGTGTATGTGCAGGTGTGTGTGTAAGCTAACGAAGCCAGATCGGCCCTGTTTCCCCGACAGTTAAAACAGGTGTGATCTGCACCTGGCCCAAGTGGCAAGGGGCCAGGCGTCGGGGGTCAGCGAGTGTGAAATAAGAAGGATGGAATTCTCTTCAAGAACTTTCAAGAACTCGAAAGTAAAAGTGCACGGATTAGACCTCAAAGCAAAAAGTAATAACCTGTCTCTTTCATATTTACACAGATATTTCACATAACGAGTGGATTGGTGGAAGCAGCAACTCGGGTGATGGGGGTTGGGTAGGTGGGGGTCCCCGTGGGCGACGGCGGCACCAGGGACGTGCAAGATTAAGGGCGAGGGCGAGAGGAAGGGCGAGGGGAAGGGCGAGGGCCGGGAAGAGACAGACACTACTGTTATCTCTCGCCCAACCTGCCACCTTTCCCCCGGGGGGGGATTTCAATTGCTAATTCAATAAACTTTTCTACAATATGTTCTCAACTTCTGACATTATAAACTTTAATGTTTTGTTTTGGACATTAGAAGGCAACGTTTCTTCGAAATGGAAATTGTTCTGTTACTACTTCCATAGTGATAAACACGGTACTGCCGCTGGAAATAAATGACTTAAATTAATTCTATTCATATATCATGTTTGCGATGTTTTTTGTCAATACACTAACTACATCTTCCAGGTTTTCTCCTGGCTCGTACTAGGCAAATTTATTCAACTGAGGGAAGGCCCCTAAAGCCGATAATTGTCATGTTCTACGGGGAAATGTTCTGCAAAGAGCTTGCTTGCTTGCTTGCTTGCTTATGTTAGTCTTTCTGTAACAAAGATGACGTACTTATCCTCTGAATGATGATTAGCAAATGGATTAGAATTGTAGCAACAATAAAAACAATAGCAGTAGTACTAACAGTATCAACAATAATTATGCTTTAACGCTTATTACATCATTACATCCTCTCTCTGCAGAGAGAGGATGGAGAGTTCTGGAGGAGGGGAAGAGGGAGAAGGGAGGGAAAGAGGGAGGAGGGAGGGGAAGAGGGAGTGGGAGGGCGAGGCGAGGCTTCCCGAATCGATTCCCAATTCCAATTCACCGCGTCATACTCACTTTACTCATTTTATTCAGTCGAGGAAAGACATCCGACTCCATGGACTGGGGGGCCCAGTCCGGGTTCAGACAAAATGTTTCCACTCCGAACAAACAGACAGACATACACACGATGGCCTTACGATGAGGCACGATCCCACAAAATACCATAACTATGACAACATAGATCATAGCTGGGCTCATACACTGTAAACGCTGTGACATGACGACGTGAAGTTCTTGTACCAATATCACGGTGAAGACCTCTTTCCTGATGCAGTCCCAGTATATAGCACATCATCTCAACCACCACCATAACCACCTTAGCAATCAACCAATCAATCAATCAATCAATTCAGCCATCCTGAGTCCACTGCTGAACAAGGCCTCCTTCATAGCATTCCATGATTCATACGACAGCCAGCAAGCAGTTCTGGGAAAATATATCCAACAAGTTCAACATAAGCTGGCGCCAACACCCCCGCTTTCATGGTTCCAAAACATTTGTCGGATC
>NC_134817.1:20556173-20563673 GCF_046742065.1 Oratosquilla oratoria | reverse complement strand
TGTCTGCGGAGGTAATCAAGTATCGAAAAAAGAATTGGGTACGATTGGCAGCCAAAAAAGAAGGTCATTTGTTTATATATATATAAAAAAAAAATTGCGCTAACAAAGTTAACGACAACTAATACCGTACTTAGAGGAAGGGAGGGAGGGGAAGAAGGAGAGGGAGAGAGAGAGAGAGAGAGGGAGGGAGGGAGGGGGAGAGAGAGAGAGAGAGAGAGAGAGAGAGAGAGAGAGAGAGAGAGAGAGAGAGAGAGAGAGAGAGAGAGAGAGAGAGAGGGTCCATTAACATACATGCATTAACAATTTCATTGTAAAAATTTCATCATGATGTAAAAAAAAAAAAAAAAAAAAAAATCTTCCACAATTACCATTCCCAGGGCCAGGGCTTTTACCCACTGCTCAAATCCTTAAATGAGTGACAGACAGACAGACGGGCAAGGGGCGACGGGGGGGGGAGAGTGGGGGGAGGTGGGAGTGGGGTGGAAGGTGGGAGGTGCCTCGGGGCCATCCATTCTTGTCCAGCTCGGCGGCTTCATTTGCTGACAGGGGAGGGGGGAGGGGGAGGGGGGAGGGGTGGAGGGAGATGTGGAAGGAGAAAGAAGAGGAGGCAAGGAGATGGAAGTAGAGGGAGAAGGAAGGAGAAGTAAGGAAAGGAGGAAGGAGGTGGGGGGGGGAGGAAGGAGGGCATTGTTCAGGGCCGAGATCCTAAAATGCACCATCGCCCAATTGGCAGCTCCCAGTCCCCCTAATCCCCCCTCTCCCCCACTGCCAGTCACTCCTCTTCCTCCACAAGGTTAGCCTACGGGGGTTGCTGGCTGCATTGGAGGGGGAGGGGGACGAGGAGGAGGGGGAGGGGAGGGGGAGGGGGGCTTTACGATCTGTCTGCCGGGGAGGACGTCGGAATGCGGTGGAGAAGGTGAAGAAGAAAGAGACGAAGAAAAAGAAGAGGAGGAGGAGGAGGAGGGAAATGATGAAGGAAAGGAAGAAAGGAAAAAGAAGAATAAGGATGAAAAAGAGAAGGAAAAAATAGTACAAGTAAAAGAAGCAGCACAAGAGGAGAAAGGGAAGATCGACACTGAATAGGGAGAGGAGGAGGAGGAGGAGGAGGAGGAGGAGGAGGAGAAGGGGGAGGATGACGAGGAGGAAGAGAAGGAGTACGAGAAGGCGAGGAGGAGGAGGAGGACGAGAAGGAAGAGGACAGAGAGGAGGAAGAGGGAAAGGAGGACGAGGAAGAAGAGGAGGACGAGAAGGAAGAGAAGATGGAGGAGGAGGAAGAGGAGGAAGACCAGGTTGAGAAGGAGAAGGAAGAGGAAGAGAGGAGGACTAGGATTATGAGCACCAGGATGAGGAAGGAGGAGGAGGAAGTAGGGGGATGAGGAGGAAGAGGAGAGAGAAGGAGGAGGAAGAGGAGGAGAAGGAAGAGTAGGAACAGGAGGAGAAGGAGGAAGAAGAAGAGGGGGAGGAATGCAGCAATCCAATCCTTTCTTGAGCCATTCCTTCGCTCCCTCCAGACTCGAGCAAACTTCATTTTTATTTATTTTTGGTCGACCAAGCGCCATCAGATTCTGTATTTCCCTGAGTGTGGCTCCCCAGGTGGTGACTACATAACTTTTAATGTGATCAATATCCTAGCGACACCTCTCCGGACCAGAGCCACGCAGCCTTCGTTCGTGTCTGGAGACAGGTTTCCACTTGAGAAAGAACGAGAATCACCTTCAAGTTCTACCTCTCCCTCCGGTCCTCCTTGTCTCACCTCTAAGAGACCTCGTCCTCAAGAGTCTGCGCAACCTTACCCGAATTCTGAGTTCGGGAAGATTTTTTTTTTTTTTTTTTTTACAAGCATGTTCCTTTAGCAACGGGAAGGATCAGGAGGAGCATTAGGAGTAGGAGGAGGAGGAAGAGGAGGAGGAGGGAAAGGAGGAGAAGGAGGAGGGGAGGACGGGGAGGAGGATAAGGTGGACGAGGAGGAGGATACGGTGGACGAGGAGGAGGAGGAGGAGGAGGAGGAGGAGGAGGACAAGGAGGAGGAGGAGGACGAGGAGAAGGACGAGGAGGAGGAGGACGAGGAGGAGGACGAGGACAAGGACGAGGAGGAGGACGAGGAGGAGGAGAAATGCATGTGTGTAAACAAAGGTACTGTGTACTGTGTATGTGCGTATTCGTGTGTGTGTGTGTGTGTGTGTGTGTGTGTGTGTGTGTGTGTGTGTATATTCGTGTGTGTGTGTGTGTGTGTGTGTGTGTGTATTCATGTACGTATGCGCATGCGTGCGAGCGTGCGTGTGTCTGTGTTCGTCAGCCGCATTTTTTTTTCCATGAAGACGTTTCAGTGTTCCCCTTGACTGACTGGCTGACTGACGGGTTCTGAGAAGCAGAAAAGTGAACGTGGGGTGGGAGGGGGAGGGGGTCATTCGACCACCCTCACCCTCTTCTTTACCTCCTCCTCTTCCTCCTCCTCATCATCATTAACATTACTATAAATCTCTCTATATTCTACCTCTCTATATATATTTTTGTTTTCTTAAATTAAGGCATATTGAATTATGCGCTACAGCAAATTGTGTTCTGATGAGTTTTCGATGAAGATTTTCAAGCATGGAGGGGCAAAGAAAAAACTATATTTATATACATGCCAGTCTAAAGTTCAATGCTGAGTAAAGGATTTCCGGAGGAGGGGAAGGGAGGGAGGGAAGGGCGGGAGGGGGAGAGGGAGAAGGAGGGAGGGGGAGAGAGAGAGAGAGAGAGAGAGAGAGAGAGAGAGAGAGAGAGAGAGAGAGAGAGAGAGAGAGAGAGAGAGAGAGAGAGGTGGGTTGAGAGAGAGAGAGAGGTGGGAGAGAGAAAGAGAGAGGGAGAAAGAGGTGGGTTGAGAGAGAGAGAGAGAGAGAGAGAGAGAGAGGGAGAGGGAGAGAGAGAGAAAGAGAGAAAGAGAGAAATGGCGGCGGTCTCACGAGACGAGGCCACGAACGGAGTTGGTCAAGACACGACCGCGCAAGACTTTCCTCCAATCCTGTTTGGATTTTTTCTTTATCTACAATTGTGTAAGCTCCGAAAAACAGAACAAAAATACTTTAAAAAAAAAATGAAGAAAAAGGTCGTGACATCCTCAAAAACAAGATAAATAATCAGGTAAATAAACAAGTGAAAAAATATCATCATCTTTGACTTATGGCCTCGACAGCCTGGACAAATGGCAGTCAGCGGCTGTTTCAGAGGCAGACCGAACCACCAAGTGGTTAAAGAACGGGGGACGGGGGAGAGGGAGAGGGGGAGGGAGGGGAGAGGGGGAGGGAGGGAAGAAGGGGGAGAGGACTAGGGTACAAGTAGGGAATTTCTAAGACTCACGAGGACCCAAACCTAATGCAACAGAGCTGGGGAGAGAGGGGGAGGGGAAGGAGGGGAAAGGGGGAGGGAGGGGAGAGGGGGAGGGAGAGGGGAGAGGGGGAGAGTGGGCTAGGGTACATGTGGGGAGTTTCTAAGACTCACGAGGACCCAAACCTGATGCAAGTGAGTTGCTGCACCGTGATGCAATGCGATACAAGAATAGCAGCCGAAGCGGCCCCAGACCCTCGGACGCGAAGACGACGAAGACGATATCGAGCTCGAAGACTTCTCGAACTCGGACAATCGAAATAAACAACTTGGTAATGACTTTTTCTTTACTTTCTTTTTCTTCTCCTTTTCCTCCTCCTCCTCCTCCTCTTTCTCCTCGTCTTATCTATCTTATTCCTTCTCGTTCCTAATCCTTCAACAAGGTGAAACGCTACAAATACTTCGTTCTGGCTAACGCTGGATGCACCTTAGGTTTAGGAACTCTTTTCGGATGTCAGCCAATTCTTCTATTTTGTCGCTGGGCGATTTTATTCAGCTGAAGAAAAGCCCCCCGAAGGGAGAAACGGACAGACACTGAAAAAAAAAAAAAAAAGAGAGATAGAGAGAGAGAGAGAGAGAGAGAGAGAGAGAGAGAGAGAGAGAGAGAGAGAGAGAGAGAGAGAGAGAGGGGGGGGGAGGAAAACTTGTCCATCCGCTTGCGACTTTTCCCTCCGCCTTCTTCGAAAAACCTACAGTGGGTCGAGCTAAGCCGCCTCGGTGGAGACACCACCACGACCCTGAGAACGCCTTCATTTCTTTCTTTCTTTTTCCTTTCCTTCTTTCTTTCTTCCCCAGCCCTTACTCGGAACTGACTGTGTAACATGCCTCAGGGTTTTTTATCAACACCTCTACGGAGCTGAGTTACGTATCATTCTTATTCGGCTTGGAAATCGTCTCCAATCAAGGATTGTTGATCGCTTTCAGCTTCTACTCGTTCTGCCCTCTGTGACTGATACCTCTTAAAAACATAAGAATGAGAGTGCAAGAGACCATAAGGCCTACACTAGGCAGTTCCATGTCCATTACCACCTGCCATCCCTATACATAAAGTTGTCTAACCGTTTCTTGAAACAACCGATAGTTTCAGGGCTCACTACATGGTTACTAAGTCTGTTCCATTCGTTGACCACCCTATTAGTAAACCAATTCTTGTCCATTTCCTTATTAAATCTAAATTTGTCCAATTTAAATCCATTATTGCAAGTCCTGCCCTGTTGTCTTAATATGATGACCATGTTTGCGTCACCCTTCTTAAAGCCTTTGATCCACCTGAACACCTCTATTTGATCACCCCGCACTCTGCTTCTTTCCAGAGGGTGTACGAGTAAGTTAAGGTGCCTAAGCCTCTACTCGTAAGGTAAATTTCTGAGCCCATGTATGATTTTGGTCATTCTCCTCTGTGCTGATTCTAGTGAACTGATGTCCATTCTATAAGACGGAGACCAATAATGTACCGCATAGTCAAGGATGGGTCTAACTAATGCTAGGCAGAGTTTGATAATTACCTCTGCACTTCTATTCGTAACCGTCCTAGCAATGAAACCTAATGCTCTGTTAGCTTTATTCCTGGCGCTAATGCACTGTTTCCTGGGTTTAAGGTCAGGACTTACTAGCACACCCAAGTCCCTCTCGCACTAAGTCTTCTCTCTTCGGCATAATTTTGTCCCCACGGACAGAAGCGCTGGTGATAATACAATTCTTTCTTCTCCTTTTCCGTTTGTCCTGACTCCACGTGGAGACGCCAAGCAGGAAATCTTTTGCATTTCCTCTCTCTCTCTCTCACACACATACACACGCACGCACACACACAAGAAAAAGAAATAGAAGAAAATAAAGAAGAGAACGAAGAAGATAATGAAGAGGACAAAGAAGACGAGGAAGAAGACGACAAAGAAGACGAGGAAGAGGACGAAGAAAAAGAGGATGAAGAAGAGAACGAAGAAGACAAGGAAGAAGAGGACAAAGACGAAGAAGAGGACGAAGAAAAAGAGAACGAAGAAGAATTAAAAAAAAAAAAAAATAAAAAAATAAAGAGGATGAGGAAGGAGAAGACGATGCTGGGTCTTCGTCTCCTCTTATTTGCTTTCGGGCGACCATCTCTCTCTCTCTCTCTCTCTCTCTCTCTCTCTCTCTCTCTCTCTCTCTCTCTCTCTCTCTCTCTCTCTCTCTCTCTCTCCGCCGCAGGGCGTCACCCTCAAGGGGATTCCTGGCCCCGCCTCCGCTCCACTCCACTCCATCGCCCGAATTCCTTTCGTGCGTTTACCAAGACTGTTACATCAATCAATCAATCAATCAATCAATCAGGTACCACGTACTCTCCCAACCTACTCCGGCATGGGCTAATGCATTATTCTCTTTAACAAGACTTCGCCAAGTTAAAATGAACTGTCTACAGAGCTCGAGGATGGCGCCTTGGGAGAGGGGGGGGGGGAGAAGGGGCAAGGGAGGAGAGGGGGAGAGGGGGGGGAGAGGGGTCAGGAGGTGAGTCACCGGACAGTCCAAGTAGTCAGAAGCCCAATGACAACCTCTGCCACGTCACTCCTGCAATCTTTTCTATCTCCGACATATGTCTTCTTCCAGGTAACTCTAGTCGCGTCCTGTCTTCCCTTCACTAGGAGAGGTGGTAGGGACATGGAAGGGACGAGGAAGGGACGGGGATGGAGCTGGAGGGGGAGGAGATGGGGAAGAGGAGGAGGAAAGGGAGGGCAGGGTAGTGGAGGAGAGAGGAAGGAGAAGGGAGGGGGAGAGGGGAGAGGCTGGGGAAGGGGCTTCGGGAAGGAAAGGAACAAATCTGGGTTCTGCTCCTCTTCTTCGTCTTCGTCTTCGTCTTCCTCCTCCTCCTCCTCCTCTTCCTCCCGGCTCCAGCAATGAAGGAGTCATCCGAAGTCGTTGCAGACGGGTTCATTCCCAGACAGACGAAGAGTGCAACCGACCAACCAACCCAGTCCGCGGTCGCTCTAATAACAGGACCGTAACAAAGAACCCGAAGAGGAGAGAAGGATACAGCAGAACTTAAAAAAAAAGAAAAAAAAAAAAAAGAGAGAGAGAGAAAGAGAAACAGAGAAAGAGAGGGGGGAGGGGGAGGAGGAGGAATTGGACGGAAGTGGCGGTGGCAGCGGCAAAAAGAAGGGGGACGACTGTGGGAGCAGAGGCACAAGAGTACAAAGTGACCTTGAAAAGGACTTTTACGGACCAAACCCAACGGCTTCTGGCCGCTCCTCCTCCTCCTCCTCACGTCACGCTGCTTGCACAACCCAGTCCTCACTTCCTTCCTTATCTATTTCCTTCCTCCTTTTCCTCCTTCCTTAGCTCCTTCCCTTTCCCTTCTTTCTTTCTTAAACACCTCCCTCCTTCCTTCCTTACCCCAACTTTTCTTCCTTTCTTCGACTCCTTCTCCTTTCTTCCCTTCCCTCTTTCCTTCCTTCCTCCCCTCCCTCTCCTCACTCCCTTTTCTTGGGAGTTGCGGAGGCCTCAAGGTCAGCACTCCCGACCGTCCTCCTTGGGAGTTCGACTTCCTCATCCTTGAAAGCACTCCATCTCCTTCCCCCCCCCCATACTCCCTTCAGACCCATCGACCCTCTGCCAGACTCTACTTCGGCTAGTGCCGCCAAGCGATTTTATTCCTGATGAGTGGGGGAGAGGATAAAAAAAATATATATATATATATATATATATATATATATATATATATATATATATATATATATATATATATATATATAAATAAATCATCGGGGGTCCCTCTTATGCCCGCTGTCTTCCCCTCCTTCCCTCCCCCTCCCTCTCTGATGAATGAAATCGCCTGACGTCTTAGCCAGAACAAACTCTGCAAAGGGAATCGTCAACGTGGCAGACGATAAACCCTCAACGGGAAGCAGTCACAGAAAATAGAAAGAAAGAAAAAAATATTATTCTGTGAAGGAAATCTAAGTTTAAAGTTAAGTTAGGATGGTCAGGTTCAACAGGCTGGACAGGTTAGGCCAGGTTGGGTTTGGGTAGGTAAGATACGTTGAATATATCAGGTTAAATTAGGTTAAGTTAGATAGGACAGGTTACACGGGTTAAGTTAGGTTAGGTTAGTTGCACGGATTAAGTTAGGTTAGGTTAGGTCATCTTGGGGGGTCGCAGGTCACC
>NC_134817.1:20538673-20551173 GCF_046742065.1 Oratosquilla oratoria | reverse complement strand
TATAGCATTGCACCACGATTCAGGGACGCTTTCCTGACGTAAGCAATGGGTGTACAACTGAGCTAACTTAATATGAACTTCTTCCCCTCCGTCTTTCAACAGATCTATCGATATACCATCTTCCCCAGGTGCTTTTCCTCGTTTCATATTTTAGAGCAAATTCTACTTCTTTGTAATATCTGGTACACTAATAACGTCTACACCTGAATTTACTGGCTCAACTACGGTATTCGACGAGTAAAGCCCTTGGTAAAATTCTTCTACTCTTTTTACCATTCTGTCCCAGCATTTAATGATTTCTCCATTTCTATCTTTCAAACATATCATCTGCCGTCTTCCTAAAGATGTCCGTGCTCGGTTCCTTTAATACTTTTACTTTCCGAATAGTTTCCTCTATGTCATCCATGTTTCTCTTTCTTTACTCTGATATCTGCCTTTTGTAAGCTTGTTTAGTTCCACTCTTTCTATTTCGTCTCTCCTGCTTTTAATCTGCATGGTCCTCCTTCTTTTAATTAGGTCTCATTTGTAATTTAGGAGTATCTGTTTCCTCTTATTCTTTTTCTACTTCCTACTTTCTGTGTCGATTCCCTAATGATATTCACTAAATTCAAATTCATATCTTCCACGGTTAGTTTTTTAGAGCTTCGAATCTAATTTTAATTTCTAATTGAATTTTCTTCTTATCCTCTGCAAGGCTGATTTTCCTTTTTAAAACTAGTTTATTTCTCTCGGCTCTGAAATTGAATTTAGCTGTGCAACCTACCATTTTATGGTCACTACCTATGTTGACTTTATTTATCACCGTAACATTGCTAACACTCTTGCTCTCGTCTCCTAATATGAAGTCTGCTTCGTTCTTTGTTGTTCCATTTGGACTTCTCCAGGTCCATTTACGACCTACATGCTTTTGGAAGAAAGTGTTCATTATCCGCATGTTGTAGTTCTCTGCAAAATTGACTAACACTTCGCCTCTGTCATTTCTTTTAACAACTCCAAACTTCGCAATGCACGACTCATCTCCTATCTTATTCCCCACTTTAGCATTGAAGTCGCCTATTACCAACGTGTACTTACTTTTTTCTTGCTCCATTACCTGACTTAAATCATCATAGGACTCAATTTCATCGTCTGAACTCTGTGAAGTTTATGCATAAACCTGAACTATTTTTAGAGTGTCTTTTTACAGTCTAATCACAATCCAAGATACCCTGTCTGATAAACTACTGAACTTGACTACGTTATCAGCAACTTCTCGGATTATCAAGAATCCTACTCCACTAGATCTTTCTTTGTCCTTACCTTTATAGTAGAACAGGTGGTGACCATCTTGTAATTGTATCAGCTATTCTTCCGCTCTTCGAACTACGCTCAGTCCTACGATGTCCCACTTGATGTTGTCTAGTTCTTTCATTAAGCTCTCCAGCCTGTGGTCTTCTGAGAGACTTCTTACGTTGTAAGTATAGATCTTCGTTTTCTTCATGTTGTTTAATGTCCAAGACTTGGATCTGCTTGGACAGTGCTTACTCACGATTGGTGGCACATTGCCTGTAAGCACACGAGGCAATGCGGTTGGACCTTTAGGAGACGATGATCCAACAGGAACGTCCGGTCTTGTTTTGGTTGGACCATTCTTGTTCATGTTTGCTATCAACGGGTTCTGATAGTAATCTCACCTCCCTGCCAACTGCATTCTGGTGTGATACATCTCTGGTGTCACCTTATATTCAGTGAAGCCCTATATCTATAGGGTCCCCAACAGTCCACGCCGTCTTTATGACGGTACCCCATATATCTATGAGGAATTTCCCTGTTTGCCATCAGGGACGTGCCAGTTAGCAGTGGGTCCTGCGACTGTGCATGTGAGCAGCTCTTTGATCTTTCTTACAAAACCTCTTCGATATGGCCCTGCAGATATTTCCTCTCTATCGACATAGCTTCTGTAATCATTAAGATTCTCAAGTCTATCCACCACGTCATGGTGTCAACTCTCGGATATATATATATATATATGTATATATATTATATATCACCATCTGGCCTAAATAATTATACTCCTTAACTTCTTCAAGACTCACCATCGATTACAATGTCTTTACTTTGAACTTTCGTGTTGAAAATTACTTTGGTTTTATTCTTATTAATCTTTTAAACCTACTTTGAGACTTTCCTTGTTCAGATCACTCAGCATATCTTTCAAGTCTTCTGCTCTTTCTGAAATAAGAATAATGTCATCCGCAAATCTTAGGTGGTTCAAATATTCGCCATTAATCTTTAAATCTTTCTCTTCCCAACTCAACCTCCTGAAAATCTCTTCCAAACAAGCTGTAAATAATTTGGGTGAAATCGTATCGCCTTGCCGTACTCTTTTCTCGATCTTGATCTTTTCTGTATTTTTATGTAGTCGAATTATAGCGGTACCTTTCCCATAAATCTTTTCTAAAACCCTTACGATCTGTCCGTTTGTACCCTGCTTGCGTTTAGTAAGGCTATTTGTTCTACCGAGTCAAAGGCCTTCTCGTAATCTAATAAAATCCTGAGAGGCTCTCTACCTTTATGTTTGAAACGTAAATTTTACAATCAATGCATTCTACCAACAATAATCTACGGGTGTGAGACTTGGAAACAAACGAAGGCGATGGAAACAAAGCTAAAGACTGCATAGAGAAGAATGGAGAGATCAATGATAGAAATAACGCTGAGAGACGGAAAGACAGAAGGTTGGGTGAGAAAGCAAACTAGAGTGAAGGATATTGTGGAGGCGGTAAAAGAGAGAACTGGAATTGGGCAGGAAAGTTAGTGCGAACGACTGATGAGCGATGAAGCAAGTGTGTTACTAAGTGGACCCCGCGAGATGGAAAGCGTGGAAGAGGGAGATCAGACAGTAGGTGGAGAGACGAGATTGAGAATTTTGCAGGAGTGGCGTGGCAGAGGTTGGCGCGGTCGTGTGAATCATGTAATGCTATGAAGGAGGCCTTTGTTCAGCAGTGGACTCAGGATGGCTGATTTGATATATATATATATATATATATATATATATATATATATATATATATATGTATGTTTGTGTGTGTGCAGAAGCACTAGTATTACATGGTATACGTTACATGTAACGGTTGTTGTTTTGGTTATCATGGTGAGAGAGGCAGAAGCATAGAGAACGCATAGGGAAACACAAGAACGACGCAAAGACGCACCGCACATCAAATTCCCTAGTTCTCCATGCGGTCAAATTTGGACATTGCGCAACTGGAACTTGAGGAAAAAGCAATAAAGACCATTAAAGTCACCTGCACCTCCAAAAACATCAACGACAGGGAAGCTTCATATGCTTGGCGAAAGTATCGGGCATTCTGTTAACTGATGGAAAAGGGTCGGACAACTGACCACCCACCTCCCCGAAGACCCACCGAACAGGATGTGTATCAATTGTCTCTTCGATTCTTTATGTCAGTTGTCTGATGAGGACCTCATTGGTCGAAACGTTCAAGTAATAAAAGGTTTCAACACATCTCCGCCCACTCTTCCTCATGTGTATGTGTGATTCACAATGGTCTTTGGATCACGTGTTGGACTCGTGATCGACAGCTATTTCCCTCCAGGAAGAGAACTCAGAGCTCGTATATGACCGATCTATGGGTAGTGATGTGACTTTACACGCACACACACGCCCAACTCCCCGCTCACGAGAGTTGGAGTAACAACCCATAGCGCAGTGATACTGAAATTATTTCAGCCCTGGGCGGGATTCGAACCCGGACCTCCGTAGTGGCAGCCGGGAACTCTACCAACTGCGCCCCGAGTTGTGTGTGTGTGTGTGTGTGTGTGTGTGTGTGTGTGTGTGTGTGTGTGTGTGTGTGTGTGTGTGTGTGTGCATTTACCTAGTTGTATTATACGGAAAGAGAGCTATGCTCGCGGTGACCCGTCTTTGTATCTCTCAGCATCAAGTTTTTTCTTAAAATCTTGAGTGTGTGTGTGTGTGCGTGTGT
This sequence comes from Oratosquilla oratoria, assembly GCF_046742065.1. Classification (NCBI taxonomy): domain Eukaryota; kingdom Metazoa; phylum Arthropoda; class Malacostraca; order Stomatopoda; family Squillidae; genus Oratosquilla; species Oratosquilla oratoria. The sequence goes on along the minus strand of NC_134817.1, from coordinate 20,547,187 downwards.
GTGTGTTCGTGTGTGTGTGTGCGTGTGTGTGTGTGTTCGTGTGTTCGTGTGTGACAGAGGACCTGGACCACTCCCTATAACCGAGAGCGCTCACACAGTCTTGCAAACTTAAGAGTTAAATTGTTTTTATTTCTACAACGAAAAACGAAAGGACCAGCCTACCCGCTCACGACTCCAGAACCATCGCCCGCCACGTCCTCGACATACCTGTAGAAGGAAGAGACAGAGAAAGGAAAGGTCATCACTCGGCCGCAATCGACTGTCACACGGTGTCCTTAGCACACCCTCCCTCCCTCACCCCCACAACCACCACCGTGGGAAACCTTACGGGGAGAAGGGAGGGGGGGGAGGCGCCCCCAGGGGGAAGGGTGTGTTCCTCTCTCCCACAAACATAGGTGTTAATGGTTATGATAGTGTGTTCGTGTGTGTGTGTGTGTGTGTGTGTGTGTGTGTGTGTGTGTGTGTGTGTGTGTGTGTGTGTGCGCGCGCGCGCGTGTACTGTCTAAACAAGCCACGATGGAGAGGACATGGCTTATTAGCGCAGTATGCGGACCCAAAATTAAATATGATCCAGTGACGAGAATATTCTCTTTCAACAAGACCTGTCACACGGAACGAGAGGGAGAATTAATGATCATACGGATTACTTCTTACTGATCAAACTAGAACCGAAAGAACGAACTAGTTCACTGATCCCAATCCACTTCCATACCAAATGTTATTCTTGTCGTCAGGCGATTTATATCACCGTGGCACCTCTAAGACGAATAAGGGGTGACCCATGTATCTTAACTTGAGCCTTCCGTGTCGCGTGGCACTTTCCATTTGATATTAGTTGTCACCAGGGGACTTTATTCATCTCCATGGCTCCGGGAACCGAATGCCATCCCACGGGGCTACATCGACCGGTCTTCGCCATCATAAAGCATGAAAAGTGCGCCACCTTGCGCTGAGCGAACAAGTAACAAGAAGTGGTATCTTGGAGCTGAGTAGCGGAATGTGTTGTCGTATGCGTTGTTCCGCAACAGGTCGCCTCGGTCGGCAGACAGCTGAATAGACAATAGTTGTCTGCAGGTCTCTGCAATAATGCATGCAACCTTCCTACATCCCTCATAATATCACACACACAAACACACACACACACACACACACACACACACACACACACACACACACACACACACATATATATATATATATATATTATATATATATATATATATAATATATACATATATATATGATCATTGGGAATGAGGGATACACGTAGGAGACGGGACCCAACGAGCGTTGCTCCTCTCCTGTTTACTACAATTAGGTAAATACACACGCGCGCGCGCGAGCACACACACACACACATGCGCGCGCGCACACACACACACACGATTGCACAACACACAGCTACACTTGTAGCACTTTAACACATGTGCGTGTTTCACACACACACACACACACACACACACACACACACACACACACACAGACTGCCACACGAGATGAACCACCTTGTAATAACAGGATGAAGTGTTACATGACCAGTAACATTGTCCACGTACTCATATTACAACGTGTTGGTATCTCAGGCAATTGATAACACGTAACCTAACTCCATTGTCATAGCGCGCGCGCTTACACGTACGCACACACACACACACACACACACACACACACACACACACACACGGGGAGAGAGAGAGAGAGGGAGGGAGGGGGAGAGAGAGAGAGAGAGGGAGGGAGGGAAAGAGAGGGAGAGAGAGGGAGAGAGAGGGAGAGAGAGAGAGAGAGAGAGAGAGAGAGACTTTGGTAGCATCACCACACGCATCCCTCACTGCAATTGACTTCGAGTATTTTATTCAACTAATCAATCGACAAAGAGGTTAAACCGATCTCTTCCAGTTTGATTACTCATGTAGTTAAACTAGAACAATTAACTCCTTTTGATAAACAGTGTCTTGCTGCATTGCTTCCGACCCAAGGCAGTGGGCGGGATACAGGGATGACCCGTCATCCACGAGGAGCTAAGGTGAGAGGTGGGGACGGGAGTGGTGGAGGGGAGTGGAATGGGTGGGAATGGGTATGCGCCTTTTGATTTGGCTACCTCGCTTATAATGGGGAAAATACCCTTGGTATATAGATGAACAAACACGATAAACATGAGAACGTGAAACTGTATACATCAGACAAAAGTTTTATTTTCTCTCAAGAAGCGTCTGAAAAAAAAAAAAAAATCCCGAGAAGTATCCGAAAATACACAAATACATAAATAAATAAAAAATACATAGAAAAATAAATAAATAAAAATAAATAAATAAATAAATTGTTCGCAATATTTGACCACCACGGAGGAAGTAGAGCATGAAACATTAAAATAAAATTCAGCGGGCTGGGGGGTTGGGGGGCACCGGGGGAATGGCTGCGGGGGGGGGGGGGGTTGGCAAACTGACAGTGGTCATGATTTGTGAAAATGAATTAGAAAGCCCAATCCCAAGCACCGGCTGTACGTAATTTCCGAAATTCGCAAGTTTCCAATAATCCGAACGATTTTGTTTCACGAAGTGTTCAAATATTACAGTGCTTTTCATAGGCATATATATACATACTGTATATATATATATATATATATATATATATATATATATATATATATATATTTTTTTTTTTTTTTTTTTTTTTTTTTTTTTAAAGCTAAGAGGGGCTGGGGGCAACTTTTTTTTTTTTTTTGAGGGGGGGGTGAAACCCGGGTCCCCATTTCGGTTCAAGTTTGCCCCCTTACCGAATGAGTACAATGACGGTGACAGTGGTGGTGGTGGTGGTGGTGGATGATGGTTGCGGCATGACTCTGCACGTTAACGTTATTTCGCCGCAGCCGCAGGCTTGACCGCTGGCACCCGACGGCGGCTGCGGGTCGTGCGGTCCACGGCGTCGTCGTACGACGATGAAGAATGCGACGAACTGAACGCTCAAGAGGTGTCTGTACGGAAGGAGGAGGAGGAAGAGGAGGAGGAGGAAGAGGAGGAGAAGGAGGAGGAAGAGGAGGAGGAGGAAGAGGAGGGGGAGGAGGAAGAGGAGGGGGAGGAGGAGGAGGAGGAGGAAGAGGAGGTGGAGGAAGAGGAGGAGGAAGATGAGGAGGGGCTCATGAAGACCCCTAGCATAAACGGCTCCGTGGACCAAGACCTAACCTATGGGGCGAAGGGTTCTCAAATCTCTTTCATTACGAGATGCACTTATCCTATTTCCCGGCTGCCGTCAGGCGATTTTATTCAAAAGTCCGTGAGACCCCTTCCCGGTCGAAGAGCTTCAGGAAACTCCGGCACCAAACAAGAAGCTAAGAAAAAAAAAAGAAAAAAATCTCGGAGTCTTCTTGTCAACACGATTGTCTTCCAAGCTGTCTCGAGCATTCGGTTCTCCTCAAGAAGCTCTAAGTCCCCCACCCTCAGACCCCCGGCCACCCTTAGGGGGCCTTTAAGGCCTTCCCAAATCGAAAAGGGGGTAAGTGGATGCCCGACCCTTCCACCCCTTTATCAATCAATCAATCCAATCCGAGAGTTGACACCTTGACGTGGTGGATAGGCTTGAGAATATTAATGATTACAAAAGCTATATCGATAGAGAGGAAATCTCTGCAGGGTCACCCATATCGAACAGGTTTTGTAAGAAAGATCAGACAAAGAAGAGCTCACACAAATAGTCGCAGGGCCCAATGGTAACTGACACGTCATGGCAAACAGAGAAATTCCTCATAGATATATGGGGTACCGTCATAATGACGGCGTGGAGCATTAGGCACCCTATAGATATATAGGGACCTTTAGGGGGTCTGTAAATGGTCCTCAAATAACCATATGTGGATGCAAGACGATTCCATTCTGTGACGAAGAGTTTCGCGAGAAACAGAAGGACATAAGACTTGGAGCTGTCATGGGTGGACAATCACTAGCCCAAGGCACGAGATCAGGAGAACCAGGGCTGCCAACCTTTCGCGCAAAGAACGGGTCGCCAGAACCCGTGAAATCCGCTTCTGAGGATGACTTTGCATTGCCCAGCCGCCGCCGTCGCTGTGTCTGGAAACGGTTGGCATTTCCGGACGAGCGCCGTTGGCAGCCCTGATTGCGTCACCGTTCCAAGGTGACTGTGTTCGTGTATATAGCGATTTGTATTTATCTAACTGTAGTATACAGGAAAGGAGCAATGCTCGTGGGGTCCTGTATCTTATTTAGTCATCATACCTAAGTTCAACGTCATGTATGGCTCCAACTTTGTGTGTACGTGTGTGTGTGTGTGTGTGTGTGTGTGTGTGTGTGTGTGTGTGTGTGTGTGTGTGTGTGTGTAGCTTACATACTACTACAAAAAAGGCTAACACTCCAATTTTCTCCTCAAAACGTTTAAATATATCAGCTAACATCGGAACGAAAAAAAAGTGAACACTGGAGGATTACAAAATAATAATAAAACATAAATATATGAAATATATTCATAATCATGAAACACAACAATATATAGAATATAACTGTAGAATATATAAACATAAGAATAAAGATAAATAACTAGAAACAAAAACATAATATATATATATACATATATCTATATATATATATATATTTTTTTCATAAAATCCCACCTGTCCTCCTTCATTCATATTCCCTCCGCCCCTACCCTCCCCTCCCACGTGGGAGTCCAAGACCGCAACTTAGTGTGAACCGAATATTGAATTTCTGCGGTGGCGGCGGCGGCGGCCTACAACAGGTAACGGACACGTGACCCCCGACTCACCCGCGCCAGACCCTCCCTCACAATATCACAATACACGAGTACATTATATATATTTATATATATATATTTATATATATGTATATATATATATATATATATATATGCATATATGTATGTGTATATATATACACTATATATATATATATATAATGTATGTATATACATACATAATCCGATACGTGGTCGATAGGCTTGAGAATCTTAATGACTACAAAAGCTATGTTGACAGAGATTAAATCACTGCAGGGTCACCCATATCGAACTTTTTTTTTTTTTTTTTTTTTTTTTTTTTTTAAGATTAAAAAATGGGCAGATCGCACGCACAGCTCGCAAGTCAGACGGTTGAAGCAAGTTTTGACCAAATCAGTGGCTCTTAATGTGGGCGCCCCCAACCTATGAGAACCTTGAGGAATAGAATTTTGAGGAATTCGTGGCCTGCTGCTACAATTATACATTTTCATAAAATGTAAGGAATCTGGGGGGTTGGGGGGGGAAAGAAATCCATCACTGTTTTGGCTGAAGAAAAATGAAAATTTCCTTTTAACTGATTACGTTGACAATAAAAGCAAATGGTTTCTCTTCATCGACAACTTTTCTAACCTTTATCGGTGGGACGGGATCTAGGAGGCAAAATGAACGGAGGATTCACACGAAGGTTGCGAATTCATAAAGGGTGGGGGGAAATGGAGTCAAAAAGGTTGCGATACATTGGTGCTTCGTGTACGACACCTGAGGTGGCTGACAACACCCAAGGAGGCTGACAACACCCAAGGTGGCTGACAACACCCAAGGAGGCTGACAACACCCAAGTAGGCTGACAACACCCAAGGTGGCTGACAACACCCAAGGAGGTTGACAACACCCAAGTAGGCTGACAACACCCAAGGTGGCTGACAACACCCAAGGTGGCTGACAACACCCAAGGAGGATGACAACACCCAAGGAGGTTGACAACATCCAAGTAGGCTGACAACACCCAAGGAGGTTGACAACACCCAAGGAGGTTGAGAACACCCAAGTAGGCTGACAACACCCAAAGAGACTGACAACACCCAAATAGGCTGACAACACCCAAGTAGGCTGACAACACTCAAATAGGCTGACAACACCCAAGTAGGCTGACAACACTCAAAGAGGATGACAACACCCAAGTAGGCTCACAGCACCGAAGTAGGCTGACAACACCCAAGTAGGCTCACAGCACCGAAGTAGGCTGACAACACCCATGGAGGCTTACAACACCCAAGTAGGTTGACAACACCCAAATAGGTTGACAACACCCAAGGAGGTTGACAACACCCAAGTAGGCTGACAACACCCAAGGAGGCTGACAACACCCAAATAGACTGACAACACCCAAGGAAGCTGACAACACCCAAGTAGGTTGACAACACCCAAGGAGGTTGACAACACCCGAGTAGGCTGACAATACCCATGGAGGCTGACAACATCCAAAGGGGCTGACAACATCCAAGGTGGCTGACAACACCCAAGGAGGTTGCCAAGGCCTCAAGACTGCCATGGGGCAGGTGGGCTAGGCCCCCGTTGTCACGCTAACGCCTTATCCTACAGGAAGTTGGGACCGACCCCCAACCCCCCGGGGTGAAATAAAGTCGCCTGTCGAGTAAAATAGAGAGAGGGATTCCGGATTTCTGACGGTCATGCTGTTCTTTAAATAGAATAAAATCAATAAACGGATAATCAATCAACCAATCAAATCAGCCATCCTGAGACCACTGCTGAATAAAGGCCTCCTTCATAGCATTCCATGAGTCACATGACCGTGCCATCCTCTGCCACGTCACTCCTGCAAACTTCTCGATCTCGTCTCTCCACCTTCTGTCTTTCTGTCGAACAGGTTTTGTAGGAAAGATCAAAGAGCAGCTCAAACACACAGTCGCAGGACCCACTGCTAACTGACACGTCCCTGATGGCAAACAGGGAAATTCCTCATAGATATAAACGGAAAAATACGTCAATAAATAAATACATACACAAACTCCCTCCTCTTGCTGCAATCCTGCCAACCTGACATCTCATCCTGATCACGCTCCGGGCGTGTGGGAGGGAGGGAGGACGAAGGGTGTGAGGAAGATACGAAGATACACAGACAGACAGACAGACAGGCCTGTCGTCCAGCACCGGCTTCGAGTAATAGAGCCCTACGTAGACCGCAGAGCCAGCCGCAGCCGCAGCCGCAGCCGCCGCCAACTTGTGCCCTTCACGGCCGCGGCGGGGCGTGGGAGCGATGCGGCCCCGCGACCGGGGGAGGACACGGTGTGGGATGGAGGGACCGTGGGAGGCAGGAAGGGAGAGGGAGGAAGAATATAGGGAAGGAGGGAGGGAAGGAAGGAGGGAGGTAGGGAGGGATGAAGGAGTGAAGGAGGATGCAACAACCTGTGTGAAGGAGGAAGGGAGGGAAGGAAGGAAGGAGGAAGGGAGGGAAGAAGGAGGAAGGGAGGGAAGAAGGAGGGAGGGAGGGAGGGAGGGAGAGACGAAGGAGGGAAGAAGGAGGCAGGAGCTTGTGGGAAGGAGGGTTCTACGACTGAAGGAGTCCCTGTAGGATTGAATGTGGGAGGCAGGCATTTCTCTTACTGTATTCGTGTGCTGTGGGCGTTACACCTAATCTTGAAAAGATTGTTCGCTTGTTGTTATGCAATCATCATCATGAGTTAAAATCAAAGTCTCCTTTACGACGGGGCCCCTCGCGTGTAGGCAACATTGTCTGGAGTTCACTAACGTTCTCTAAATGTCTGCCTCTTGGTTATTCTGTTTCACTGCATCCGATCTCGTTATGGACCAAAAGGTCGTCGGCTGTTGGTCTGACATTAGACAGAGAGTGATTTCCTCTCACTGATTCCTCTACCACTCTCTCCCTCTCACTCTCCCGACACGTGACGTAACAAATCTCGTGTCGAGAACGAGTGACCGTCCTCCGGGTCCACGTGTCCACACGCCCCCCGCCGCCCCCGCCCCCGCCACCTCCTCCGGTTCCGTCCCCGTCGCCAAACAGTGCCAGGTTGGCATGGGCGTCGCGCAAATACGCCCCTACTTTAGCCCCCCCCCCACCTCCCTGTCCCTCGTGGCATTCTATCTGGCGTCAAATTATTCTGTCTGGCGTCAAACGATTCTGTCTGGCGTCAAACGATTCTGTCTGGCGTCAAACGATTCTGTCTGGCGTCAAATGATTCTGCCTGGCGTCAAACGATTCTGTTTGGCGTCAAACGATTCTGTCTGGCGTCAAACGATTCTGTCTGGCGCCAAAGGATTCTGTCTGGCGTCAAACGATTCTATTCACCTGTCTTGCACTCCCTTGGGAGTGAAGGTGTTGCCATATTTGGAAGTGACGTCGTTTTGTACATTCATTCTGGCTGGCGCCAGGCGATTTTTATGCTCAAGAATGAAACCTGTTGAAGTATAGTGTATCGTAATCTAAAATGCGATCATCTAATATCTTAGAGACATCAAAGCCACTTTTATGATGGTTGTGCTCTTGAGAATCTCGCCACCGTCGCCGCCACGGGCTCGAGGAGGAGGAGGAGGAGGAAGAGGATGAGGAGGAAGAGAAGAAGAGGAGAAAGAAGAGGAAGGGGATGATTATCACTGTTTCCATGAGCTTCATCTCCAGCTGTGCAGACAACATGGATATGATCGCTTTGCTATTTTGACCTTTCCGTCGTTAACGTTCCTCAGCCGAAGACCAACAAACAAACAAACAAACAGCTTTTGTGACAGTGGTCTGTT
>NC_134817.1:20491173-20536173 GCF_046742065.1 Oratosquilla oratoria | reverse complement strand
AAGAGAGAGAGAGAGAGAGAGAGAGAGAGAGAGAGAGAGAGAGAGAGAGAGAGAGAGAGAGAGAGAGAGAGAGAGAGAGAGAGAGGAGTCTATCCACCTGGAGCAGCAAGTCTGGTCTGAAGAACCCGATCGCGTGACCACCACAGTCTTCGGCTCTCCTCCCTCTCCTCCTCCTCCTCCTCCTCCCTCTCCTCCTCCTCTTCTAAGGCACGAAGGGGCTGTCCCTTGCATGGAGGATCATATACTTCGACTGGAAAGAAGAGCGGAAGAGACCGAAGAGGTCTGGAAATGTGTCCTCTCAGGCATCCATCCGCGCGCCACACATCAATATCACTTTATTTCCTCTTTTATATGAACTTCAATGCATCTCATATGTACACACACGCCGTCACACTGCCTCCTTTATGGAGATCCAAATAAGGTAACAATAAAAAAAATCGAGTTCAAGTAGTCTGCATTTTAAGAAAATGAAAATCTGATGTCCAGGAAATAAACAATGGTTCTTCTATCATCGTCGATGACAGCTCAACACAGCCATAAAAAGTCTTTATTGTGTGCTGAGAGACTATTGCCTTCCTCAGGTCTAAGGCAATGCTTAGTATAAACTGCACAGAATCTAGACGACTCTGATACTAGTGACATCTATGGAACGCACGGGGAAGTGTCTTGCGTTTCTTGAATCTTCTCCTTTTTGGTGGCATTGTGACGTCACTTGTTTGGTGGCAATCACGGCATCCCTGGTGCACGCACACACGCACGCACACAACTTGTGGCGCAGTTGGTAGAGTTCCCGGCTCCCACTACGGAGGTCCGGATTCGAATCTCACCCAGGGCTGAAATAATTTCAGTTTCGCTGCGCTGCGAGTCGTTACTCCAACTCTCGTAGGCGGGGAGTTGGGTGTGTGCGTGTGCGTGTAAGGTCACAGCACTGACCACAGATCGGTCATGTACGAGCTCTGAGCTCTCTTCCGGGAGAGAAATAGCTGTCGATCACGAGTTCAACACGTGATCTAAGACCATGGTGAATCACACACACACACATACACACGCTCTGAGCTCTCTTCCGGGAAGGAAATAGCTGTCGATTACGAGTCCAACACGTGATCCAAGACCATGGTGGTATCACACAATGCGGGGCGACCTGAAGACGAGGCCAGTTCCGGAAAGTTCGTTTATAAAGAATCACGAGGTCGGACGTGCTGACCCCGGGGGGAGAGGGAGGAGACACCAGGTCTTCCCGATATAAGAAAGGACAGTTGGCACCCCGCGTTTCCTCTGTTTTGTTGTTGACATACCGACCCCCCAGTGGCTCTGCGTAGAGGACTGTGAATTTGACGTCACACAGGGTTGTTAGTGTGTGTGGGGGGGAGGTCCCGCCTGCGTCTTTCCAAAAATCGCTATCATAGTCTTGTGGCCATGTGATGGGCGCGAGCACATTTGAGGATTTTTTTTTTTTTCAAAAGAACGAAATTCATACAATTCAAGGAGAGAGAGAGAGAGAGAGAGAGAGAGAGAGAGAGAGAGAGAGAGAGAGAGAGAGAGAGAGAGCACATTTGAGGATTTTTTTTTTTTTCAAAAGAACGAAATTCATACAATTCAAGGAGAGAGAGAGAGAGAGAGAGAGAGAGTGAGAGAGAGAGAGAGAGAGAGAGAGAGAGAGAGAGAGAGAGATAGAGAGAGAGAGAGAGAGAGAGAGAGAGAGAGAGAGAGAGAGAGAGAGACTGTGTGGGCTCCGAAGATAGAAAAAGGGCCCCTAAAGGGTGAGAAGGTCCCTGTCCACCGGGCCCCCTGAAGGCAAAGAAAGAGAGAGAGAGAGAGAGAGAGAGAGAGAGAGAGAGAGAGAGAGAGAGAGAGAGAGAGAGAGAGAGAGAGAGAGAGAGGGGGGAGTAAATGGAGAGGTTATGTTGTAAAACAAAAGCCCTCCCCGTCTTAGAAGTTCAAAGCTAAGCATAGCACTTGCTGTGTGAGGACCACACATTTGTTAAGAGTTCAAAGAAAAGACTTGGGCTCACGTGCACGAACACACACACACACACACACACACACACACACACACACACACACACACACACACACACAAACAGTGGCACAGTTGGTAGAGCGCTGAACTGGGAAGCAGAAGTGCTCCCAGCAGCCAGTTCGAATCCTGCCCAGGGCCGAAATTATTTCGGTATCGCTGTGCCTCGGGTCGTTACTCTGACTCTCGTGGGCGGGGAGTTGGGTGTGTGTGTGTGTGTGCAAGGTCATAGCATTACCCATAGATCGGACCTACGAGCTCTGAGCTCTCTTCCAGGAGGGAAATAGCTGTCGATCACGAGTCCAACACGTGATCCAAAGACCAAGTGAATACACACACACACACACACACAGAGTGGGCGGTTCCTTGCTTTCTGGTCAAATGCCAAGAGTTGGCAGCTACTATCAGTGAGACTTTCTCCCTCTCATCCCTCCCCCGACTCCTCCACCGCTCCCTTAACCCTCCAACACTCCCCCTCCCACTTCCCTCCTACTCCTCCCTGGGAGTGAAGATCCTTAGAAGGGAACCCATTCGTCTTGAAGGCCATCTTTCTCGGAACGGCGGAGGCGACCCTCGGCCACTGAGGCGACGCTGACGTCACGTGGAGGAGGAAATTCCTCAGAGAAACCGAAGTGGTGATAAGTGACGTCGGACATTTACTCGAACTCAACTCCTACACACACACACACACACACACACACACACACACACACACACATGACTCGTGGCGCAGTTGGTAGGTAGAGTTCTCGGCCGCCACTACGGCGGTTCGGGTTCGAATCCCGCCCAGGGCTGAAATAATTTTAGTAACGCTGCGCTGCGGGTCGTTACTCCATCTCTCGTGGTCGGGGAGCATTACCCATAGATCGGTCACATATGAGCTCTGAGCTCTCATCCGGGAGAGAAATATCTATCGATCACGAGTCCAACACGTGGTCCACGACCATGGTGAATACACACACAAACCTCGACTGTTTTTGAATCGCACAGTAACAGACATAGAGATGTACGGACCACGTTTTTTTTTTTTCGTTTTTTTTCTCTTTTATTTATTTATTTATTTTTTTTTCCCATAGAGACCTGGCCGGCGGAGGTCTCCGGCTGAGTCCCACTCGGAGGAGCTCATCGCCTCTCTGGGTTCGTAAGGTCGAGGAAATCCGATGTCGCCCTCCTTACCTTCTCCACTTTCCTTCCCTTTCCCGCCTTATCATCCCTTCCTTCCCTTCCTCATGCACTGTTCCCTACTACTGTTCCCTCCCTCCTTCCCTTTCCTTCATTTCTACGTTTACCTAATCATTCCACTTCCCTTCTCCTTTCACTCCTCTGCATGCATGCCCTTCCCTTTCCCCCTTCTTCCCTTTCCTTCCCTATCGTCACCCTCTCTCCCAGCTTCTCCCTTTTCCTCTTTAACATAGCGGTCCTACCTCACCCCCCTTCCCCGGCTTCCATTTCCCTAATCCTTCCCCTCGGTCGACGGAGACCTATTTAAGGCCAAGGCACTTCCGTGGCATTGCTAAACCACACACACACACACACACACACACACACACACATATATATATATATATATGTACATCTCTCTTGATGGAGCAATCGGTTAAGTCACTACAACACTTGTCACGTGCTAGCCCGGGTTCGAGTCCTTGGCCGTACCACGTTTCAATTTCTGCATGTTGGCCTCCACGGATCTCCCGATGTTGATGACTTAGAATTAAAGTGTATTGTGGTTGATGTAATATATATATATATATATATATATATATATACAGTATATATATACACACACATATATGAACTGTGACAGGTCAATGTAGAAGTCAATGGCACCCCCTCTCCTCTGCCCCTACTCCCCACCCTCGGTCCCTCCTCCACTTCACCGCGATCCCTTCTCCCCTCGGTTCCTCCAATTTCTGTCACTCCCGCGGGATTGGACCTTGTCTCTGATTATCTCTACGACGCGCCACACACGGCAAAGGCGGCGGCTTCGGCCGCAGCGAGGAGCTGTCTGCCTCAAGTTTCTGCCGTCACGTCTTCCTCCTCCTCCTCCTCCTGTTCCTCTACCACTACCGCCACTAGGGACAAACGGGCTCCCGGACAGCCAGGGCAACTGGCAGTCACCAGCAACTGTTAGGAATCGAGCCCGGGCTCATGGAGTCACGTGACCGACCTTGGGTACGTCACGACGGCGGACACACCTGACCTGGGGTCAAACGGTCCAGTCAGTCAAGACTCCGCCCCTTCGATGACGTGGAGCCGCAACATCGCGCGATCAACCAATCACGATGGTCTCTGGCTCATACGTCACCGAAGGAGGGCGGAGTCCTGACTGACACGACCATGTGATTATGTCTACATACTTTTGCCAGGTCACGCGAGAAGAGGGATGGGGGAGGAAAGAGAGATGGGAGGAGGAGGCCGGGAGAGGGAGGGAGGGAGCGAAAAAAAGAGGAGAGGAAGAGAGTAGGAAAATAGAGAGAAGGAATGGGAATACGACAAAGAACAGGGATAAAAGAAGAGCGGACGTGAATGGAATACGAGCAGAGAGCCAGGAAGACGATCAAGAAAAGAAACACAAAAAGGGAAGAGGAAAGGGAGGAGGAAGAAGAGGAGGAAGAGATGAGGAAGACATGCGAAAAGGTGTAGGAAGAGTAAGGGAGAAGAAGCTGGGGGGAAGGGAGTGTTCTGGGGGGAAGGGGGGGACCTGGACAGGGAGAGAAAGTGGGGAGGAGAACACAGGTAGTTGGGAAGAGAAGGTTAGGGAGTGGGAGAACGGGTAAGAGGAGGAGGCGAGGACAAAAGTAGAGAGAAGAGAGGAGCGATAAAGAGAATGGGGGAGGGGAGGGGAAGGGAGGAAATGGGAAGGGGGAAAGGGAAAGGGAGGAGAGGGGACGAGAGGAAAAGGAAAGGGGAGGAAAAAGGGAGGAAAGGGGAAGGGAGGAAAGGGGAAGGGAGGTAATGGAAAGGGAGGAAAGGGGAAGGGAGGAAAGGGGAAGGGAGGGAAGGGAAGAAAGGAGAAGGGAGAAAAGGGTACGACAAGAGGACTGAAGGGGGCAGGAGGTCGAGAAGAGGCGAATTCCCCTCCCCTTTCGTCCACTCCCTCCCCCAGGGGAGTTTTGTTGGCGCCAACATCGGACCGCTCTGCCTTCCTGACTGCCCGAAGTGTCTGCCAGTCTGCAGCAGGACCCGTCAAGAAGGCTGTCCGGCAGACAGGCAGGGCACTAAAGCACACAATCAGGTAGGTCAGTGAGAAGCGAGGCATGAGGGTGCACATCCGGACATGTAGGTCGGCAGGCCGATAAGAAGGTAAGCAGGCGGGCAGGTTTGCAGACCACCTGCTCGTCCACCAAGACCTCGACCGCCACTGCAATGGCCTTCTTCCACGCTCGCTGGCGGACTGGTGGTCGACAGCTGCAGCCATCACGGCATTGCCCTCCCTCGCCCATTTCCCTCATGGAGGTGGGCGAGTGGGAGGTGGGGCGAGTGTACGGTCCGGTGGTCGGTCTAATCAGAAGCCACGTCGCCCCGAAACCCGCATTCACTCCCGAAACGAACTCTGGTACGTCTACGAACTCACGAAGTCGAGCCCTTTAGGGGGGCCTCATTTGCCGATGTGGTCTTGGTTGACTGGAGTCGACTTTACTTATTTATTTGTTTTTATTCATCTATTTCGGAGAGAAAACGCCAAAGGCGTGAAGCTGATTGGTAAGGGGACCATCGTAGAACTACTTGGCGTTTACCAGAAGAAAGAAAACGGGAATTACTCGTGCAAGTCTTCAGCGTACTCCGGAGTCCTTAGACCTTCGAACTGTGCCACAACTTTAAACAACAGATTCGTCTGACCTGAGCCGGGGCACAACATCAGAAGCGCTTCCAGCTGAATAAAATCACCTGCAGCGATGATGGGAGGGCCAAGATGCCAAGCAGGCAAGAACACTTCGATCTGGCTGACGAACACGGGACTCGAAGAGTTACAGTCTGGTTGGTTTCGACAACAGACGATTCTATTCGGCCGGGAGAAACCCTCGCTCCTTGAAGGGTTGAAACTTTGTTCCCTTTTCAAGTAAATAAAATCGCTAGGTGACAGCTGCCATAAAGTCATACGAGTTTTTTTTTTTAACATTCCCTCTCGATTATATAATTCTTTAAGAGATTACTCGACTTGTGTTATCATTCTGTCCGGGGCCAGGGGATCTCATTCAGTTGAAGGAGTTTTAAAAGCCCCTGGAGACAGACACAGACACAGACACACACACACACACACACACACACGAATTTATGAGCAAACTAGACACTGCGAGATACACAGGCGGGACACCACGAGCGTAGCTCGCATTTCCGTAAAATACAACTAGGTAAACACACACACACACACACACACACACACGCGCGCGCGCGACTCGGTGGCGCGGTTGGCAGAGTCCCCGACTGTCACTATGGTGGTCCGGGTTCGAATCCTGCCCAGGGCTGAAATAATTTCAGTATCGCTGCGCTTTGAGTCGTTACTCCAACTCTCGTGGGCGGGGAGTTGGGAGGGAAACAGCTGTCGATCGCGAGTCCAACACGTGGTCCAAGACCATGGTGGTGAATCACACACACACACACACACACACACACACACACACACACACTTGATTAAGCAGGCTGACGGGTTTACCTCTAACCCGATTACCTGTGTCTGCATGTCTGCCCTCACCATGGGCGCGGCGCTTGGGGCTTTGCAACCCCCTCCTCCGTCATACCTGGTGGGGATCCAAGAACTCCCTGCGGGCGGATGGCTTCTCCCAAAGCATAAGGGAGTGCTGGGGGGGAGTTGGGACTCCTCGACGGCACTCCAAGGCGTTCCTGTGACGCACTCCCCTTCCCACTTTCACATCCACTGAGCTATTGCCGTGTTCTCACGATCATGTCACACGATTTCTCACGAGGAAAATTTTGGGTTCTTTTTTCTCTCTCCACACTGTCAGATGCAGAGACACAACACACTCACCACGTCTTTCACTCACTAGACTTCATCTACTTTATTTATCGATTTATTCATTTATTCATTTCCAAGACATCATCAGACACTGACGGAACCTCACTGTTGAAACCCTGGGCCTCAGACTCAGGTGACCTAAGTTACTACAACTCCAGCTGGAGGGTAGTGGCCCATTACCTTCAGACTCGACCTTGAAGCCCACTGGAAGCACTTCCTCCCCTGCGTCACACGAACCACTCCCTCGGGGGGTCTTCTGAAGGCACCAACCACTACTTGGTGTCTTCCTCTTTGTCCTCCAGAACGAACGAACTCGAGGTTCTTCGGTGAACTTCGGGGGGACTTCGAGGGAACTTCGGGAAAACTTCGAGGGAACTTCGGGAGGGACTCGTCTTGTACCTACACGACACAGTTCCTCCTTAGTCAGGAGAAAACACTCCTGCGGGGTCCTCCTTCGACGAGCCCCCTTGCGACTAGCACGCACACGCGTCAGCTGTCTACTGCAGGAGCGCTGGGGAGATCACCAACCAGCCACCACCACCACCACCACCGCCACCACCACCACCACCAATGAAAGAATCGGTGTGCGGTGCGAGCCGCTTGACCGACCACTCCCTCCTCCTCCTCCTCATCCCTCCTCCCTCCCGGTCTCACACAGCTGTTCCTCGGCTAGCTAACCCTCTCCCCCATCCTCCTCCTCCTCCTCCTCCTCCTTAGTCAACCGAATCGAATCTCAAACCATCACCACCATCACCACTACCACCACCATCACCGAGCTGGTGCTCCAACCTCTACATCAACTCCCTGTCCTCCTCAACTTCCTCCCTCCCTCCCTCCCGCCAGGGAGCTTATCAATCCCGTTATCACGGGACGTTCCTTATCTCGGGTCACCAGGGCTACGGCCGGTCGGTTAAGCGGCCTCTTATCGGCGCATATCAGCCGGTGTCGGTGGGTGTTTTGTGGGCATGCAGGGTGGGAGGGGGGGAGGGCGTGACAGCCATGGGCGGCACTCAGCTGACGGTGAAAGTGATGGGGGGGAAAGGGGCAAGAGGGGTACGAGGGAGGAGGTGGGGGAAGGGGGGGACTGCACCCCTTCCCCCCACCTCTTCCCTCCTCCCAGGCGTATACACACAATGACATAAAACCCTGAGGTCAGGGAGGGAGGGAGGGGAAGAGAGGGGGAGAGGAAGTGGGAAGGGGGGAAGGGAGGGGGAAGGGAGGGGGAAGGGGAGGGCAGCCCCGCCGGCCGCGAGCGAACAAAAACGTGACCAAAATTGGCAGCAGGGATATTCAAGGCAGGAGTTGGAAGGAAAGGTGGAATGTTGGAACGGAGGGGGAGGGGGAGAGGAGGAGGAGGATGGGAAGGGAGAATTGAGGAGGAGGAAGAGGGAGGAAGAGGGAGGAAGAGGGAGAGGAAGGAGAAGGGAGGAGGAAGTGGGAGAGGAAGAAATGTGGGAAGAGGGGAGGAGGACGCGGAGGAGGACGAGGAAGGAGGAGGGAGGAGAGGGAGGAGATGGAGGAGAACAGAGGAAGAGGATGAAGAGGGGTGGAAAGCTGACAAGACTGACCATCACCACTACAAACCCGTTCTTCTCTGTTCTTCTGTTCCTCCCCCACCACCCCTTCCCCCCCCCGACGACGCCCCCTCCCCCTTCCCCCTTACCCCTACCATCCCCAACTTAGAGCATCTCTCTCCCTCCCTCCCTCCCTGCTCCCGCCCCCTTTCCCTCACCCTTCCCTTTATCCTCACTATTGTCACTCACTCCTTTCTTCCCTTTGCTCATTTCGTTTTCCTCCTCTTCCTTTTCTTCTTCTTCCTCTTCTCCTTTTTTCTACATTTTCTTCCTCTTCTCCTTTTTCTACATTTTCTTCCTCTTCTTCCTCCTCCTCCTCCTCCTCCTACCTTTTCACAGAAATGCTAACCTTTCACTGCGGGAGTTCCTTGTTGCTGTTTCTGTCTTTTGGACTCCTTCCGCGCGGTATGTCCTTTTCCCTTCCCCTCTAGCTGCCAAAGAACGCGCTATTTCATTCATTTCCTTAGCCCGCGCCAGTGGGCGGAGCCTGTCTGCAAACTACGTCACTGGCCCCCAAAGATAAAGAAAACGCGTTAGTGCAGCTCGCCTCCTCCCTCCTGGGGTCACGGTCGGGTCGCAAGGGATGCAGCCAAGGGGGCCCGTAGCGTCTATTTACGGGCGGGGCTAAGTGACGTCACAGCGGGGCTAAGTGACGTCACAGCGGGGCTAAGTGACGTCACAGCGGGGCTAAGTGACGTCACAGCGGGGCTAAGTGACGTCACAGCGGGGCTAAGTGACGTCACAGCGGGGCCAAGTGACGTCACAGCAGGGCTAAGTGACGTCACAGCAGGGCTAAGTGACGTCACAGCGGGGCTAAGTGACGTCATAGCTCGCTCTCCTTCTTCCCCCGGATGATGCGAGGCAGCGAGTGGTGGAAGCGGAGTGAGCGAACTGACTTGGTATTAGTAGACTGAGTTACGTCACTGGCTTCTGTGTGTGGCGACACCCTGACGCGGATCGAGTATCTTTATGATTGCAAGATAGAAGAGTCGTGCATTGGGAAGTTTGGAGTAGGTGAAAGAAATGACAGGGACGAGATGTTAGTCAGTTTTGGAGAGAACTACAACATGAGGATAATGAACGCTTTCTTCCAAGAGCGTGTAGGTCGCAAATGGACCTGGAGAAGTCCAAATGGAACAACAAAGAACGAGGCAGACTTCATATTAGGAGACGAGAGCTAGAGCGTTAGCAATGTTACGGTCATAAAGTCAACATAGGTAGTGACCATCGAATGGTAGGTTGCACAGCTAAATTCAATTTCAGAGCTCCAAGAGCCGTGTCGATGAAGAGATGAAATGGTCGGCTACGTGGTCATCCACGTCGAAGAGGTCTCGCTGTAGAAGTCGAAAGCACCTCCTCCCAGAGTCCTTGAAGAGCGAGTGCCCATGTCTTTCCTGGGGGACGGAGAGGGGGGGGGGGGTCGCCGATTTAATGAAGCGGCCTTGCTGTGGATGCGCTGTCTTGCGACACTGCTTCTGACCCAGGGTAGTGGACAAGGTGCAGGGATGACCCGTCATCCAAGAGGTGCTAAGATAAGAGGGAGGGTGGAGGGGTGTGGAGTGTATTCAGGGATGGAATGGGTGGGAATGATTTTATGCCTTTTCCCTTTTTGGCTCCCTCCCTTGTAAGGGGGAAAAAGCCTTGGTATATGTATGTATATAGCACGAGAGCCATCGGTCGGAAACTCTACTCTAATCATTCCGTAACTGGAAAGACACGGTTCCGTGCCGCCTTGCTGAGAGTGCCAAATGTTTGTAACAACAGTGCCACGTTCCCGAAACAATAGTGCCACTTCTTGGATACATTTAAGATTTAAAAAGAAAAACAAAACAAGACCCGGTTTACTAATAAAGTGGTTACTGAATGGAATAGACTTAATAACCATGTAGTGAGCGCTGAAACTATAATTTATCTTTAAGAGAAGGTTAGACAACTTTATGGATTGGGAATGATGGGTGGTGGTGGACATGGAACTGCCTAGTGTAGCCCTTATGGTCTCCTGCAGTTTCATTTCTCAATTTTTATGGTTTTGTGTTCTTCATATGAGACGTAACGCAGGTGGCACCTAACTTCCTATGAAGGTATGAGAGGAAGAAGGGAGGTAAGGAGGAGGAGGAAGAAGGGAGGGAACGGGAAGAAGAGAAGGAGCACGCCGAAGAGGGAGGAAAGGAGATAAGGCAGGAAAGAAGAAAGGAAGGAAAGAGGGAAGGAAAGGAGAAGAAACAAGAGAGGGCGTCGAGTGAGGAAATGAAGGAGAGAGAGAGAGAGAGAGAGAGAGAGAGAGAGAGAGAGAGAGAGAGAGAGAGAGAGAGAGAGAGAGAGAGAGAGAGAGAGAGAGAGAGAGAGAGAGAGAGAGAGAGAGGATTTGGGATGGGGGGAGGGGGAAGGGGAGGGGAAGGGGGGAACCTGAGAGAGAGAGAGAAAGAGGATTTGGGATGGGGGGAGGGGGAAGGGGGGAACCTGAGAGGGAGAGGGAGAGAGGATTTGGGATGAGGGGAGGGGGAAGGGGAGAGGGAACCGGAGAGAGAGAGAGAGAGAGAGAGAGAGAGAGAGAGAGGGAGGGAGAGAGAGAGAGAGAGAGAGAGAGAGAGAGAGAGAGAGAGAGAGAGAGAGAGAGAGAGAGAGAGAGAGGATTTGGGATGAGGGGAGGGGGAAGGAGAGGGGGAACCGGAGAAAGCGAGAGAGAGAGAGAGAGAGAGAGAGAGAGAGAGAGAGAGAGAGAGAGAGAGAGAGAGAGAGAGAGAGAGAGAGAGAGAGAGAGAGAGAGGTAGAGAATGAGGGAGTGTCCTAACCAAAGGGAGTATGGAGAAATGCAATTTAGCGAAACGGGAAGTCACCGGTTGAGCACTTCCCTTGCGTTACAACGTGTCAAGCAGGAGTCTCTTGGGTCCTCTTGCGAAGTGTCTCCTTGCCCGCGCCCTTCGACCCACAAGTGAGGCCAGGAACTCCCGAGGACGACTTCAGTGGGATGCTGCTAGCCCCTGCGAGGCGGAACCGGCCTCCGCGCGGGAGAGTCTGAGCAAGGTCACCTGGTCCAAAAGGTCACAAAGAATAGTGTCTTGCCAAGGACGACCGTTTCTGACCTCCCTCTCTTTAATTTACCTTTGGGGTCGGGAGGAAGACGAGGAGGAGGAGGAGGAGGAGGAGGAGGAGGAGAAGGAGGAGGAGGCGGAGGAGGACGAAATGGAGGAGAGGAGGGAGAGGAATTGGAAGAGTGAG
Organism: Oratosquilla oratoria; assembly: GCF_046742065.1. NCBI lineage: Eukaryota > Metazoa > Arthropoda > Malacostraca > Stomatopoda > Squillidae > Oratosquilla > Oratosquilla oratoria. The sequence goes on along the minus strand of NC_134817.1, from coordinate 20,524,388 downwards.
AGGAGAGGGAACACCTGCAACGAGCCCCAACTGGAGTCTATTTCGCTAAGTAGGACGAGGACGAGTACGAGGTCGAAGACGAGGTGGAGGAGGAGGAGGAGGAGGAAGAGGAGGAGGAGGAGGAGGAGGAGAGGAGGAGGAGGAGGAGGAGGAGGAGGAGAGGAGGAGGAGGAAGAGGAGGAGGAGGAGGAGAAAGGATATAGATTCTTCCCTTGATGTATTCAGAGGCTCCACCTCCTCCTCCTCCCTTACCTCCTTCCTCCTCTACGTCGTCTTTCTCAAACTCCCATATCTCCCCCTCCTCCTCTTCCCTTACCTCCTCCTTCCTCCTCTACGTTATCTCTCTCAAACTTCTCTATCTTCTCCTCCTCCTCCTCTTCCCCTACTTCCTTCTTCCTCCTCTACGTCGTCTCTCTCAAACTCCATCTCCCCCTCTTCCTCTTCCCCTACCTCCTCCCTCTTCTACGTCGTCATTTTCAAACTCCAATATCTCCTCCTCCTCCTCCTCTTCCCCTACCTCCTCCTTCCTCCTCTACGTCGTCTTTTTCAAACTCCCATATCTCACCCCCTCCTCCTCCTCCTCCTTTACTTCGTCTTTTTCAAACTCCCTCATCTCCTCCCCTCTTCTTCTTCCCCTACCTCCTTCCTCCTCTACGTCGTCTTTTTCAAACTCCCATATCTCCCCCTCCTCCTACTCCTCCTCCTCTTCCCCTACTTCTTCCTTCCTCCTCTACGTCGTCTTTTTCAAACTCCCTCATCACCCGCTCCTTTTCCTCTTGCGTCCATTCATCGTGAAAGCGATAGCAATAGACACATCCCTCCCCCGAAGACTTTCTGCTCACACAAGCTTCAACACCCAAACAAATTAAAGTTATATTGTCTGCTTCTGGCACTCGGGCAGGCACTGGCACTGGCACTGTGAGCACAGAAAGAAGTGCCACAAAAGGAATCTGGAAGAAAAAATGCTTAGTCCTCCTGTGTGGCAACAATGAAGTCTAATCGCAACAAAAGCCTGGCCGAGTTTCTAACACCTGAAATATATTCATACACACACACACACACACACACACACACACACGCACACACTGAGTGGACTGTGTGTTCCTCGACCTAGAAGACTTTTGGAATATATATATATATATATACACATATGACATCTTGACAGGTTGTGAGAGAGGCAGAGGGGACAACACACAAATAAAACGAGTTTATTCTTTTTCTTCTTTAAACTCGTTCTATTTGTGTGTTTTGCCCTCTGTCTCTCTCATATTATATATATACATATATATATATATATATATATATATATATATATATATATATATATATATATATATGTATGTATATATATAAACCAAGTTGTAAAAGTACAGGAACTTGAGACAAAGTATGATAAATTAGGAATAGGAGACGGGACGTAACGAGCGTTGCTCCTTTACTGTAAACACAACACACACACACACACACACACGTGGGAGTTCCACAACTAGCTAAGTGACATCGTATTCTGACAGTGTGTGCATAGCTCTTATGGCTGACGTTACCGTATAATGGTGTTCTTTCTCTTTGTTTCGAATTTGATTGGGATCCATGGACTCTCTCTTTTCGTAGTCCAGTTTCAGCTGTAAGCAGGAAGAGTCTGTCCCGCTGTTTTTTTTTTGTTTTTTTTTTCGTAGGTAGGCTTCCTCCTCCAGTTCCGCCTAAGGTTTTTTTTTTTAAATCAATGGAGTGGAGACAGATCCAAGCGCCCTCACGTGAATAAAATCGCTTGGCGTCAACCAGAAGAAAGGCTTCGAAAGTAAAGGTCCTTCTGGCACTTATGGTCCTGGAAATAAAGGTGATCGTGTCTATGGCCTCAAGTGCCATCCAGCACCATGCCGGAGATAAAGGTCAGGGTGCCATAAAAGCCATATGGCGCCATTCCGGAGATAAAGGTCAGGGTGCCATATGGTGCCATTCCGGAGATAAAGGTCAGGGTGCCATAAGTGCCATACCGGAGATAAAGGTTAGGGTGTCATAAGTGCAATATAGCACCATTCCAGAGATAAAGGTCAGGGTGTCATAAGTGCAATATGGCACCATTCCGGAGATAAAGGTCAGGGTGCCATAAATACCATATATTGCGCCATTCCGGAGATAAAGGTCAGGGTGCTATAAATGCCATATGGCGCCATTCTTGAACTAAAGACAAACGTGCCAAACCCATTCCGTGTCAGGCACAATCTAGAACCAAAGGTCAGCGTGGTTCACCCTACGCGTCCGGCACCATCTAGAACCTTAGGCCAGATGGTGCCAGCGCCATCTAAATCCACAAGGGTCAACTTTCGAAATCCTTCCCGTGGCATCAAGTCCAAAGGGTGAAAGTAAGGCACCCATGCCCTCCCCCCTTCCATCCCAACATGTTCCATCGACCCATCCCCCCATCAATATTACAACCATGACAGCAGAGGTTCTGGGAGACGGGGGGATGGGGGGAAGGGGGAGAAACGGTTGGAAAGGGAAGGTTATGCAGCCACCATGGATCTGGCCCTGCGTTAGTAAAGCAAATCGCGTGAAGCTAGCAAGAATAAAAGCTACAAAGGGTACCGTCACTCCCTGGAGTGGCGTTAGTCTAATGGCGTCAGCTGTTTCATGTGTCTGCTCAGAGGCACTCTGAGAGATCCTCTTAAGTGTAAATTAAAGGTAGAGTCTGCTCGTTGTCAACGAACTCCGTAGTCGAGACGCTTCCTTGGCGAAGTAAAAAAAAAAAAAAAAAAAAAAAAAAATCCAAGAATAAATAATGTCCAAGCCAATCGCCTGAATGCAGACCCCAAATATATAAACACACACACACACACACGCACGTACATATAGAAAAAGAAAAGTGTGCGCCGGTAGTATTTTCGTAAGTGCATTGTGTATTGCTTTTGCTATTCAAGGGTGGAAAAGAATATTATTTCCAACTTCAGCTTTAAACTCGGGACCGCTTCGTCTCCGCTGGAGGGGGGGGGCTTCCTCGCTCCCACTATCTCGTTTCATGCCACCACCGATGGGGAGGGGAGGAAAGGGGAAGGGGAAGGGAGGAGAGGGGGAGGGGAAGGAAAGGGAGGAGAGGGGGAAGGGAGGAGAGGGGGAAAGGGAAGGGAGGAGAGGGGGAAAGGGAAGGGAGGAGAGGGGGAAGGGAGGAGAGGGGGAAAGGGAAGGGAGGGGAGGGGGAAGGGAGGCGGAGAGGGGGAAGGGAGGGGGGAGAGGAGGGAAGAGAGGAGAGTGGGAGGGGAGGAGAGAGGGAGGGAAGGAAAGGGAAAGGGAGGGGAGGAAAGGGAAAGGGAGGAGAGGGGGAGGGAAGGAAATGGGAAGGTAGGAGAGGGGGAGGAGCAGAGGAAGAGAAGGGGAAGAGAGGAGAGGGGGAGGGGAGGGGAAGGGAATAGAAGGAGAAGAGAGGGGAGGAAGGGAGAGTCCGTTTCTTTGCTCCCATTTTCAACGGCAAAGTTATGCCTGGACAACGAAAACCGAATGCGAGGGATGAGAAAGAGAAGTTTGCAGGAGTGGCGTGGCGAGGAATGGCAGTCGTGCAAGTTTTCTAATGTGCGATGTCAGCTTTCAAAAAAAAAAAAAGAGGAGAGGAGCGCCCTTACATGTGTAAATATACATACATACATTCATGTACATACATTCCCATACATTTACACACAATATACATATATGTATACATTTACATATATAATCCATACATATACTTGAATACGGATATATTCACATAGAACATATACATATAGACACACACACACATACACACTCATTCAAATACGTATGGTTCATATGCATATATACATATGCATACATTCACATATATACATATACATACATAAAGTGACGTTGAGTCTAGATGCAGCCGGAAGGAAGCAAGTCTACAGACTACAGAGGCGCCCACAGCCACAAGAACCAAATGGTCACTCGCGGGCTGGCACGCGGGTGCAGTGCCAAGCGCCCTCAAGAGAGGAGGTGGCACTCTGGCATGGCACGCACCTCATCGCTCCTGGCACAAGGCACAGGTGCCACGCGGAGGACAAGGAGGAAAAGGAGGAGAAGGTCAAGGGGGATGAAGAGGAGGAGGAGGAGGAGGAGGAGGAGGAAGAGGAAGAGGAAGGGTAGGAGGTGGAGGCTAATAAAGAGGAGGAAAAGGGTAGGTGGTGGAGGAGGAAAAGGTCAAGGGAGATGAAGAGGAGGAGGAGGAAGAAGAGGAGGAAGAGGAAAGGTAGGAGGTGTAGGCTAATGAGGAGGAAGAAGAGGAAGGGTAGGAGGTGGAGGAGGAGGAAGAAGAAGAAGAGGAAGAGGAAAAGGAAGAGGAAGGATAGATGGAGGATGACGAAGAGGAGGAAGAGGAAGAGTAGGAAGAGGAGGAGGACGAAGACGAGTAAGAGGAAGGGTAGAAGGTGGAGGAGGATGAAGGGGAAGAAGAGGAAGAGGAGGAGGAAAAGGAAGAGAATAAGAGGAGTTATACAACTGCGCCAACCTCAGCTACATCACTCCTGCAAACTTCTTCACCTCGCCTCTCCATATTGTCAATGGTCTCCTTTCGCTGCGCGTACAGCCACTCGGCGTCCAGTCAGTAAGCCAATATGGAACTGAAGGTCGTCTCTCACTGACAAAAGAGCACACGAGGGTGAGGGTGAGAGTGAGGGGGATGGGGGGCGGAGAGGGGGGTAAGGGAGAGGGGGGTAAGGGAGAGGGGGAGGTTAGGTGGAGGTGAGGGAGAGGGGGAGGAGAGGGGGAGGAGAGGGGGAGGAGAGGGGGAAGGGGAGGTGAGGGGGGAGAGGGAAGTGGTGTAGAGAAGTAGAGGTGAGAGGGAAGGGGAAGGATAGGGGGTGGTGAGGAGAGGTGAGGGGGAGGGGGAGGAGAGGGGGTGGGAGGAGATGTGAGGGGTTGGGGGAAGTAGGAGAACTTGCGAGTCAGCAGAGGACAAGGCTACGGGTTCAGTTCTCCCAGAGCAGAAGGGGGGAGGGGAGGAGGAGGAGGAGGAGGAGGAGGAAGCTTCCCCCATCGAGGAGCCAATGCATCCAGTACACTGACGAAGGGCCTAATGTAGGCCTTATGGTCTCTTGCAGTTTCCTTCATTCTTATGTTCTTATGTTCATCTGGTTCTCCCGACGAAGAGTCGAAGACTCAAAATTCGAAGAAGACCTCGAAGAATTCGAAGAATAGGAAGACCTCAAAGTCAAACTCAAAAATCTTTCACACACACACATACACACACACACAGACACACACACACACACACACACACACACACACACACACACACACACAGATACACATCATCCGCGTGAGGGGACAAGCACATTTCTTCTCTCGATCCGTTGGTTAATTGCATTCCATCAACGCGGCCGCTCTGCCCCCGCCGAGTTCAAAGCAAACAACAACAACAACAACAACCACATCGACAGCTCCGTTCATTTACTTTTGCACCAACGCAAACACACGCAAACACCTGTTTGCACACACATGCAAACATACCAAACACATCGAGGTGTACAAAACGCAATACAAACAACCAACGAAGCGATATAAAAAAAAAAAAAAAAAAAAATGCAAGGACACAGTTACATTACCAACTGTTACTGTCCCCACTGTGCAAGGGGATGGGTACGTAGTGTATGAAAGGTGACAGCAAATGCCCATTGACTGGCATTTATACAAACTCTGAAACCTCTGCCAGAAGGTGTCGATCACGAGCCCAGCACGTGGTCCAAGACAACCAACACACACACACACACACACACACACACACACACACACACACACACGCACACACGTGCAACGCTGGCGCCTGCTACAATACAACACAACCCGCCCCGCCCCGCCCCAATATCGGAAGACGATTCGGTTGGTCGGTCGGTCGGTCGGGGTAGAGCGCCGAGCCGGGACATCGGCGCCTCTACCGCCGGAACTGGGGAGGGGGGTGGGGTAACGGGGAAGAGGGGAAGAAGAAGAGGGGAAGGGTTACAGGGGAAGGGAAAGATAGGGAAGGGAAAGAGGGGAAGGGAAAGAGGAGAAAGGGAAAGATAGGGAAGGGAAAGAGGGGAAGGGAAAGAGGAGAAAGGAAAGAAGAAGAGGGGAAGAGGGGAACGGGGAAGAGGAGAACGGGGCAGAGTGAGAGGGGAAGAGGGGAAGAGGAAGAGGGGAAGAGGAAGAGTGGAAGGGGAAGAGGGCAACGGGGAAGAGGGGAAGGGGAAGAGGGGAAGGGGAAGAGGGGAAAGAGGAAGAGGGGGAAATGGAAGAGAGGAAGGGGGACGAGGGGAAGGAGACGAGGGGAAGAGGGGACGAGGGGAAGGAAAAGAAGGGACGAGAAGGGGGAAGAGGGGGAAGGAGAAGGGAAAAGGGGAGGAGAAAGAGGGGAGAGGTATAGAGGAAAGGCGGGGAATAAGGGGAAAAAGAGAGGAGATGGGAAAGGGATGGGGGGTGAAGAAAAAAGGGGAAAGGGAAGAGGGGAAGGATGGTAGATGAAAGGGGGAGTGAGGGCACTGAAACCAAGAGGGGAAAGGGAGCAGTGGGAAGGGGAGGAAAGGGATCCTATTAATTAGATGGAAAGGAAGGGGGGGCTGCATGTCGCTCTCTTCCTCCCCCCACCCCCACCCCGGTTCCTTCCTTGGAGGGTGGGGAGGGAGGGAGGGAGAGAGAGAGAGAGAGAGAGAGAGAGAGAGAGAGAGAGAGAGAGAGAGAGAGAGAGAGAGAGAGAGAGAGAGAGAGAGAGAGGGAGGAGAGAGAGGGAGAGAGAGAGATGGGAAGAGACGGAGAGAGAGAGATGGGAAGAGGAGAGAGAGATGGGAAGAGAGGGAGAGAGAGATGGGAAGAAAGGGAGAAAGAGAAAAAGAGGGAGAGAGAAAGAGAGAGAGGGGAGAGAGAGGGGGGGAGCGAGCAAATGAGCGAGCGAGAGAGAGAGAGAGAGAGAGAGAGAGAGAGAGAGAGAGAGAGAGAGAGAGAGAGAGAGAGAGAGAGAGAGAGAGAGACCCACTGCGGCAATCTGGTGGGAGGGGGTATGGGTGCGCGAGGGGAGAAGCCGTACTGGGGACCACCAGAGAGGCAGCAGGGGGGGGGGGCACGGGAGGCTTAAGAAGCAACCGAGCCTGTGACGGAGCGAGGGCAGGGAGAGGGAAGAGGGGGAGAAAGGAGAGGGGAGAAGAGAGAGGGAAGAGAGGAGGGGGAGGGGGAGAAGGGAGAGGGGAGAAGTGAGGGGGGAGAAGGGAGAGGGAAGAAGTGATGGGGGAGAAGAGAGAGGGGAGAGAGGAGGGGAGAAGGGAGAGGAGAGAAGGGAGAGAGGGGAAAGGATAGGGGAGGGAAGAGGAGAGGGTTATGTGGGGAGAGGAGGAGATGGGGAGAAAGGATAGGGGAGAGGAAAGAGGAGTTACAAGGAGAGGGAAGAGGAGAGGGGAGAGGGAGAGAAAGAGAGGGAGATGGGGAAGGAGGGGAGAGGAAGAAGGGGGAAAAGGAGAGAGAAGGGGGAGAAGGGAGAGGGAGAGAGGAGAGAGCTACGTGGAGGGGAAAAGGGAGGGGGAGAAAGGATAGGGGAGAAGAAAGATGAGGAGAGGGGAGAGGGGGAAGAGGGAGGAGAGGAAGAGGGGAGGGGAGAGGAAGAGGGGAAGGGGAGAGGAAGAGGGGAGGGGAGAGGAAGAGGGGAGGGGGAGAGGAAGAGGGGAGGGGGAGAGGAAGAGGGGAGGGGGAGAGGAAGAGGGGAGAGGGAGAGGAAGAGGGGAGAGGGAGAGGAAGAGGGGAGAGGGAGAGGAAGAGGGGAGAGGGAGAGGAAGAGGGGAGAGGAAGAGGAGAAGGGGAGAGGGAGAGGAAGAGGGGAGAGGGAGAGGAAGAGGGAGAGGAAGAGGGGAGGGGAGAGGAAGAGGGGAGGGGGAGAGGAAGAGGGGAGGGGGAGAGGCTGAGGGGAGGGGGAAGAGGAAGAGGTGAGGAGGAGGAGAGGAAGATGGGTGAGGAGGAGAGGAAGAGGGGAGGGGGAGAGGAGAGGGGAGAGGAAGAGGGGAGGGGGAGAGGAAGAGGGGAGGGGGAGAGGAATAGGAGAGGGAGAGAGGAAGAAAGGAGGGGGAAGAGGAAGAGGGGAGACAGCCCTCAGAGTGAGGGTTGTGCACTCCTGTGTTCTTCTGTTAGTAGTAGAAAATCCTCTCGAAGTCGGTTGCCAACAACGATGGCCACGAAGACCTTTACCCCCAGCAGGAGACCAGGAAAAGGAAATGGACCTGAGCATGAAGTAAATGCGGGTTTTGAACTCAGGGACGTTAAACGTTGACAGGACGAGATAGAGAAATTTGCAGGAGTGACGTGGCAGACTGCCATATTGTGTCTCTCATGTACGACGTCAGGAGAGGCATTTGGACTCCCAGTGGCTCAAGAGTGTGTTGCTGACTGGACACAATAGAATGGTAAGCATGCCAGACAACATATGCACGAGACAAGAGGGGAGAGACAGAGAAGTGAGCACGAGTAGCGTGGCAGAGTCTTTACTCGGACTTCCAAAGGTCGAGGAAGTCGAAACGAAGATAAAGATTTTTGGAGAATACGCAAGAGGGGGGGAGGGGGAGGGGGAGGGGGAGGGGAGGGGAGGGGGAGAAGGAGTCTGGCGGCATGGAATCGATCCGGGGTCCTTCGGGACACTGGTTGGGCCACCCACGAGGCCACCGTGGTCGTAATTACAAATGGGGCGAGGAGGGCGCGGGGGGCGAAGAGGGCCAAGTAGGAGAACCAATCAGGAAGGCCAAGGAAGACCGAGGAAGGCTAAGGAAGGACAAGAAGAGCCAATGAAGAGACCTAATCAAGAAGGCCAAGGAAGGCCAAGAAGGACCAATGAAGAGACCTAATCAGGAAGGCCAAGGAAGGCCAAGGAAGACCGAGGAAGGCCAAGAAGAGCCAATGAAGAAACCTAATCAGGAAGGCCAAGGAGGGCCAAGTAGTTGGGGCATTCAGGAAGGCCAAGGAGGACCACGGAAGGCCAAGGAGGGCCAATGAAGCGGCCCAATAAAGATGGCCAAAGGGGAGGGCCAAGGAGGGCCAAGGAAGACCAAGGAAGGCCAAGAAGGGCCAATGAAGAGACCTAATCAGGAGGGCCAAGGAGGGCCAATGAAGAGGCCCAAGAAAGATGGCCAAAGGGGAGGGCCAAGGAGAAGGGCCAAAGGGGAAAGCCAAGGAGATCAAAGGCGGAGATACAAGTTAGGCAAGAGGGTTCTGCCCCCACAAAAAAGAAAAAAAAGAAAAAAAAAAATCTGATTCTTTGACAGGAAATACGAAGTTGAACGAAAGCAGCAAAGAAGTCTGGATCTGGAGGCCTGTGTTCTGGGGTCTGGAGATTCTGGGGATTGGGATCTGGAGATCTGGGGACTGGGATCTGCAGATTCCAGGGGCTGGTCTGGAGATCTGGGGACTGGGGTCTGGAGCTTCTGGGGACTGGGGTCTGGGGCTTCTGGGGATCTGGGGACTGGGATCTGGGGACTCCAGGGGCTGTGGTCTGGAGACCTGGGGACTGGTATCGGGAGGTTCTGGGGTCTGGTATCGGGAGGTTCTGGGGTCTGGTATCGGGAGATTCTGGGATCTGAAGTTCTGGGGTTCTGGGGCGCCAGGGGAGAGTTCCTGGACACCGAAGGACCTCAACGACGCAGCGAAGACGAAGAAGTCCGAAGAGGAAGCGACCAACTCTTCCTCGACGCCTCGAAGGGAAACGGCCGGACAGTCGGGTGGCAGCTGGTTGGCACTTGCCTGGCAGCTGGCTGGACGGCACGCCCGTCTTACGGACAGGAGGGGAGGGGATCAAACGAAGTAGGGAGTTCTCTTTCTTTCTTTCTTTCTCCCATATGCATGCACCGGCGTATATGTGTGTGTGTGTGTGTGTGCGCGTGCGTGCGTGTGTGTGTGTATGAGAGAGAGAGAGAGAGGGAAAGAGAGAGAGAGAGAGAGAGAGAGAGAGAGAGAGAGAGAGAGAGAGAGAGAGAGAGAGAGAGAGAGAGAGAGAGAGAGAGGAATCCTTTGGGGATGACTACCTCCCCGACATTAGATGCTTTCACTTGCAAGGGGGAGGGGAAGAGGGAGGAAAAGGAAGGGTGAAGAGAAGGAGAGGGGGAGAAAGCGTTAAGCGGAGAAGAGGGGTAGGGGAAGGGGAGGTAGACGAAGAGGAGAGAAAAAGGGACGAAGGAGAGATGATGATGAGGAGAGAAAGGGGGATGCGAATAAAGGAAAGAGAGAGAGAGAGAGAGAGAGAGAGAGAGAGAGAGAGAGAGAGAGAGAGAGAGAGAGAGAGAGAGAGAGAGAGAGAGAGAGAGAGAGAGAGAGAGAGAGAGAGAGAGAGAGAGAGAGAGAGAGAGAGAGAGAGGAGGAGAAGGAGGGAAAAGGGAGGAGAAGGGGGGCGACGGAAGATCTGGGGGAGGGCGGGAAGGGGGGAGGGGGGAAGAGGGCAAGGCAATGAGAGGGGAGCGAGGCGAGGCGCCTTGGCGAGGGCACTGTTCCAAAGAAGACACCGCCACGGAGGAGGTGAAGGAGGAGGACGGAGGGGAGGAGTAGGGAGGGGAGGGGAAGGAAGAGGAGAAGGGAGGGGAGGGGGAGGAAGAGGAGGAGAAGGAAAAAAAAGAAGTGGGAGAATAAAGGTGGAGGAGGAGGGTGAACAAGAGGATGAAGATGATGAGAAGGAAGTGGAGGAAGGAAGTGGAGGAAAGAGGTGGAGGAGGAGGAAAAGGAAGAGGCCGAGGAGGGAGGAGAAGGAGGAGGAGGAAAAGGAGGAGGCCGAGAAGGGAGGAGAAGGACGAGGAGGAAGGAGGAGGAGGAGGAGGAGTGCAGTTCTAAGGGCGTCCGCCCGAGTCCCTCGAGATCCAACACAAGACGCGAGACACCGAAGGCACGTTACACACACACACACACACACACACACACACACACACGCGCGCGCGCGCACACACGCACACGACTCGGTGGTGCGGTTGGTAGAGTTCCTGGCTGTCACTACGGCGGCCCGGGTTCGAATTCTGCCCAGGGATGAAATAATTTCAATATCGCAGCACTGCGAGTCGTTACTCCAACTCTCGTGGGGGGGGGTTCGGGGTGTGTGCGCGTGTAAGGTCACTGCATTACCCATAGATGTGTCATGAGCTCTGAGCTCTCTTCAGGAAGGGAAATAACTGTCGATCACGAGTCCAACACGTGATCCAAGACCATGGTGAACCATGGTGAATCACACAAAATGCACAGGGTAAAAAAAAAAAAAAAAAAAAAAAAAAATAATAATAATAATAATAATAATAATAATAATAACAATAATAACATTGCTGTGCCATTTACACCTTCAATGCTGTCGGACCACGCCTGATTTTATTTTATTTTTTTTTTGGGGGGGGGAGGTTGCCTTACAGGGGCGTGGCTATTGCAAGCGGACCTCTCCCCACGAGCTTCACGACTGCGCCAACATATGCCACGTCACTCCTGCAACCTTCTCTACCTCGTCCCGAAGATGAAGGTATAATGCAATGTACCTGTTCTATGAAGAGAGTCATCAAGCTTTCGTCGAGCAAATGAACGCGACACAGATTGGAGAGAAAATGGAGAGAGAAGTAGGATAAAAGAGAGAGAAATGGTGGGAAAGGGAGTGAGGATGGAGGCAGGAAGTAGAGAGAAAATGAAAATGAAAAAAAAGTGAGATGGAAAAAGAAGAGGACAGGAGGAGAGAAACGAGGGAGAGAAAGAGAGAAAGTGAGAGGAGAGGGGGAGGGAGACAGAGAGAAAATGAGAGGAGAGGGGGAGGGAGAGAGGGGAGATAGATAGGTAGAGAGAGAGGGGGGTGGGGATGGAGAGAGAGAGAGAGAGAGAGAGAGAGAGAGAGAGAGAGAGAGAGAGAGAGAGAGAGAGAGAGAGAGAGAGAGAGAGAGAGAGAGAGAGAGAATGAGAGATCAGACAAGCCACAACGGCAGGACGCTCTCATATGTATGCGGAAACACCGTCGTGTGTGTGTGTGTGTGTGTGTGTGTGTGTGTGTGTGTGTGTGTGTGTGTGTGTGTGTGTGTGTGTGTGTGTGTGTGTGTGTGTGTGTGTGTGTGTGTGTACTGAGAGACCTGAAGGCCGCGTGGGAGGCGCAAGCAAGCAAGCAAGCTTGAGGCATTCCTGGACCTTAAGGAAACCCGACGAAGAAGGAGCGGAAGGAAAATCAATGGCGGGGGATGTCGGTAGTGACGGCGAGGGGCAGACTCTATGTCCGCCTGGCCAAGAAGAGTGTACGTGTATGTGTGTGTGTGTGTATGTGTGTGTGTGTGTGTGTGTGTGTGTGTGTGTGTGTGTGTGTGTGTGTTTTGGGGGAGTTGGAGACTCAACAAGAATGTGCACATTCTACAAACTTAATAAAAAAAAATAAAAGCTTAAAAAAAAAAAAACTTGAATCCTCAAGGTCACAGCATCCCTCCTGAGTTCCCAGCTAAGGACGGACCTTCCACCCTCGCTCTGAGGGTCTGTACATCTCGTCCTTCGATAACTAAATATGCCTTCTTCCTGAGAAGCACTGAAGAGAGGAACTGGAGATAGCTCTTCTCCCGCCGAAGGGAGGAGGAGGCGGAGGAGGAGGAGGAGGAGGAGGAGGAAGAAAACGAAGAAGCTAAATGCTAAACATCTGACATAGTTTCATACACTTTACCCTACAATTCTAGCGCTTTTCCAAAGTTTAACTGCAACCGTTGGATGTGGCGGGGCTTAGGAATGTGGGTGGGTGGGTGGGAGGAGGGGAGGTGGGGGAAGGGAGGTGGGAGCGCTCTTTTACCCCCGCCCCCCGGCCCCGTCCGGAGACTCCCGTACATATTACGTATAGGAAAGGCCGAGGTACTCCAAGTTCCTCTGAGAGTTGTTTCCGGAAGAGTCGAGGTTGACTTGGAGGGAGTCTGAACGTCTCTCTCTCTCTCTCTCTCTCCACTCACAGACACGCACAGACACTCACAGACACGCACAGACACTCACAGACACGCACACACACGCATTACACACAATACATCTTCCGGGGTAGAGGAAAGACACGCGGCTGGAATGCGAGACGAGAATCATTAATCGGAAGCGGAGGAGGGAAGGGAAGGGAGGGAGAGTGGGAGAGATGGAGGGAGAGAGGAAGGGAAGGATGGAGAGAGAAGGAAGGATGGAGGGAGGAAGGAAGAGAGGAAGGGAAAGAGGGAGGGATGAAGAGAGGAAAGGAAAGTTGGAGAGAGGGAGAGAGAAAGAGAGAATAACTTGAGGGGAAATGGGAAAGAGGACACGGGTTGGGAAAGAGAGCGAGAGAGAGAGAGAGAGAGAGAGAGAGAGAGAGAGAGAGAGAGAGAGAGAGAGAGAGAGAGAGAGAGAGAGGAGATGCCATGTCCAAGTACGAGCAGTCCTATATATATCATCCATACAAATTCCGTTAGGTCTATCATCAGAATGTTCTGATCATCAAGAGCAGACACTGCCTTCCCACTACCATGGCCATGCTTACGCCCTACTGGTCCATTGCTGGACAAAAGGCCCTCCCCCCCCCAACCATGAGCCGCACGAGTGCTCTCATTTCTGCCACGTTACTCTTGCAACCTTCTCTCGTCGAATATTCGCTACAATTTGCGACTCAAGGATTCCATTTAGCTCTCCCTCTCCGCCATTTTTTTTTTTTTTTTTTGACACAACACCGATTACATAAGAACAGAAGAACATAAGGATGAAGGAGACTGCAAGAGACAATAAGGCAGTTTCGCTTGGCAAACTAAGCATTCTAAAAACTGTTACGCCATTTTCTTTCTTTCTTTTTTTTCTTCCTTTTGGTCATCCGCACGAACAGCGGGTGGGTCTCGAACTCATGGTCTTCAGCACGCGACATCAAACTCTACTTCCGGGTTTTATATTTTTTTTCCAGCAGTTGAGAGGTTAGCCTACCCAGGCATCAACAGTGAGGCTCGTGGCTTCGACCTACAGTTGAATAAAATCCCCTGACACCTCAATAGGCGTAGAGTTCGTCATATTACTCAAGTGTTGACAAGACAACGGGTAAATGATCGGAACTGCTCACACGCACGCACGCACACACACACACACACACACACACACACACACACACACACACACACACCAGTGACCGAGACCAATGAAATAAGCAACTTCAACATGTACTGGCCGACCTACCATTTGGACACACGAAGACCCGAGAGGAGGTGGAGGAAAAGGAAGAGGAAGAGGAGGAGGAAGAGGAAGACAAGGATGGGAAGGAGAGAGAGAGGAGAAGGTTATGGGATACGACGAGGAAGAGGAAGAAGAGAGGCCCGAGTAAGAAGAGGAGAAAGACGAGGAAGAGGAAGAGGAGGAGGAGGAGGGGGAGGAGAATGATAAGAGATAAAAAGAGGAAGAGGAAGAAGAGTGGGGCGAGTAGGAGGAGGAGGAAGACGAGGAAGAGGATGAAACAGCGGCGTTGGAAGCGACGGTATGGGAAGGCCAGTACGTAACGACCACCTGACAGCCACCATAACTGTTTCGACACACCAGCGCTTCTATCCTCGGAACAAGAGTGATTTCTGACAAGTTCGAAGTGATGAGCGTGGGGACACGTTTCCAAGCATACAGGACTACTGCACACCTCTGGTCCGTAGGGGGGTGCTTCGAGACTTGACTGACACCTGTTCCCACGGGAAACGTCGGCCCCGCCTCGCTGTCAGCATCACCAAGAGCGTCTCAAGTTCTTCGGAAACTTTCTTGGAAGAGGCGACGACGAAGACGAAGAAGGTCTTGAGGGAGTAATTCCGCCTGGAGCCTGTCACGTGAGGCCTATGATTACGGTCTGAGGATTCTTGGAGTTCCGGAAAACGGACCCAAAGCACCTCCGAGCGGCGCGGCGCGGCCGCGGCGCCTCTTCTAACGGTTTCCCTCCCGAAAGAATTCCTGAAGGTTCCGCTTCCTCAGGCAACGGCCTCCGCATGCCGGCGCTGCGGTCCGTTACGAACGGACACCCGGGTTCGGAAGACGAGGAGGAGGAGGAGGAGGAGGAGGAGGAGTCTCCCCGAAGCGGCGGGGAAGAACCGCGTCTCCAACAACGCTCAACACCTTAACTCTTGAGTCCATTAACTCGTCCCTGACTCGACTTCGGCAAAGGTGAGGAACTTCTTCGAAGTCGTCCCTAGGAGGAAGCAACCATGGAGACCTGGGCGCAAGGGCAGAGTGTGGTCTTCTTACGGGTGAAAGAGGTACGCAAAAGGCTTGTGGAGAACAGATACCCATTGTTTGATCATACATTCCCCCTGGGAAGGTCAGTACCTTTTGAAAACGGGGGACGATGGAGCATGAGGAAGGGGAGAAGCGAATCTTGGGGGAGGGGCAAGGGGAACAGGAGGATCCTGTGTGAGGGGCAAGAGGAACGGGAGAATCCTATGTGAGGGGCAAGAGGAAGGGGAGAATCCTGGGGGAGGGGCAAGAGGAAAAGGAGAATCCTATGTGAGGGGCAAGACGAAGGGGAGAATCCTGGGGGAGGGACAAGAGGAACGGGAGAATTCTGGGGGAGGGGCAAGGGGAACAGGAGGATCCTGTGTGAGGGGCAAGAGGAACGGGAAAATTCTGGGGGAGGGGCAAGGGGAACAGGAGGATCCTATGTTAGGGGCAAGAGGAACGGGAGAATTCTGGGGGAGGGGCAAGAGGAACGGGAGAATTCTGTGTGAGGGGCAAGAGGAAGGGGAAAATCCTGAGGGAGGGGCAAGAGGAACGGGAGCATTCTGGGGGAAGGGCAAAGGGAACAGGAGGATCCTGGGGGAGGGGCAAGGGGAACAGGAGGATCCTGGGGGAAGGGCAAGAGGAAGGGGAGAATCCTGGGAAAAAGGCAAGGCAAGATCATCTACTGGGCACAAAAATATCTATCGAATACTGTCTTAGGGAAAACAGGATGGGTAAGGTCTTGATCACTAGTGAAACTCGAACAGATGATGATTATGATGATGATGATGATGATGATGATAATAATGACGACGATGATGATGATGAGTCCACTACTGGACAAATGCCTCCCTCAGCCTCCCCCGTGAGTCGCATAACTACACCATCCTCTACCCTATCACTTCTGCATACTTCTCTTCCTCTCCACCATATGTGACAAGAATCACGACTGCAACTATCATCATTATCATTGCTGCAATACTTCTTGTGCCTTCCACTGCGTTCGCAAGCGCTTCTTTCGCCAGCCGCAGCCGCAGCCGCTGCCACCGCCGCCACTGACTGTTCTCACAACTGTTCTCCCGTTATAAGATGACGACCTTTTACCCCTCACAACCCATCTCGATTTAACCTCAACCCCCCGCCCACCCCCCCCCCTCCTCGTACTCCAAGGGGGTCAAAACCACGCCCCAGCTGAGGTGGTCCTCCTCCTCCTCCTCCTTAATAGGGAGAAGGCTCTCACGACTTCGCGAGGAGGCCGAAGGCCCGCCGCCCTTCTCCAGGAGCCACGTGGCATCCCGGTCTCCTAATCGATGGCGTTGTAATCGCTTGACTAGCGTGGATGGGGAAGAGGAGGAGGAGGAGGAAGAGGAGAATGGAGGAGGAGGAAGAGGAGAACGGAGGAGGAGGACGAAAGGTGATAGAGGGGAACGAAGGAGGAGGACGTCGGAAGAATGGGACTTCGGAGGAAGAGGAGGATGGAGGAGGAGGAGGAGGAGGAGGAGGAGGAGAAGGAGGAGGAGGAAGCGGGGTGAGCACTCCCCTCCTCCTTCCCCACCCGAAGCCTCCATTCGTAGATGGGGATTTCGTGCTGTTGTTGGCGAACTATCCCAGAGTGTAGGACGTGTTTACCTCTTCTGCGTACCCGGATAGGAGACCTTGTCCAATGCTGCATCGACCACGAATTGCGAACCACACACACACGCGCGCGCGCGCGTCCCTCTGGAGGCAAATAAAATCACCTGAATTCAACCTAATCAATATCGGCGTTTGGACTTCATTTTCAACTTGTCAGGGTAGCGCTTAGGATAGAGAGGGAGGGAGAGAGGGAGGGAGAGAGGGAGGGAGAGAGGGAGGGAGAGAGAGAGAGAGAGAGAGAGAGAGAGAGAGAGAGAGAGAGAGAGAGAGAGAGAGAGAGAGAGAAAGAGAGGCGAAGTGTTTCTTCTCCTCACTATCATGCTAACTCTTCATTTGTACTGAACACTGAAACTATCGGTTGTTTCAAGAAACGGTTAGACAAGTTTATGGATGGGGATGACAGGTGGTCATAGACATGGAACTGCCTAGTGTAGGCCTTATGGTATCTTGCAGTCTGAAATAATTACGAGGTGTCATTTATGTTTTGTAAATCATACTTTAGTGAATTACAGTTCTTGTGAATAAATAGTAAAAAAAAAAAAAAGAGGAACTGTGACTCAATAAATCTGAAAATGATTAAAAAGAAGATAAATTCCGCTTTGCATGGATAAAAATGGACGCATGGGAGGCCTAATTATATGTGTGATATGCTCGTGGACTTCCGAATAGATAGTGATATAGCCTTGCGACACCGTATTGAAGTGAACAGACTATTAGAGCCAAGGTTTTATAGAGAATCTGGGCGTAGAGCGTTTGTTAATAGTGCTCCCCGTCAATTTAATAGACTTCCTGAAAATGTTAAAGTGGCTGAAACTACGACCATCTTCAAGAAGAGACTGAAGACACACTTCTTCACTGCTTCGTATGACTTGGAGAATGCAGTGATGAAATCAGATTTTGGACTTTAGATATTCTACGTGGGGGGGCTTTGAGAGCCGTCATCGGCTGAAAGCCCCTAGAAGCCATCACCTAAGTAACCTAAGTGAGGTTCCATTTTCCCACGAGAACTGAGGAAATTATCATTATCATTATTACTATTACCATTTCTCTTTAATATCTGATCCTAAACATCGACAAACAGAGGTCGCTGAGGACCTCTTCGATGGGAAAAGAACGAAAGGCATACTAACTCGAAGTCGAGTTGTAACACAGACACACACACACATGCGCGAGCACAGGCAGACATATACACGACCATACGCGGACACGCAAAAGTACTTTGTTTTGCTTACCTGTGGGTGGTGGTAGGTGCTGGGCGGAGGGTACTGGGTCGGGGGTTGGGTGCCAGGCGTGTTAGGCGGCCCTGGGTAGCGCACCGGATTGTAGGCACTAGTGGGAGGGCCGGGGGGTGGGGGGCCGCCCCCTTGCTGGCCCGCAGGGTGGCCTGTGGTCCACTGAGCTTGGCCACCCTGCTGACCCGGGTGTTGGGTGTGGCCGTGCGGGCCGCCTGTGTGCCGCCCGTATTGGCCTGATCCGGGGCCCGGCCCGGGGTTGGAAGGGGGTCGTCCGCTCTTGCCCGAGCCGGGGGGCCCGCCGCCACCTCCGCCGCCGCCGCCTCCGCCGCCGCCGCCGCCCCCTCCCGGATGGCCTGGGTGTCCGCCGGAGTGACCGCCCGGATACCCAGGCCGGGGCCCGTTACTCGCCTGTAACGAAAGGAAACGGGTTGTAGCTTTTGTCTTGGACACAGCCCCTCTCTCTCTTCTTTCCACCATTATTGGAAGCCCCTAATAACTGCGTATGACTTGCATACATTTATACACTATTCTTACCCCCCTTTCTCCTTTTTTTCCAATGTTGTTGGCCCTTGTAGTTTTAATCCCTTCAGTGTGTAACTTGCATATATTTGTACGCAGGGATCATGACTCCCCTCTCTCTTCTTTCTACCATTGTCGCAACCCCCAGTAGCTTCAGTTTCTCTTCATACGACTTGATATATCTGAGTTCAGGGACCATGCTCCCTCTCTCTCTCTTCTTTCCTACAATGTTGTGAGCTTCAATTCCTCTGTGTATGACAACAAATGTGATTATGGAACCCGTGTCATGGTCATTCTTCGGCACTTCTTCCAGTCACCTCACTTCAAGATTGGAATCCCGTCCCACGTTCTCGTACTGGGTTACTAAGAGCTTGACAATCCTCCAACAGGGCTTAAGTATAACCCGTAGTTTTAGCCACAGCCACAGGCAGGTTACCAAGTGGTTTCAGGATTTTATTTTCTCGATCTTGGCGTGAATTTCCCCAAGACTTCACTCTTCCTAGTCTTTTATTTTTTCCTTCTTTGTCCGGTTCGTGAGTAGGTAGGTGACCTTTGTCATATACATTCCCTTGTTTGTTTGTTTTTCTAAAACATGCGTTTATTGTTATTTGCGCGCGCAGGTAACGTCCACATACACACGCACACAAACACACATTACAAGTTAGATGAGAAAGTGGTGTGTGCAAAAACAATACACGAATTTAAAGTCTAGATAAAATTGAGATATGAAGACGGGACACCTCGAGCATAGCTCCCCTTCCCGTAAAATACAACTAGGTAAATACATACAGGCATACAGACACACGCACATACACACACACACGCGCGCGCGCGCGCGCGCATGCGCAGTTTGGGTACATGAAAAACCCAGGTGTAATGCCACGCTTTCATTGACAAAGCAATAAATCTGTCACAAGAGCTGAACAGGTCAGAAAGACTGAACGGGCAATAAATCATCTGTTTTTTTTCCCGCAGTCCGTCCACTTTTATTTTTCCTAATTCCGGTTTGTGTCTTCTTGTGCTCTTTCTTAATTGTGCACTGCGGGGTCAAAAGTCTATTTTCGGAATGTTCTGTCTCGCACTGATTTTTTGCTATTATCATTATTGTGGATAGGAGGTAAAGGGAACACGGGCTGAGGGAAATACTTTTATTCCTGACTAGTTTCGCCTGAGTGGCGAAACTAGTCAGGAATAAAAGTATTTCCCTCACCCCGTTTTCCCTTTACCTCCTATCCACATTCGTCACAATGTATACACAATTATTATTATTACTATCGATAATATCATCAGTATTGTTATCATCATTGTCATTATTACTATTATTATTATCACTATCAGTATTGTAATCTATAGTTATTATCGTCAGTGTCATCATCATCATTATTATTATCATTATTTTCCTATCTTCCTCTTCCTACATCTAATCTTGCCTTAAGTCACCAAAGATGAATCCTGGATGTAGAATTACTCCGGGTATATACTACCATTACTGCAACCGACACTCATAGCTCTATTTGGGATTAATATGTTTTTTTTACTTACAAGTTGAGATGGGGGGGGGATGGAAAGTATGGTGGAGGGGAGTGAAATAGGTGGGAGTTAGCTACCCCCTTATAAGGGGGAAAAAAGCTATTGGTATATAGACAGACTTACAAGCCAAAGAAACTGGGACCTTTGAGGAATCTGTTTTACTAAAAAAAAGTTCGTGACAGATGGATCACGGGTTCCTGGCGATCTCCTCCACCTGGTGGAATCTCGTAAGAAGGATCTACTCCACAACCAAGGACACCCACCTGTCTCACCGTCATCCCTTTCGAGGTATTCAGCATCCTAAAACTCCTCCAGTGTGTGGGGGGGGGGATACTCCACGCAACGTAAGGATTAAATGTAATACTCACAAACTAAGAGAAACGTTGGTTTGGGGTATGCAAGTCTGCGTGCGTGAATCTGTGGCCAAATAACTTGTAATCGTAGTTAACAATGAAGTAAGTAAGGCAAAGGGAGCCCACATCCAGACAACACCACCACCACCATCACCACTACCACCACCATCACCAAGCTGTGGGTTCAACCAAACATAAACATCACCACAATCACCACCACACCACCACTACCACCACCATCACCACCACCAACCAAACATAAACGAAAACTGACACTTTCCTTCCCCATCCCGCATAGGGTCAGAGACCAGCAGCTTCAGCTGCCGCTGCAGCAGTTCGCCCCCTACCAATGCAGGTGGTCCGAGTGCTGCAGCAGCAGCTGTTCGAGCCGGGCAGCTGGTTGGCTCAGCGGTCGTCCTTAATGCACTTTTGGTGTTTAGTGGGCATCCTGCTGCTACACTGATGACATAGACAACACCACCACCACAAGACTATTCACTCTCCCATCTGGTCCCTTTACCCTTCTCCCCTCCAGTTCCACCTCCCTCCTCACTTCTCCCCTCTCCTCCCCTCCCCTCTTCCGGTTCCCTCTCACCCCTTCCCCAGATCTTTCTTCCTTAATGTCCCGTTGTTTCCCTCATCTCCTCTCCCTTGCTGTTCCTCTCCGTTGTCCCATTCCCTTCACTTCCTTAATGCCATTTTCTTTTGCTTTGTTTCCCCTTTTCACCCTCATCTCCGTCCTTGCTTGCTTATTCGTACAACACCCCACCCCCAATCTCCGACCTCCCAACAGATGCTGCAACTGTGCTCCGTATGTTGCAAGGGCAGCTGCTGCTTGCACAGTTGCATTATGTACGCACACGGACACACACACACACACACACACACACACACACACACGTCCCTGACCGCAAAATGAATATATTGATTTCGCTAGCGAAGGGGGTACTGCGGACACGAATTTCATCGTCATGATCATTTCATCGCTGGAACAACTGAAGAAAGTGAGACTCCTTACATGATTTCAGCGAGATCATGTCAACCCCTTCAAAGGGGTACTGTTCCGGAGAGAGAGAGAGAGATGGGGGAGTGAGAGAGAGAGAGAGGAGAGAGAGAGGGGGGGAAGAGATATGAAAAGAGAGTGAGAGATGAGAGAGGAAGAGAAATGAGGAGAGGAAGGGAGAGAGAGAAAATGTGATGCGGCTTTCAGGGTTAAAAAAGGCCTTTCAACTCCCACCTCTCCACTCCAGGCGTTAGGTCAAGGTCAACGAGGAGGGGGCAGTGGAATGCCGGTCACGTGAGGTCAGGTCAGGTCAGGTCAGGTTACGGCCAGGTTTTAACAAGTCCACCTGTTTTCCTCTAGCGGGTTCGGTTGCACCTGTTCATACAAAAATAAAGGAGACTACAAGAGACCACAAGGCCTACACTAGGCAGTTCCATGTCCATTACCACCTATCATCCCCATCCATTAGTTTATCAGAAGTGAAGTGAGTTGACGTGTGATGTTGCGAGGTGAATGGAGTTTCTCAATTTTGCGGAATCTTCAAAATCGTTTTCTTGCCTCAAAAGTGTTGAGGGACTCCGAGAATTGGAGGGAAGGAGAACTGATAAAAAGCTTAAAAGAAAGCTTTTTGGCTAAAGCTGCCAACATGGTCAACCTGATTTAAGCTTGACGACGAATGGCGGGATTCATTTCACAAATCCTCCGAAGATGGAAAAATCAGTTATTCCCAGTTCCAGTGACGACCTGCCCGAAGTCCTCAAAACGCATCATAGGGCAAAGGTGAAGGCTTCGGCCGCAGCTAGGCGCCTATTGGCCGCTCCTCGCCTTCTTGTCTTTCCTCCACTTCGGTGTGAAACTTGGTCCATACACAACTATTTATCCTTGGTCACAGAATGGTCCCCCGTGGATAAACGGATTCTGCTCTTCTTGGGCGGACCCTTTGTTACTTTGTGGGTTCCGGGTCCTGCAGAAGTTATTCAGTGCTACGGAATGGTGACCGGACGTTTGGGCCTCGTGCCTTAAACGCAGGACGTTTGGGCCACGGGAGGTGACCATAGGTGGACCTTTGGGCCACGGAATAAATTCTTTTTATTTCTGTTTTATCTTTCTGGGGGTGGGGGTATATCCGTGGTCCAAGCGTCCTAGAACGAACTTTTGGTCCTGCAACCTAGGACGTTTGGGCCACGGGGGTGACCGCAGGTCACCTAGGACTTTTGGACCACGGAATAATTTTGTTTTATTTTTGTTCTATCCTTTTGGGGGGGGGGTGTATATCCGTGGCCCAAACGTCCTACTTCAGACGTTTGGGCCACGGAATAAATTAGTTATTTTTGTTTCATCTTTATTATTATTATTATTATTATTATTATTATTATTATTATTATTGGAGAGGGGTGGATACATCCGTGGCCCAAGCGTCCTAGATCGGACTTTTGGGCCTACAACCTAGGACGTTTGGTCCACGGAGGTGAGCATATGGGGACGGTTGGGCCACGGAATAAACTATTTTATTCTTATCTTGGTTGGGGGGACATATCCATGGTTCAAAGGACCTAGATTTCTATGGAACATATACTGGATACCAGGGTACCATGGTACCATGGTACACTATTTCAATTCAGTTTCGCACATTATACAGATACTACAAACATAATCAGATAAATACACTAATTAATTAATAAAAAATAGTTAAGATCATAAACACGAACAATTAGTGACAATATATGTCTATCAAATGTGTAATTACGTTGATTACAAACAAAACCTACATACTTATAATAATGATAATTAGACCAAATATGCATAACAATTAATATCACATCAATAACACGAAGTATAATATACCTGATTAAAGTAGAAATTAAAATGATCAACTGATTAACATCCAGATTATCTCCCTATTCCACAGCCATATCAAAAGAAATCTATCAGATCATCTAATGCGGTTATTTTTTTAATAAATAACTATATGAACGAACTTAAAAATTCCTGCGAATATCTTATTTTCATTGGACATTCAAAAGCAGCCCTTTCTTGGACTTGGTGCAACTTTTTAGGAGGGAGGGGGGAGGGAGGGAGAGAGAGAGAGAGAGAGAGAGAGAGAGAGAGAGAGAGAGAGAGAGAGAGAGAGAGAGAGAGAGAGAGAGAGAGAGAGGTGCATTTCGAATTAACACCCTCCAGGGCACAGCCGGGCGCACTGTAAACTAGCCTCTACCCCCTCCCTCTCCCTCGAGCCTACTGCCCCCTCCCCCTGACCACAACCTCAGCCCACCCCACTCCACCCCGTCCCACCACCTTTTGTATGCAAATTCCTCGCCAACCCAGAGCCCGACCGACCGACCTGACTGGCTGCACATCCTCACGCTGACCTCAGCGGAATCCGCACCTGGTGTTGACGTGAGAGAGAGAGAGAGAGAGAGAAAGAGAGAGAGAGAGAGAGAGAGAGAGAGAGAGAGAGAGAGAGAGAGAGAGAGAGAGAGAGAGAGAGAGAGAGAGAGAGAGAGAGAGAGAGAGAGAGAGAGATAGATAGATAGAGAGAGAGAGGGGGGGGTAGAGGGTATTTTGCTACGTTTATTTGATGCTCTTGATTGTTGAGGTGTCAATTATAAATTACTTTTCCAAGTTCATGTTTTCAATCCCTTTAACAACTTTTAGGACCTCAACTAGACTCCTCCTCAATCTTCGTTTCGAGAGACTAAAAGTTAATTTCACTTAGGCGCTCTTCGTACGTCTTGTTTCGCAACCTAGGAATGAGCTTTGTTACTCTACGCTGCAATCTTTCTAACTTGTTTATACATCCTTTTTATAATATGGAGATCAGTAGAGGTCCGACTAGAGCACTGTAGAGATTAAGAATAATTTCTTCGGCTCTAAAATAAAAAGTTCTACCTGTAAATCCAATTGATTTATTTGTATTTTTTACGCCGTCCGAACAGTTTACTAAGCTTCAGATAAGTAGAAATAATTATACCCAGGTCCTTCTCTTGTTCTATATTTGCCAGATCTATACCATCCATTGGGTAGTTGGCCTCGAGGTTACTACTACCAATATGAAGTACTTTACATTTATCGATATTGAAAAACATCTGGGAATTTACTGCCTATTCGCGAAAAATGTTCAAATTAAATTGTAATTTATGTTGTTATAGTAAAGATATCACCTTGTTTGCAATTTGGTATCATCTGCAAATTTAGATAATTTACAATTTACATTTTCATCCAATGGTGCTCTTAAGCACTTCTTTCTGTCTTAAAAAGGAGGAGGAGGAGGGCAGAGGGAGAAGGAGGAGGAGGATGAAGGAAGAGAAGGAGGAGAACAGAAGGAGGAGGAGGGTGGAGGGAGAAGGACGAGGGCGGAGGGAGAAGTACGAGGAAGGAAGAGGAGGAGGGCAGAGGGAGAAGGAGGAGGAGGAGGATGAAGGAAGAGGAAGAGGAGGGCAGAGGGAGGAGGAGGGTGGAGGGAGAAGGACGAGGGCGGAGGGAGGAGGAATAGGAGGAAGGAAGAGGAGGAGGAGGGCAAAGGAAGAAGGACGAGGGCGGAGGGAGGAGGAGTAGGAGGAAGGAAGAGGAGGAGGAGTGCAGAGAGAGAAGGAGGATGAGGAGTAGGAGGATGGAGGGAGAAGGAGGAGGAGAGCGGAGGGAGGAAGAGAAAGAGGAGAAAGAGAAGGAGGAGGTGGAGGAGGAGGAGGAGGAGGAGGAGGAGGAGGAGGAGGGAAGGGAGCATCAAACAACGCAGCTGCATGGATGGATGAGGAACATGAGAATAAGCAGGTGGATGATGAGTAATAGAACTCCACCTCCACCTCCACCTCCACCTCCTCCATTGGGGGAATTAAAACAAAAATATACACATAAATGAATAAATAATTAAATCAATCAATCGGAAGCTTCCGAAAAGAATCTGTCATTCATCCATTTCGACTCCACTGCTTGACAAAGGCCTTCCCCAACCTCTACCACGCGTCAAACTCGGCCACGTCACTCCTGCAAACTTCTCTGTCTCATTCTTCAGTCAAAAGAACTGTGTTCAAAGGCTTACGTTCACGAGAACGCCAGTGTAGCTCGTGGCGAGGAGAAGTGTCTGCAAAGAGACAGCTGGCCACAGCTGGTGCAGTTCCATAGCCACTTGTCCCAACAGCTACTCGTAAGTCCGACAGCTGCCTCAGAGCCCCAAGGTGGCAGCTCCGGTAGCTGCTGCTTCAATGTCAGACTTTGGTGAGGGACACGTCCTTCGGATTTCTTTATCACCCTCCGACTTCGACGCAGGGCAGCGCGTAGTCTCGAAGTCCGCCCACCCGCCGAGGACCTTTGCAAGACCCTTGGAACTTGAGACCAGCCTCTTAAGCCTCCTGACACCTCGCTTCCTCGATGCAGGCACCAGCCTCTTCCTGCACCTGTTCCTGAGGCCCGAGCACCTGCCTCATCGACCCAGGCACCTGCTCTTGAGCCCCCAGCACCTGCCTCGAGTTCCAGGCATCAGACTTTTGACCTCTGGCACCACTAGATTCATTGGTATCTCAGCCAATGGCACTAGACTCCCAATCTCTGGCAGTCTCGCAGACTCTTCGTCGAGTTCAGGTGCCACCAGTCTTTAAACCACTGACAACGGCCTCTCGGTCTCAGCACCAGCCTTTGAGCCTCAACATCAGCCTCTAACCCTCATCACCATCATCAAAACTTCAACCTTAGCCTGTGAGCCTGAACCCAGTCTCTGGGCCTCATCACCATTCTGAAAGACTCAACTTCATCCTCTGAACCTCAACCCAGCCTCTGTATCTCGACATCAACCTCTATCCCTCAACCTTAGCCTCTGAACCTCAACCCAGCCTCATACCTTCATCACCATCCTGAAAGCCTCAACCTCAGTCTCTGACCCTTATCATCATCCTCAAAGACTCAACCTCAGCCTCTGAGTCTCAACTTAGTCTCTGACCCTCAATGCCAGCCTCTCAACACGTACCGCGGGACTCTTCATCTCCTGTCGCCGGCCCATCAAGAAGAAAACATTTCCGAAAGGCTTTCTTCGGGCACAAGGGGCTGTCGGCGTCTATGAGACCTCTACAAGAGAAGGCGCCGTCGACCAGCAGGTGAGGGAAGAGGAGGAGGAGGAAGAGGAGGGGGAAGGGGAGGAACAGGAGCAGGAGGAACAGGAGGATTATAAGGATGAAAGAGATGAAAGGGAGGAGGAAGAACAGGAGGAAGTCTAATTTTTGTATTCGAAGGATGAGGACTTGGTCACGAACTGGAAGAATAAAAAAAAAAAAAAAAAAAAAAAAAAAAATCGCGGGCTACCCACATCCCTCTCCTCCTTCCACCCTCATCCATCCGCCCGTTTCTCCTCTCTCACGTTTTGTAGAGAATCCTCTCATTTCATTTCGTTTCACGTTATTACATCCCAGTGCATACTGTGTCGAACCCATGAGCAGGTGGTCGTGAGTTCGATTCCCGGGACCCGCTACGTGCTTCTTGCGCTGGTTCCCGATAGTCCTGGCCGGGCGGGGAGGCAACCCAAACATCGGCAAAAAAAAAAAAAAAAAAAAAAAAAAAAAAAAAAAAAAAAAAAAGCGGCTTACTGCAGCTAACAGGACTTTGCCCTCCCAGAGGTTTCTCACTTCCCACTTCGTGGAAATGGAATTATTTTCATTCCAGAGGCCGCCAGACGATTTTATTTAGCAGTGTTCCCGAAAGAAGTGACACTTCTGTGTATTTATTTTGGTTGGCGCCAGTCGATTTTGTTCACATATAGGCGAGGTACACCAACAGCTTTGGACTCCTTCAACCACCTCCTCTTCAAAAAGAGAGAAAGAGAGCGGTGACAAAAAGAGAGAAAAAGAGCGGTGACGGAGGAGGCCGCAGGCAAACAAGCCCCGTTCAAAGACGCGTCTGGGGGGGGGGGATGTGTTTGTGAAAAATGGGATTCAACAGTCCTCACAGAGCCAGACGGAGACGGACGACTAGACAGACAAACAACGGAGGGAAAAACCATCATCAACAAAGTAAATAAACGCAAAAGAAAAACTAATGGGTTTGCTTCTGGTCAGGAGCCAACAACCTAAAAAAAAAAAAAAAAAAAAAAAAATATATATATATATATATATATATATATATATATATATATATATATATATATATATATATATATATATCTATATATATATATATTGGTATTCCTGACGCTTGAAGGAAATTCGGGGCTACTACGAGGACTAAAACAAAGTCGAGTTCAAACGTCCCCCAAAAACATCCGAATATACACGAACTTGCAATGATAAAGCAAGTCGAGGCCGTGAAGAGACCTTTTGGTCCATTGTTAGGCCAGATTAAACGAAATAAGTTCTAGCGTAATTACGCTAGACGATTCTATTTGGATTTGGACTGATAACCTAGAGAAGTTTGCAGGAGTAACGTGGCAGATCTTGGCGTAGTCGTGCGACTTAAGGATGATCGGGAGCGGCCATTGCTCAGGGTGAACATTTCATGTATACATGTATATATCCATGTATGTATTACATGTATGTATACATGTGCCTGCAATAATCTACGGGTGTGAGACTTGGAAACTAACGAAGGCGATGGAAGCAAAACTAAGGACTGCACAGAGGAGAATGGAGAGATCAATGATGGGAATAACGCTGAGAGACCGAAAGAGAGCAAGTTGGGTGAGAGAGCAGACTAGAGTGAAAGATATTGCGGAGGCGGTAAAAGAGAGGAAGTGGAATTTGACAGCTAAGTTAGTGCGAACGACTGATGAACGATGGAGCAAGTGTGTTACTGAGTGGACGCCGCGAGATAGGAAGCGTGGAAGAGGGAGACCAGACAGAAGGTGGAGAGACGAGATCGAGAGGTTTGCAGGAGTGACGTGGCAGAGGATGGCGCGGTCGTGTGAATCATGGAATGCTATGAAGGAGGCCTTTGTTCAGCAGTGGACTCAGGATGGCTGATTTGATTGATTGATTGATACATGTGGGCGCGCATGTCACACACACAAGCCGGCACTCCAACTACCGTGGACGGGGAGTTGGGTGTATGTGGAGTTCACAGCATTACTCATTAATAGGGCATATATGATCTCTTAGCTCTTATCCGGGAGGGTAACAGTTGTCGATTACGAGTCCAACACGTGATCCAAGACCATGATGAATCACACACACACACACACACACACACACACACACACACACACACACACACACACACTCTCTCTCTCTCTCTTGGTGCAGTGGTTAGAGTTTTCGCCTGCCACTACGGCGGTCCGGGTTCGAATCTCGCTTAGGGCTGAAATATTTTCAGTATCGCTGCGCTGCGGGTCGTTACTCCAACTCTCGTGGGCGGGGAGTTGTGTGTGTGCGTGCGTGTAAGGTCACAGTATTACCCATAAATCGGTCATACACGAGCTCTGGGCTCTCTTCCGGGAGGTTAATAACTGTCGATCACGAGTCCAACACGTGATCCAATATCATGGTGAATCACACAGAGGCCCAAAGTGTGGCCTCCTAATCTCGGTGTACCGACTGGCGGGACCCCGTCAGCCTTAATCTATGTTGCTATGCTGAAAGATTGTGCGCCTGATAACAACCCCATTACCACGACAGGAATGTCTTGATGCCATTAGGGTTAGACAGGGCCGGGCGTGTGAGAAAGGAAGGGGTAGGGAGATGGAGAGAGGTGGGGGTAGAGGAACAAGAGAGAGGGAGAGAGAGAGAGAGAGAGAGAGAGAGAGAGAGAGAGAGAGAGAGAGAGAGAGAGAGAGAGAGAGAGACTAGTGGCAATGACAAGGAAAACAATGGATAGGGAACAGGAATAATTCCACCCGAATATAAGCTTAATTTGGAAATAGGCAGATGGAAGCAAAAGATGGGTTGGGGTTGGGGTTAGGGTGGTGGATTGTCTTGGGGGAAACCAGCGAACGGCATCAAAGGAGGCGGGGAGGACCCCCACGAGAATCAGATCCAAGTCTTTCATCTGAATATTTCAGCTCATTCCACCTGTGGATACCATTTCTAGTTTCTCTTGTCTCCCCCGTTTACTGAGGCAAGAAGTCACTGGAAATGGGTAAGTGCGAGCAGCCAGAAAAAGAGAATATTTGATGGAGCAAGTTCGTGTCTTGCTGACTGGATACAGTGGTCATAAGCGTCGGGAAGGGTGGCCCGAGAAGTGGAGATAAGAGAGAAGTTTGCAGGAAACAAGCACACGGGTTAGCATTGTTGTTACTCATGGAAGATGTCTGGGGCGTCTTCGGTCAATTTCAACTACGTTACAAATGAATTCATCCATCGGTCATCTGGAGTCCACTGCTGGACAAAGGCCTCTCCCAGACTCTCATGTGACGCGCACGACTGTGGCAACCTCTGCTGCATTGCTCTTGGATAAATTCTTATCTCGCCTCTCACCTCTTTGTCAGTTTGGGGGTTTCCACACCTCGATTAGCTTTGACGTTGTGTCACTCTTCAGACAAGTGCCACTCGGGTGAAAAGCAGTTCCGAGAGTCGTGGGGGACTGAAGAACACAAACATCATCGATGAGTGACGAAACAAGACCTCTAGGTCCATAACATGGCCTTCTAGCACGGGCGAAGTCAATACAGTGTTAGTCTCGCTCACTCTAAAACCCTGTGTTTCGTGCTTTCGCGACCTCGGAGGAAAGGGTCGCTCGATCTCTCCCCGAACTACAAGATCCTCGGCTGAGTCCGTCATGTCGACTTATCTTGCTGGCGTAGGTCGAGGTGATGGCGTTCGAACCCTGCCACCGGCGACTTGTACAAGGGCATGGTTCATTAATTTCCACGCTAGCCTCCTGACGGCAGGGGAGTTGACGTAAAACCAAATCAACCAATCAGTAAAACATGTCTTTTTTTCTTTAGTTTATGCAAAATGTGAATTCGTTACTGATTCTAGGCTCATATTTCAGCGGGTCTGAGAAAAGTGAGACTCACTTTACGGCCGCATCTCCGGCTGAAAGGCGGGCGTTGTTGCCATATTTCTCAGACCCGCTATAAAAAAAAAAAAAAAAAAAAAAAAAAAAAAAAAAAAAAAAAAAAAAAAAAAAAAAAAAAAAAAAAAAACACTTGAGCTGACTCGCACACTTCTGACCGGGCATTTGGGTCTCGATCTATCCAGTCTCTTCTTCAGGACGAAGTCCGCTCCACTTCCCGTCAGTTACATCATGTAGTCTGTATTACACCTGAACAAAATCAATGAAGTGCTTCACTGTGTTGAAGGGGGTTAATGAAGCCCTGACGGCGATGCTGTAGCCCTCTAACAAGCAGTCGGACCCCTTCCGGTCCAAGGGCCACAATAACAAAGGCCTAAAGTCCTTGAGCTGTTGTTCTTTTTGTTTTCTTCATCGTCAGTGAGTTATGACATGGGTTATAGAGGAAACCGCCCGATGGTCTTCTTCTCACGGGCTCTTCTCCCGCCAGAGGAGGTGACTCTCCTCCTCCTCCTCCTCCTCCCTAGATATGTTATGACTGTACCTGCGCGCTGCCTCTGCAATGCAACACATAAATAGGTGTGCGGCTGATAGCGTCCACTTGGCTGCTGAGTCAGCAATGAAACACACACACACACACACACACACACACACACACACACACACACACATATATATATATATATATATATATATATATATATATATGTGTGTGTGTGTATATATATACGGTGGCGGTACTCGATGGTGGCGATAATGGTGGCTGTGGTGAGGGTAGTGGTGGTGATGATGTGGCGGGTGATGGTATTAGTGTAGTTTGTGAGGGTGTTGTTAGTGGGAGTGCTTCTACTAAGAACACCTCTACTGCCACCGCAGCCAGTCAGACCACTAAACTGCTGTGGCTCTCCTACCTGCCTGAGTGTGGAGTGCCAAGCAGCGCCAAGCAGTGCCAAGCTGTGCCAAGCGATGCCAACCGCGCAAGAGGGCAGTGCGCGTGCACTCGGCCAAGGCCTGCTTGCCAACCCGACAACAAACGTATTTAAACAACTTGCCAACCTGACAACACTCTGTAAACACTTCCCCCCTGCCAGCCAACTCTACACACGGCCTGCCAATGCGTATAATTGTGGTCTGACGTCACGTGGAGGAAAATGGTCGTAGTCGATTATTTGAGGACTAAAATGGAAATAAGCTGAGGACCACAATGGAAATAAGCTTACATGCTTTTTTGTGTTATCCTCGGCAATTGTAATTGTTATTTCGAAATATGTGCTTTTTTATCATTATCTGCACTTCATGCATATTGATTTAATGCCAAATAAACTTATTGTTATTATTTATCTTTATATATTATCATTCTACAGTATCAGGTGCTTCCTTGTTTGGAAAAGTGTTAATAAGCATTGTATTTGCATAGGCAGCCCTTCCACTGTCGTCAAGCGATTCTATTCAATCGAGGGAAATTCCCTCACCAAGGAAAAGGGTCAACTCCAATCAACCTGTGGCTGATTGGAGAGGATCACTCAATCAGTCAATTATTAGGAGTCAAGTGCTCATCTATGGACTACCCCTTGGGAAGAAAAAGAAAGAAAAAAAAAAAAAAAAAAAAAAATCGCGGGACACTGCCAGCCTCTGCCACACCACTCATGCAATTTTTACTATCTTGTCCTTCCACTTTCTGTTTGGTCTTTCTCTTCCACGCTCCCCATCTCGCAGCGTTCAGTCAGCAAGTAACACAGCCGGGGATCGTACCTCTCAGCGCGCACGCGCGCACACACACACACACACACACACACGTATACACACGACTCGATAGCGCAGTTATACAGTTCCCGGCTACCACTACGGCGGTCCGGGTTCGAATCCCGCCCAGGGCTGAAATAATTTCAGTATCGCTGGGCTGCGAGTCGTTACTCCAACTCTCGTGGACGGGGAGATGGGTGTGTGTGTGTGTGCGTGTAAGGTCACAGCATTACCCATAGATCGGTCATATACGAGCTCTGAGCTCTTTTCCGGGAGGGAAATAGCTGTCGATCACAAGCCCAGCACGTGATCCAAAGACCATGGGGAATCTCACGTACACATTCCGTGGAGTGATACTTCAAGGTGCGATGCGACCACAACCCCCGTAGGACCTAATCAATACTCGCGGAGGCCACACTCCACTACACTCCACACGTGACCACCCACTCCCATCCCATCCCACCCCACCCCTACCCCCACCACCTCCTTCGGAGAGCAGGGTCGTAACGTTGGTATTCTTATAAAAAAATAATAATAATAATTAAATAAATAAATAAATACAAATCTTTCCTTATATAAATCTTATATAAATCCTTGGAAGGGAAACATTTATATATGGAAATTAATCTTTTTAAGAATACCACCGTCTCTCGATGGGGTAGGTCGGGTAACATACTCTACATACATACATGCATGCATTAATATATATATATATATATATATATATATATATATATATATATATACAAATGCACAGTAGACCACTTGAAAAAAGAAACTAACGAAGCAGAGCGCTTTCGTATTATACATTTTCAGTGCACTGAAGATGTAATATACGAAAGCGCTCTGCTTCGTTAGTTTCTTTTTCCAAGTGGTTTACTTTGCATAAGTGAACACACGTACCCGTGTTCTTATTAGCATATATATACATGAATTCGTGTATTAAGACGATAAAGGAGACAATTTTAGATATAAGAGGGAAATAGGTAAACAGTAGTTAACGAATGGAATAGACCTAGTAACCATGTATTGAGCGCTGAAACTATCGGTTGTTTTAAGAGAAGGTTAGATAACTATATGGATGGTGATGATAGGTGGTCATGGACATGGAACTGCCTTGTG
>NC_134817.1:20471173-20486173 GCF_046742065.1 Oratosquilla oratoria | reverse complement strand
AACTAATTGCCCTCCGGACCTGTTTGCTCCTAACACCAACACACGAGTCCTGGGACCCTCCCTCTCTCCCTCCTCCCTCCCTCCCCCTAGCGACCGTCCCCCTCCCTCCTCTTCCCTCCCCCTAGCGACTGTCCCCCTCCCTTCCCCTCCCCTCAAAGCACATTCCGTCATAAACGCCCACCCATCCTTTTCTATCGCAGCCGATGAGCTCGACCTCGCTGCGTTGGACAACTTCGAACAGTTTCGAACTCCGGGCTCGGGTTCGATTCAGGCAGGCCGTCCCATGACCCATTCCTCCTTTGTCCTCTTCCTCCTCGGGGGATCGGGAGGACTTGGGCAGACAGCACTTAGTACAGGATCCACAACAGCGAACTGCCATTACCACAACCCAAAGCCACCTCCACCTCCACCTCCACCACCACCACCATCACTACCTCCATTACTCCCTCCACCACCATCCTCCAACACCAGCACTCATATGCAGGGGGAGGAGGAGGAGGCGGCGGCACTCTTCACCCTTCGTGGCACTGGCACCCTCACACTCCATACAGTAAATTCAAAGAGACCCGCAGTGCCACAGTGCCGGCCTGGGTGTCCCTCGCGCCCGATGGGAGAGAGAGTGAGTGGAGAGGCAGACAGAGGAGAGAGAGGAGAGAGAGAGAGAGGAGAGAGAGAGAGAGGAGAGAGAGAGAGAGAGAGAGAGAGAGAGAGAGAAAGATAGAGAGAGAGAGGAGAGGCAGACAGAGGAAAGAGGAGAGAGAGGAGAGAGGAGAGAGAGAGAGAGAGAGAGAGAGAGAGAGAGAGAGAGAGAGAGAGAGAGAGAGAGAGAGAGAGAGAGAGAGAGAGAGAGAGAGAGAGAGAGAGAGAGAGTGAGAGAGAGAGAGAGAAAGAGAGAGAGAGAGGGGGGGTCGAAGGAGCCACCCGCAGCGGTGTCATAAAGTAGCACTATCTGCGGTACCAGAGCCCCGCTATGGCACTCCTCCCTCTCGCAAAAGCTTCGTTCTTTTTGTTCTTTATTGTCACGGCGGCGTCATGGCGCTTCCTGGGAGGACCGGGGGAGGGGGGGGGGGAGGTTTGAGCAGCCGTCAACCACCCGCTCTACGCGGTGGCTGGGCATGAATGCCTATGTCGGAGTAACTCAACGATTTAACATTTTGTGGGGCAAATGACAAAATAGGGCATTTACAGATGGTTTTAACTAATTTTGAGGTATCCCCTGCTCGATCAAAGGTTCAGACGGTAGGCCCGTATAGTCGTCACGCGTTGATTAGCGGGATTCGAACCATCATCCATCTGGCGTCTTGGCTCCAGATGTTCGTTGTGTAGTTACGTGAATGGATGCATATATACAAAGGCCATTGTTTAATGATGGAGGCACACATACTTATGGAATTTATATATACTTATACACACTTATACACGAGCGCGCAAGCATACACACACACAACACACACACAAAAGTATATATATTACAACACACACTGAATGGTCACCAGTCCATAGATTTTCATGTTAATAATCACAAACTTTCCATTTTAATTCCCTGCAAACAAGATCTAGACTAACAGGAGCTTGAAGGAAGCATATTCGCAAACTGATACGCTGTCGGGCTAAGGACTCGAACCTTAGCCCGACACATGAGTCCCAGTGAACAGATTTACATCAACCAGAATTCACTTTCATCAACATCGGGAAACTCGAGAAGGCACATATGCAAATTAACCTCTCACAATAAGGCACGTTACTATACACAAAAGCACATCACCCGCTCCACAACAAACAACATTCACAGCTGTGGAGCGAAAACTTGACGGCTCAAGCCGGAGGCGGCGCCACTGCGGAACTTCGTTGCCCAATACTTGATTCATTTCCGCATACAGAAGCTCCCTACTGTGTTCTCTAGTCGACAATACTGCATTAATGCAACAAAAGAAGACACAGCTGTCCGCAATTGTTCATGCGATGGAATTAACATAATTATGCAAGTAACATTTTATATATATATATATATATATATATATATATATATATATATATACTGTATATATATATATATATACACACATATATATATATATATATATATACATGTGTGTGTGTGTGTGTGTGTGTGTGTGTGTGTGTGTGTGTGTGTGTGTGTGTGTGTGTGTGTATGTGTGTGTTTCCACCCTAAACTTGCAAGGGATATCTCCGCCTCTGGAAATAAATAACCCGGGAGAGGTGGCAGTAGATCAATAGAGAAAAACCGCCCTCCACCCCCGAGCCCCTTGCTGCTTGGAGGGGTCTAGGGGGCCCTCGCTGGAATCCACGGGGGCCCCAAAAGGCACCTCCGAACGGGGCCCAGGGACTCGCTACTCTCACGTACGCAAAAACCCGAAGGATCTTTCGTGACCTTTGACCTGATATCTGCGGGGAAGGAAACAAACTGGCGATCCAGAGGTCCGCGCTTGGGGCTTAAGCTCGCACGTAACACGCATTCTTACACATACACACGCGCGTGCTAGCACACGCACCCGCGCACACAAACATCTGTGCCACATCTGTGTGGTACAAATACCGACATCAGTGTCAGTGACATTCCCATCTGATAAACTCCAGTGCCAGCGGCAAGTGACTCACTCGTGGTGCCTCAGTCCTGACACATCGCGGCTTTATCAAGTAAAAATAAAAAAAAAAAAAAAAAAAAAAAAATAATAAATAATAATAAATAAATGAATAAATAAAAATAAACAAGAAAATAAAACAAATAAAAATAAAAATAAAAAATAAATAAAATAGAAAATAAATAAATAAAATAAAAATTATTCTGGATAACTCTAAGAACCTGCAAGTCACGATAGCAATTTCACTAACACCTGGTCTTGTCACGCGTACCATACATACACTGTGCTAGACATTATACCCAATAACCGTTCAATCCGACACTATCACACTGGGCTATTTTACCTCCAACTTTTGATTCATCGGCAGAACCGCACACCTCCAGCAATTTTTCTGCCGTAAAATCACTGTCATATTACTTTATCTTCTCAATAATTTACATCGAATGTCATATGATGTGCTGAAGGAAATCTATTTTCCTCCAGCATATCAGACGCCTTCCCCGAAAAATGTGGGCTGCAAATCTTCTCCAACAATCGGAGGAAAAACAGCCCAGTATGATAACGCCTTCACATTACATTTCCGACAGCAGCTGCTGGGTTTTCCACCTCTGCCAACATCTTCCGGACCTTACATCCACCCACCCACCCTGTCATTTGGCTCTTCCATCATCAGCTGTTTGCCTCGCTTCACCACCATCTGTCATTAGTCGTAAGGGCGGTAAGGGCGTTGTCACACTGCCCGGCGCGGCTTATTGTTGGTTACGGCAAAGTCTCGAATTATTAGACGGAAGCTTATGATAGTATTCCAAGCCAGGGGAAGATGATGGTCGTCGTTATATCAAGTTCTGGCTCCTGTCGCCAGGTGATTTTATTAATTGATTTTTTTTTTTCATTTTTGGCAACATTAAACGCGCCGTATATAGTGCGAGACCGTAACACCACAGTTACCCGCTGGCCTACCTTCTGACAGCACCAGCTCCTGCCAGGACTTCCATCATCACCATCTGTCCGGAGGTCTGACGTTGAGGTCCTTACCTTGAGGGCCTTCCACCGCGGGGCCTTCCTGTCGCGTCACTCCCCCTAGGACCTTACCCACCGTGACGCTGTCTATTGGACTTGGTGCCGTGGAAGCCGACCATCTCTTCTTTGGCTTGCGGGGCCAATCTGGCCGTCGCGCGGGCCAATCTGAGCTTTCGTATTCCGGGCCAACCCAGCTGCAAATATTAAACCTTGACACCGGAGTCCAACTCCAACGAATTTGTTCTTGCCGAGGGTGAGGCGAGGTGTGGGTTACAAAAGGCGAAGCACCCGTCACAGGATGCTCTTCGAAGAAGAAGAAAAAAAAAAAAAAAATAAAAAAAAAAAAAAAAAAAAAATATATATATATATATATATGTATATATATACACATATATATATATATATATATATATATATATACACATATATATATATATATATTAATAACACATATATGAATAAATTAATATCTAAACACTGTTCAACCTCACAGGATTACCAACACAGAGGCAGCAGCCACCGAGCCAAACAGGCACCTCAGCAGGGGTGCCAACAGAACAGAACCAATGGCAGGAGGAGCCTGTGTCCCACACAAGCACCAAAACAGGGCTACCAACACAAGACACAGCGGCGGCGGCGGGAGAAGCAGCCTCAAGACCAACGACGTCAACAAAATCCTACAACAAAGGGCGACATCTCTGAAGATGGAGTCGAACCTTACACGCGAGTTAAAGGGAGTTTCTGGGTCCAGCCTGCTAATCATGACGCCACCTCGTCCCCTCACCCCACAAGGCACCCGCGTCACTATCACACTGGGCTATTTTTTCTCCAACACGTTGTTGGGATTAAAAAAAAGAAAAAAAGAAGAAAAAAAAATCCACCAACACGTTGTTGGGACAAAAAAAAAAAAAAAAAAAAAAATCAACGACTTGGAACAACAAGCCAAGTGTTGTTCAGCAACACGAGTGAACAAAATCTCAGCAGAGTTCAAATGAACAAGAACAACAATTCTGTTCCAGTTGATGGCCCCCCACGCCTCCCCCCCCTCAATGCACAAAAAAAAAAAAAAAAAAAAACTCTCCAATCCCCCCACTATCGCGCCATTAATTCCTTATCAAATCCCCGCATCAAGATTGGACCCCAAGTCCTATCCACTCCGCCGACAACAGTTCCCCTCCCCAGTTCCCCCCTCTCCCCTCCTCCCCCATCCGACCTCCAAACACCCGCAAGCCAATCTTCTTCCTTTTCTCCTCATTCTCACCTCTTCCTTCCTCCCTCCTCTTCCTCCTCCTTGCCTCTGCTGCCCCTCCTCCTCCTCCTCCTCCTCCTCCCCCTGCTTCTGGTGATGCTCCTCTTCTCCGCCTCTTCTGCTCCTCCTCTTTTCTCTTCTCTTCTCCCCTGCCTCTGCTGTTCCTCCTCCTCCTCCTCCTCTTCCTCCCCTGCCTCTGCTGTTCCTCCTCCTCCTCCTCTTCCTCCCCTCCTCCTCCTCCTTCTACTGCTACTGCCACTGGTCCTCCCGCTCTCCCCCCCCCTCTATCTCTCTCTCTCATCTATGCTCTATCATACTAGTCCTCCTTCTCTTCAACTTTATCCATATGATATCGTCTTCTCCTTTCTTGCTCTTCTTCCTCGTCGTTCTTCCCCTCCTCACTCCCCCGTCCTACTCCTACTCCTCCTCCTCCCCACTCCCCCGCCCTAATCCTACTCCTCCTCCCCATTCCCCCGCCCTACTCCTACTCATCCCATTCCCCCGTCCTTCTAGTATTCCTCCTCCTCCTCCCCACTCCCCCGTCCATGCCCTACTCCTCCTCTCCACTCCCCCCGTCCATACACTCCTCCTTCGCACTCCCCCATCCATACCCTACTTCTCCTCCCCACTCCCCCGTCCTACTCCTATAACTCCTCCTCCACCTTTTCCTTCCTCATCCTCATTAAATGTTTTACCCCCTCCTCCTCCTCCTCCTTTTGTACTTGCTAAGGACTTTGTCCGCGGCTTGTGTGTGTGTGTGTGTGTGTGTGTGTGTGTGTGTGTGTGTGTGTGTGTGTGTGTGTGTGTGCGCGCGTCTCTTTAACAAGAAATAGAAAATATAGAAACAGATATAGATAAAGACCGTACGTTCAAAGACAACCATCATGCAACTTTGCTACAGTCTGGGAGCAAGCAACTGCAGTCCACAGCCGAACAAAGGTCTCCTCCCCACCC
Organism: Oratosquilla oratoria; assembly: GCF_046742065.1. Lineage (NCBI taxonomy): Eukaryota > Metazoa > Arthropoda > Malacostraca > Stomatopoda > Squillidae > Oratosquilla > Oratosquilla oratoria. The sequence continues at coordinate 20,480,347 of NC_134817.1, read as the reverse complement.
TCGACCCACTTCCTTGGCAAGTGTAAACGCCCTTCTCGGTGTACAGACTACAGACCCACTTCAATTAACGATTGACAGAGACAGACTGACAGACAGACAGACAGACACGGGCGGAGGAGTCCAAAGTTAAACTCCCTTTCAACTCTTCAAGTTTAATTGCTGTCCTGAGTGCAGCGCGCGCCCACAGCACGCCCACAGCACGCCCACGGGGCGGGGCAGCTGCCCGACGGAAGAGGGGAGAGGGGGTGAGGGGAGGGGAGCGAAGGGAAGGGGAGAGAAGAGGAAGGAAGAGGAGGAGGAAAGGGGAGGAAAGGAGAGGAAAGGGGAGGAGAGGGGAAGAAGGGGAAGACGGAAGGGGAAGGAAGGAAGGAAAGAAGAAAGGAGAGGAAAGAAAAGGGAAAAGGGAAGAGTAGGGAAGAAGGAAGGGGAAAGAAGGGGAGGGGAGACGGAAGGGGAGAGGAGAGGGAAGGGGTGGGGAGAGGGAAGGGGTGGGGAGAGGGAAGGTGAGGGGAGAGGAAAGGGGAGGGGAGAGGGAAGGGGACGGAAAAGGGAAGGGAAGGGAAGAAGGAAGGGGAGACAAGAGGGAAGGGGAGGGGGGATAGAAGAGGAAGGGGACACGGAAGGAGAGGGGAGAGGAGGGAAGAGGGAAGGGGAGGGAACAGAGGAGAGGAAAGGGGAAATAAGGGGAAGGAAGGTGAGGAAAAGGGAAGAGATGAAAGGAGAGGAGAGGGGAGAAGAGGGGAAATGGGACTGATGTTATAGTACAGCGACTCATGTCGTAGGTAGCAAAGGCGACGAGGGGAAAGGGGGGGGAGAGGGGAAACGGCCGATGGAGGCCGGAAGCGAGGGGAGGAGGGGAAAGTCCGAGAATGGTTGGGGGGGGGGGTGGATACAGGAAGGGGGGAGGGGGGCAGACAGGGAGAGAATGGGGGGGGATGGTCACGGATGGAAGGTCACAAATGGAAGAGTAGAGGGAGAGAGGTGATCAATGAAGAAAGAGAGAGAGAGAGAGAGAGAGAGAGAGAGAGAGAGAGAGAGAGAGAGAGAGAGAGAGCAGACGAAAGGGAAGGAAGAGGGGGAGAGGGGAATGGAGAGTAGGACAGAGGGGAGTAGAAGGGAGTTGAGGGGAGGAAAGAAATAGAAGAGGGCACGACATTTTAAGGAAAATCATTGGGGGGAAGGGAAAAGAGGGGAGAGGAGAGAGGGAGGGGGAAGGGAGGCAAGAAGATGAAGGGGAAAAAGAGGAGAGAGGGGAAAGAGGAGAAAAGAAAGGAAATGGGGAGAAAGGAGGACGGAAAGAAGAGGGGAAGGGGAATGGGGAGGGGGAGGGGGAGGGAGAGGAGCGGAGAGGAAGGAGGAGGGGGTGGAGGAGAGGGGAGAGGGTGGGGAGAGGGGAGAGGTGGAGGAGAGGGGAGGGGGTGAAGGAGAGGGGAGGGGGGGAAGGAGAGGGGAGGGGGGGGAGGAGAGGGGAGGGGGTGGAGGAGAGGGGAGGGGGTGGAGGAGAGAGGTGGAGGAGGGGAGAGGAGAGGAGAGGGGGTGAAGGAGAGGGGAGGGGGTGAAGGAGAGGGGAGGGGGTGGAGGAGAGGGGAGGGGGTGGAGGAGAGGGGAGGGGGTGGAGGAGAGGGGAGGGGTAGAGGAGAGGGGAGAGGTAGAGGAGAGGGGAGAGGTGGAGGAGAGGGGAGAGGTGGAGGAGAGGGGAGGGGGTGGAGCAGAGTGGAGGGGAAGAGAGGGGAGGGCGAGAGGGGAGGGGGAGAAGGGAGGGGGAAGCGAGGGGAGAGGGAAAAGGGAGGGGGAAGGAGGAGAGGAAGAAAGAAGATGAGAAATATGAAGAGAAAAAATCTTCTCTCTCTTCACTTCCAGCTCCTCCTTTCCCATCTCCCTTTCCACTTCCTGCTCCTCTCCCATCTCATTTCCACTTCCTCCTCCTCTTCTCCCATCACCCTTTCCACTTCCTCCTCCTCTCCCATCTCCCTTTCCACTTCCTCCTCCTCTCCCATCTCCCTTTCCACTTCCTCCTCCTCTCCCATCTCCCTATCCACTTCCTCCTCTCCATTTCCTCCCCATTCTTCCTCCTCCTCCTTCCCCATCATCTTCTTCCTATCTTTTTCTTCTCCTCCTTCCCCACATCTTCCACGCCACCTCTGCCTCCCGACACTTTCCCCTCTTCCCACCTCTTGATTTCCCCTCTTTTCCATATTTTTTTCAGCTCCGTGGCAGTCTCCGCTTCCGTTCCAAAGAAAGAAAAAAAAATCTCCCCCCCACTTTCCGTTCCCCCCCCTAAGGCAAAGCCCTATTGCACAGCAGCAAAGTCACGCACTCCACGTCCATTTTGAATTTACACATCAGCCCTTACAATATTAACATTAATGTCTCAATATACTAACTCGATACTATTGTCTCTGTACATGCCTCCATCAATACTTTCTTCTGGTAATATCAGTAACATTGTGAAACACGGGTTATTGCTGTGTGTTATTGATCGTGCGGGGAGCATTGTCCTCTCTCTCACTCTCTCTCTCTCTCTCTCTCTCTGTGAGTGTGTGTGTGTGTGTGTGTGTGTGTGTGTGTGTGTGTGTGTGTGTGTGTGTGTGTGTGTGTGTGTGTGTGTGTGTGTGTGTGTGTGTGTGTGTGTGTACGTGTATGTGTGTCTTCACTAAGACTGATACCGGGGTCTCGACCTACCAGGCCCCCATTCAGACTTGGGGTCTGTCTGCCTACCAGACCTACCAGATACGGCGTCGCCCCACGAGATACAATATCAATCATCTGGGGCTAACCAGAATGAAAGTAGAACAAAGCGTGTCAACCACCGCCATGAGCGGGGGTGGCGAGAGTGGGCGGGGCAACGAGGTCACTGACCTCGTTTCTGGAGCCAACGCTGACCTAAGACGCGGCTGTCGCAAGCACCAATGGTATCCATGGCTTCGTCCGTCTTCCAACTCCCAATGTTGATATAAAGAAAACGGGCGAGTCTTGGTTAACCAATAGAATGGTCAACGAATGGAATAGACTTAGTAACTACTTAGTGAGCGCTGAAACGATCGGTTGTTTTAAGAGAAGGTTGGATAACTTTTTATCGATGGGGATGATTGGTGGTCATGGACATGGAATTGCCTAGTATAGGTCTTATGGTCTCTTGCAGTCTCCTTCATTCTTATGTTCTTAACTTCCCACACGTATTTACTCAAACAATAGGGAAAGTGGGGATGGGGTCGGATGAATGAGAGAAAAAGAGCGCAAAAAGAGAGAAGAGAGGAGAGATAAGGAAAGAATACGAAAGAGTGGGAAAGCGTGGAAGGAAAGGGGAGAGAGAGAGAAACAGAGATAGAGAGAGAGAGAGAGAGAGAGAGAGAGAGAGAGAGAGAGAGAGAGAGAGAGAGAGAGAGAGAGAGGGGGGGGAGGGAGGGAGGGAGAGGGAACGTGGAGTGCGCGCACGCGCGTGTGCGTGTGTTTGTGCGTGCACGCGCACACTCCCACGCGTTCCTTTCAAGTTACAAGAACCCAAGTATAGCATTTCTATTTTCAAGCCAACCTCCTCTTCGGCACTGGAGTTCCTCCTCCTCCTCCTCCTCCTCCTCCTGAATCCCCCCCCCCTTCCAAAAAAAGGCCTCTCGTTCTTTAAGAAATTCCAAACCCAACACCAGTAGGTTTAAAAATGAATAAGAGTAAAACCAAAGTAATGTTTAACACGAAAGTTCAAAGTAAAGAGATTGTAATTGATGGTGAGAGTCTTGAAGAAATTGAGGAGTATAATTATTTAGGGCAGATGGTGAAAGTGACGAAAGATCATGATAACGAAATAAAAAGACGCATTGCAGTTGGCTGGAAAGTGTTTGGTAAATATAATAAAATACTGAGAGGCCCTCTACCTTTATGTTTGAAACGTAAAGTTTACAATCAATGCATTCTGCCAGCAATAATCTACGGGTGTGAGACTTGGAAACTAACGAAGGCGATGGAAGCAAAACTAAGGACTGCACAGAGGAGGATGGAGAGATCAATGATGGGAATAACGCTGAGAGACCGAAAGAGAGCAAGTTGGGTGAGAGAGCAGACTAGAGTGAAAGATATTGTGGAGGCGGTAAAAGAGAGGAAGTGGAATTGGGCAGGTAAGTTAGTGCGAACGACTGATGAGCGATGGAGCAAGTGTGTTACTGAGTGGACGCCGCGAGATAGGAAGCGTGGAAGAGGGAGACCAGACAGGAGGTGGAGAGATGAGATTGAGAGGTTTGCAGGAGTGACGTGGCAGAGGTTGGCGCGGTCGTGTGAATTATGGAATGCTATGAAGGAGGCCTTTGTTCAGCAGTGGACTCAGGATGGCTGAATTGATTGATTGATTGAACACCAAAAATGTCCAGATCTCCTTTACAAAATCATTTCCTTTTGCTCTTGTACGGTTTCCTCATTCTCCTCTACTCGCTAACTCTCTTTTAATCCTTCATTCCTTCAACGTCATCTCCACCCACTCCTCCTCTTCCTCCAACATGTCGTCACTACCACCAAAGCCTCAGCACCAGAAATACAACTGCCATCATCTTTACCCAGAGCTGTATCCCTACCACCTCGTTCCCTCCCTTCCTCCCTCCACCATGAGCATGTATCAAGACCCCCACCATCAACAGTTACCAGATCCTCCGACTACATTATTTCTGTCATGTTGCCACCACCGCCACCGCCACCTCAGACACCACCTCCACCGCCACCACCTGTTCCTCCACCTACTTATCCCTTCCCCCTCCCCCTCCCCCTCCTCTTCCTCCTGTATCCCTGCAAGCAGCTCACACTTGACATTTGCAACCTAACCTAACCTAACCTAACCAAACCTAACCTCCACCACCTGTTCCTCCACCTACTGTGCCCCCTCCCCCTCCCCCTCCTCTTCCTCCTCCTCCAGTATCTCTGCAAGCAGCTCACACTTGACATTTGCAACCTGGCTCTTCCTGGGCGTCTTCCATTGTCCTCTTCTCCCCCCCCTCCCCACGTTCCCCCCCTCCATCATTCTACGATTCTGTCCAGCCTCTCACGAGATTTCTCTCCCCCTCTCTTCCTCTCACGAGATTTCTCTCTCCCTCTCACGAGATTTCTCTTTCCCTCTCTTCCTCTCACGATATTTCCCTCTCCCGAGATTTCTCTGTCCCTCTCTTCCTCTCACGATATTTCTCTTTCCCTCTCTTCCTTTCACGATATTTCTCTCTTCCTCTCACTCACTCTCCCCTTCTCACTCCACATTCCTCTTCATGTCACCCTACGCTCAGGTCGCCCTCTGCCTCGAGTCCGACTTAAAGTGTTCGTTGGCATCGTATTGGTGACCTTCCACGAGGAAAGCCTTCGCTTCTTTAATCCAGCGGAGCCTTGAAAATAATCTAAGGGGTCCATGGACTGCTGTTACAAAATATATATTTCCATATAATGAGATATAAGTGATTAGAAAAAAAATCTGAAAAAAAACGAAAGATACTGAAAGAGCTGAAAAAAAAAATGTGGAAAAGAGGGGAAATCAAGAGGTGAAAAGAGGCAATGGATTTCTCTTCATCAACATTTTATCATTATTATTATCCCTTATCATTATCATTATCATCTTCATTTTTTTAACATTTTTTGGCGGGGTGGGATTTGGGAGAAAAATGAAGGGGAGCCACACGAATTTTCATAAAAGGGGGAATAGAGTGAAAACGATTGAAAACCACAGCTTTAACCCCTCTGACGGGCGAGGTCCTTGCCCTCTGCTGAATAAAATCGCCAGGTGGCAGTCATGACAATCTACCTAAATGTGTCAACGTAGCGAAGCGTCGAGACCGCCCTAGCACCCTCTACCGTGAGCGCGGGTGGGCTTTATCCTCAGCTGAACACCATCGCCTGACTTGAACTAGTTAAGAGTGTTGTACCGGTGAAGTAAATTCTTCCATCCGGTATCACACCTGACACACACACACACACACACACACACACACACACTTGTGGGGCAGTGGTTAGAGTTCTCGCCCTACCACTACAGCGGTCCGGGTTCGAATCCCGCCCAGGGCTGAAATAATTTCAGTATCGCTGCGCTGCGGGTTGTTACTCCAGCTCTCGTGGGCGGGGAGTTGGGTGTGTGCGTGCGTGTAAGATCACAACATTACCCATAGATCGGTTGTACGAGCTCTGAGCTCTCATTCGGTAAGTTAGTAACTGTCGATCACGAGTCCAACACGTGATCCAAGACCATGGTGAATCACACACACAAATTACTCTTCTTCCTTTCGTCCTCCTTACCATGGGTAGCCTCCTTCATGAGGCTTCAGCGAAGTCTCCTCCGCCTACGCCCACGGTCCGACAACGCCCACGCCCACTCACGTGCCCTGGTTTCCTTTCCCGCTTACTTGCCAAGTCTGCACGCACGCACGCACGCACTCACGCATTCACGATGTGGACTCTTCCAGCTAAGGACGAACTTCCCTACAAGGCGACCTCCGACCTCCCTCCACTTCTCCACCTCCCTTATCATTACTCCACTGTTCCAGAGCCCCTCCTCCACTTCATCCACCCTTCTCCCCTGCCCCTTCTTCCTGTCCCTCCCGTCACTTCTTCATTTCCCTCCATCCCACCTCCACTCTCCTCCTCTCCTCCATTTCCCCCGAAGTTCCCTCCATTTCCGTGACGCCCCTTCTGGTCTCCTCCAAACACCGGCCCTCCACGTTTCTCCAACACTCCACTTCCCAAGTGACCCTCCCATTAATGCAACAGTGTCCCTCCACTTCCTCCACACCCCTCCCCTCTAGCCTACAACTAACTTTCACATCCCCCCCGTTTCTCTTCCACTTTCCCAGGCCTATCCACCCCCCCCCTCCTCCCTCCACTGCCCTTTGTGGATTCTCCACTTCCTTTTAACACTGTTTTCCATCCTCCCCTCCCATTCCCCTCCAGTATCACCCACTCCACATTTAGGTTGACATCCAACATTTACCTCCAAATCCCTCTACTCCCCTCCCCCACTCCCCTACACTCTCCACTACTCCCCCCCCCAACTTCCTTCCACTTCTCTCTTAATCACCACTGCACTACGTACAAACAACCATCAGTCATTCGGAGTCCACAGCGAGACAATGGCCTCTTCCAACCACTTCTACGAGGTGGAAGACTACGCCAACCTCAACCACGTCACTCCTGCAAACTTCTCTACCTCACTTAACCACTGCAGTGACCGTGTTTGTATCATCGGTGGGATTCTGAAGTTTTGCGTAGATTGAGTGGGGAGGTGGTGACGTGGTTAGCGTACCCCGATCACTGTCATACAAGTGAAGTTTCGAACTTTTACAACTTGACTAGCGTTTTCTTTTTCTTTTTCTTTTTTTAACTAGCGTACTGTCCCATAAGTGAAGGTTCGAACTTCTACTACTTGACCTGCGGATTTTTTTTTTACTTTTTTTTTTTTTTTTTTTTTTTTTTTTTTTTTTTTACTAGCGTACTGTCCCATAAGTGAAGTTCCGAACTTCTACTACTTGACCAGCGGATTTTTTTTTTTTTTTTTTTTTTTTTTTTTAACACCTTTCCCGGGACGCGTGTATCTGTGTGGGTACGCGCACACTTTTTCGTCCATGTACAAGTATTGCGTAAATCGAGCGGAGCAGCGACATCATCCAATCCCCGAAGGAAAACCAAAAAGTAATAAATAAATATTTGGTGCTTCGGATTCGGGGTTGCGGGGGAAGGCTCACACTATGCCATGGGAAATCTTTTTCACCCTGCGACAACTTTTTAATCCAGTAGAGTGGGGCAGAGTTCCTTCTGGTTCTTCGAGTCCTCGAACTCAAAAACCGAAGTGGAGGTGTCTTCATTTTAGCTGACGCCAGACGGTTCTGTTGAACCCTACAGTGCTCCTTCGTCAGAAGTCCTTTGCCACGGCACTCCTGCAAACTTCTCTCTCATCTCCTATCACGCCGCGTCAAAAAAAAAAAAAAAATCTAACCTAGTTTAAGTTAGCCTAACTCGATTATCACGTGACTTGAATAGGCTCCGATGTGACGTGTCATGCTCACGCAATACAGGTGCGTGATGTGACGCTGGAAGGAAATAAGCGTGACGGGAGCCCATGTGATGTACGTGGGAGATGCATGACGTGGCCAGGAGGCGTTACCATGACGTGACGCGGGCGGAGAGTTGCGTGACACAAGGTCAAGTTGCCCCGCGTGGAGGGGGGGAGGGTTATCCGGAGACGGAAGTGACGTCGCCAGGAGTGTGACGTAGTCTCACTAGTAAGAGAAAGATAATAGGAGAGGAGATAGATAGATACAGAAAGAGAGAAAGGGAGAGAGGGAAAGGTGAGAGAGAGAAAAAGAGAAAGAGAGAGAGGTGAGAGAGGTGAGAAAGAGTAGGACTCATCTTTCTCTGAAGCTCCCCTAAAAAAAAGTGGCAACACTGATGAGAACTCGAACATCGGAAGGCCTTCACCTTCCTCTTTACTTTTTTTTTCTTTCTTTAAATCAAAGGAGGTGGCTCTGCTTCCTTCCCAAAGAGTCCTCAAAGTCGAAGAGGAAGAAGAGGAGAAGGAAGAGGAGGAGGAGGAGGAGGAGGAGGAGGAGGAGTGGAATAGCAACTACCAGCGTTTCTATCCTTAGGGGTAATATTGCACCGAAGAACTGTGTCATAGTGGCTGTACAAGGGAGACTGAAGTAGGTCAGTTTTAGAAAGGTTGAGAGATTGAGAGAGAGAGAGAGAGAGAGAGAGAGAGAGAGAGAGAGAGAGAGAGAGAGAGAGAGAGAGAGAGAGAGAGAGAGAGAGAGAGAGAGAGCGAGAGATATTGAAAGAGAAGGAGATAGTGATAAGGAGAGAAAGAGAGAGAAAGAGAGCGAGAGAGATTGAAAGGGAAAGAGATGGGGAGAAGGAGAGAAAGAGGGACAGAGAGGGAGAGAAAAAGAGAAACAGAGGGAAAGAGAAAGAGATAGAGAGAGAGAAAGATGGGGGAGGGGGAGAATAGTATGGTAAAAGACAGTGGTCCATCCTCATGTTCTGAAAGAGTTGGTACGGGTTCCAGAACGTATGTGCATCTTCCAGGACCGTTCTGGTGGTCTGGAAGGGTTGGCACGCATGATGGCAGAAGTCGTTGCCGAAGACAGTTGCCGCTGCAAATGCGTGACCTCGATCTCTCACTGGGGGACTTCGGCTAAGTCTCGTGGGGCAGGTCAGATAGGAGGACCC
>NC_134817.1:20458673-20466173 GCF_046742065.1 Oratosquilla oratoria | reverse complement strand
TGTGCATGGGCTGATCAAAGTGTTTGCATATCAAGCGGCAAAGCTGGTTTCTGCTCGCGTCAGCGTACTCTCTGGCCCTTGGCTGGAGGAGGAGGAGGAGGAGGAGGAGGAGGAGGAGGAGGAGGAGGAGGAGGAGGAGGAGGAGGAGGAGGAGGAGGAGGAGGAGGAGGAGGAGGAGGAGGAGGAGGAGGAGGAGGAGGAGGAGGAGGAGGAGGAGGAGAAGAAAGGCGGGGTGGCGTGGGAGCTCCTCCTCCTCCTCCTCCTCCTCTTCCACCTGCTTGCCTTGCGTGGTGTCCCTTTAACTCGAGCGTAAGGTATCCCTTTATCATGCGCGTACGCAGCGTCCCTTTAATACCTGCGTACGTTAGTGTCCCTTTAACTTGGCGTACTCCGCGTGCGTGTTCATCACGTTGTGTAAGCCGTTTACACATTTCATTACACCAATAATACCAACAACAGTAATATTGATGATGATGATGATGATAATTATAATGATGATGATAATAATAGTGATGATAATAATAATACATACATAATACATAATAACACATATACCAAAGGCTTTCCCCCCCTTACAAGGGGGGTAGCCAAAAACCACCCATTCCATCCCCAACATACTCCACTCCCCTCTACCCTCTTCCTTCCCTCTTATCTTGGCACCTCCTGGATGACGGGTCATCCCTGCACCTTGCATAATAATAATAATAATTAATAATAATAATAATAATAGTAATAATACCAACAACAACAATTATAATAAGACTGACAGTGCAGGATTTCGAGAAAAAAATTACATTGATTGACAATATACGATTTAATCGTGACTGAAGGTGTTATCACACTGGGCAATTTTTCCTCCGACTGTCGGAGCAAATTTGCAGCTCGCAGCTTTCGGGAAGTAATCTGATATTCTGGAGGAAAATAATTTTCCTCCAGCATTATCAAATGACATTCTATGTAGATTGTTGAGAAAAAAAAATAATTTGCCACAATTATTTGACGGCGGAAAAAGTGATGGAGGTGGGCAGTACCGCCGACTAATTGAAGGTTGGAGGAAAAATAGCCCAGTGTGATGATGCATCAAGGGAAGTCGTTCAGGAGACGAAGGACTGAAACCGCAGCGGTACCGCATAGCCAAGGGTAAACTGCGTGGCTGTGTGAACCCCTCCATTGACTTGCATTGTAATTGAACCGCCGGGAATAGAACACTGGCGGTTGAAACCGCTAGTGTGAACAAGGCGAGGGGTGGGGTGGGGGATGGCGGCCGTGCCCTTCGTGATCCTTAACTCTTAACTAATGCTTAACTGAATCGAGTGACTCTTAACTAAAGGATATTTAACCTTCCTTTCCGGCTGACAAAGATACTTTATCGTTCGGTCTCTCTGAGGATTTCAGATAATGAAGGATTAAGGCGATCGCTTGCTTGGCATGGAAAGAAGGAAGGAAGGAAGGAAGGAAGGGAGGAAGGAAGGGAGTGAGGAAGGAAGTAAGGAAAGAAGGAAATGAGGAAGGAAGGAAAGTAAGGAAGGAGGGAAGGAAAGAGTGAAGGAAGGGAGGAAGAGAGGAAGGGAGGAAATAACGAAGGGAGGACGGAAGTGAGGAAGGAAGGATGGAAGGAAAGAAGAAAGGAAGGAAGGAAGTAAGGCTGAAATGAAGTAAATAAGTCAAGAAGGAGGGAGGGAAGAAGGAAAGGAGGGAAAGGGGAAAGGCAGGAAGAAAGGATGGAAGGAAGTAAGGAGGTAAGGAGGTAAGGAGGTAAGGAGGAAGGCGTTTCTCTCGCCCGGACTTGGGGACTCCTTCTCGGTAGGCTCCCGGAGGCGCCTCCTTCACTCTCCGGAACTCTCGGCACTGGAAGGACACCAACTCTTGGCCAGAATAAAGCCTGTCAAGGGGCGATAATGGGAGGCAGCTGGGTCACGTAGGGCGCACACGCGAGAACAATTACACACACACACACACACACACACACACACACACACACACACACACACACGCACCTAGGGGATGGGCACTACGCTTGATCAATACGGAACGGTTTCAGACTCTTAAGTCTCTTTTCGAAAAGAAAAGAAAAGAAAAAAAAAAAAGCAAAGGTGTGACGACCCAGCCAAACCCTTATCGGCAATCTTCCTCCCACTCTGCTTGACGCCAGGCGATTTTATTCAATTGTGCACGGGACTCCTTCGGGAGGACTTATCTTGCTTCTGCGCACGTACGTGTGTGTGTGCGTGTGTGTGTGTGTGTGTGTGTGTGTGAGTGTGTCTGTTAGTGCCTCCGGTGCACACAGAAACTATGTTCATACAAGCAGGCGTGCCAACCTATCCGACTTCTCCCCGACCCCCTTAGGCTGTGCACCTTTACTTCTTCTCGCGGACTAACCTACTTACGTTACAATAAACACTCCCGAGGGCGTGTGCGTGTGTGTGTGTGCGTGTGTGTTTGTACACGTGTGTACGTGCGTCTCCACGTGTATGCACGAACGTATGCGTGGGCGTGGGCGGACACAGGAACTACTCGGATTTCGCCCGTGACTACGCCCCCCCCCACTCTCCACCTCCCTCCCTCCCACCTCCTCCACTTCTGCAGTGTCCTCACTCCATCTCGCGCACTCCAAGTACTCCACCCCCTCTCCCTCCCCTCTTCAGCCCAACTCAATTCAGCAACGTTTTGCATGACCCTGCATGCCTCCTCTTTATCTCGTGGGAGTCATGAATCCCATTTTTTTTTCTTGAATATTCACGTTATGCCTTTTCTTTATCACCATTACTGTGATTGTCATCATCATCACATCACTGGTATCGTATTACTTTCATCACTAGTAACTGGGTTAACTAAGGTTTAATGGTGATTTTTCGACTATTTTTTCCCCACTTTTTTTTTTCTTTTTTTTTTATAACATGGAGAGCTGACAACCTTCAACTTCCTCCTCCTCCTCCTCCTCTTCCCACCTCCCGTCCCGACAACTCAGTCATACCCCATTCCAACTCCTAGGGCAGCGGTTCCCAATCTTTTCTGGCTCGAGTCAACTTTACCAATCCTTTCAGAACTCCCCGGCACCCTTATTAAAAAATCTAAATTCTAGTTTGTCAGTATTTTGTTGATTCAACATCAGTGTAACAAAATTTTGTCCCTGAATAATATGAAAATACTCATTTTTACACTGATACTGCTTTAATGAAAAAAAAAAAAAAAAAAAAAAAAAGGATGACAGAGTGAGTCAGTAATATGAAAGTTAATTTTGGTCGGAATTTTGGCGGCACGGCACACTCAGTTGATCTCACGGCACTCTTTGGTGCCGTGGCACACTGTTTGAGAACCACTGTCCTGAAGTCTTGGGTCCTCCCGTTCCAAGCCTAAGCCGGCCCCCATCAACAACATCAACACATTACCACTGACATTCCGATAATTTTCATGACAGTTGCATGCAGGATTCGAACCCACTGCTCTCAGCCACCTGTAAGATCAACTTTCACAGAGCCTTAGACCACTGCACCACAGAAGCAAGTGGCTGAGAGCAGTGGGTTCGAATCCTGCATACAACTGTCATAAAAATGATCGGATTGATGTCGCTGCTATTGGCGAATTTCTTTCACCATTGACATAATTACGACAGCATGAACTAAGATAGTAGTCGAATGGGGGGGAGGGGTGGGAGATTAATAGTACTGACACTACACACTGTCTCGACCATCGTGACTATCCCTCTTTCTTCAGAGGCTGATGGCCTTCGTTCTAGTCCAAGTTGGGTTGTTGGTGTAGCGGCTGTAGCCCAAGATGGCTGACGGGACCTATTCGGGTTTCGTCAGGGTCTTCTGCAAATTTGGGAAAGTGCTGACTCTTAAAAATCGTCTCGGGGCCGATTTAGCTACAGAACGAGAGGAAAAGAGACAAGCCACACTCGAGAAGAGAAGAAACGTACCAACCCGTGTCCGGAATCAAAGCATACTCGTACCTGCAAAGACAAAGAAAACAAATGTCATTCATAAAGCTAAAATGATGCCATTCGAAAGTCGGTTCCTGTGTGCGTGTGTGTGCGTGTATGTGTGTGTGTGTGTGTGTGTGTGTGTGTGTGTGTGTGTGTGTGTGTGTGAGTGCACGTGTGTGTGTGTGAGTGCACGTATGTGTGCGTGAGTGCAAGTGTGTGAACACGCGTGTAAGTACGCTTGTGTGTGGGGAGGGGTAGGCAGAAATAGTAATAATAGCAACAACAATAATAACAATAATAACAACAGTACAACTACTACTAACAACTACAATAATAGTAACAAAATTAACAATAACAATAATAACAATAATAATAATAATAATAATAATAATAATAACTAGTAATAATAATAATAAATATAATAATATAAACAACACGTCCGCGCGCGCATGCCCGTCTTAACGTCTCGCCACCTTAACGCGCCACGAACGCGTTGCATGACCTCATCCCCTTACACGAGAATGCAAATCATGCACACCATGGTGGGGGGTAAGGAGGGGGGTAAGGGGGCATGTCATGCACCTGAGAGCTGCACGATCTATGCTGCAACAATGAGCATAAGATTGGCACACATCCCCGAGAAGGGTCGCGTGCGCCCGAAACGTTCCAACAGCGCTCTTCATCTGAGGATGTGCGAGAGAAAATCAAAATCGAAACGTTTGCAGGAATATCACACTGGGGCTTAGGGGGGGGGTAAACCCTTGACCCTGTCCTTGTCCCCCCCTTCCCCGGCCCCTCTCTCTCTCTCTCTTTCGTTCAGTCCCTTTCACTCTCTTTGTCTTCCCCTCTCTCTTTCTCTCATATTCTCTCTCATCCTCTGTTTCTCTCTCATACTTTCTTTTTCTCCCCCCTCTCTCTCTCTCTATCCCTCTCTTTCATTCTCTCTCTCTCTCCCTCTCTCACTCTGTCCCTTTCTTTCTCTTCGTCTTCCCTCCTTATTTCTTTCTCTAATATTCTCTACCCCTCTTTTTCTTTCTCATATTCTCTCTTTCTCCCCCCTTTCTCTCTCTCTCTCACTCTTTCATTCTCTCTCTCCCTCTCTCACTCTGTCCCTTTCTTTCTCTTCGTCTTCCCTCCTTATTTTTCTCTCATATTCTCTCTCCCCCTCTTTTTCTCTCATATTCTCTTTCTCCCATCTCTTTCCCCCCTCTCTCTCTTTCCCTCACTCTCGCTCTCTCATTCTCTCTATCCCTCTCTCACTCTGTCCCCTTCTCTCTCTCTGTCTTCCCCCTTATCTCTTTCTCTCATATTCTCTCTCTCCCTCTTTTTCTCTCTTTCTCTCTCCCTCCCCTCTCCCCCCTCTCTCTTCCTCTCTCTCGACACATATGACCGAGTTTGGAGATGGGATTAGAATTAGAAAGAGAGTATCCAGGGTGAAACAAGAGAAGAGAAAAAAAGAGAAGAGAGAGGGCGAAGGGGAAGGGAGTGAAGTGGGATGAAGAGTTTGAATGGCACTGTGCTCTGTGAGGAGGAGTTTCATTTTGTCATTTTTTTCTTTTCCTTTTTCCCAAACTTTTTTTCGAAAAATCGCTCTGGCGATGTCTATCTCAACCACAATTTTTATGGTGTCCGTGTCGTGCGACTCTCGCTTACATGACCTGGATTGGGGGAGAGGGCGAGGGAGAGGGATAGGGAGAGGGAGGGAGAGGGAGAGAGAGGGAGAGAGAGACAGAGAGAGAGAGGGGAGGGAGGGAGAGAAAGAAAGAAAAGAGAGAGAGGGAGAGAGCAAAAGAGGGAGAGGGAGAGAGAGTGAGAGAGAGAGAGAGAGGGGGGAGTGGGGAGAGTCGGAAAGAGGGAGAGGGAAAGAGAGAGAGAGCAAAAGAGGGAGATAGAGACAGAGAGAAAGAGAGAGTGGGGGAGAGGGAGAGGGAGAGAGAGAGGAGAGAGCGGGGGAGAGTGGGAAAGAGGGGGGGAAAGAGGGGAGAGGGAGAGAGAGAGAGAGAGAGAGAGAGAGAGAGAGAGAGAGAGAGAGAGAGAGAGATAGGGAGGAGGGCCACAGGAAGAGAAAAGCAACCGTTTCTGCAGTACTCCACTCTCTCTCTCTTTCTCTCTCTCTCTCGCTTGGTTAGTTACGGGCGAAAGCACTTGGACTAATTCCTTCTGGGAGGGATGGCGATAGGGAGGGGGTCCCCATGGCGAAACACACGTAGAAGGATTCGAACTGAAGACTTCTGTGACACCAGCAGAGTCGAACCCGACACCTGGCACCAGTGCCATCCCCCCCCTCTCTCTCTCTCTCTCTCTCTCTTTCTCTCTCTCTCTCTATCCTCAGACCTTCCACAGATGAGTGCACTTGGCAAGGAATTATCGTCCTTAATGCCACGTGTACTAAGAGCTCTTCTGCTCTGGTGTTTGAAGTCCGCCTAAGAGGAGAGTTCTGTGGACTGACTGACAAATCCTCCTCATATTCTTTGTGTGTGTGTGTGTGTGTGTGTGTGTGTGTGTGTGTGTGTGTGTGTGTGTGTGTGTGTGTGTGTGTGAGAGAGAGAGAGAGAGAGAGAGAGAGAGAGAGAGAGAGAGAGAGAGAGAGATAGAGTGGGGAAAGTAGACAGAGCGAGAGGGGGAAGGAGAGAGAGCGAGAGAGAGAGGGGAAGGAAAGACGGCGAGAGAGAGGGGGGAAGGAGAGAGGGCGAGAGAGAGGGGGGAAGGAGATAGAGGGAGAGGAGAAAGAGCGAGAGAGGGAAAAAGGAGAGCGAGAGTGAGAGAGATATTGAGAGAAAGCGAGAGTGAGAGAGAGAGAGAAAAGAGAAAGAGATGAAGAGAAAGAGAACGAGAAAAGAGAGAGCCGGGAGTCGAGCGGTCTAGCCACTCCACCATCATCACTCCTCCCCCTCCCCTCCCCCCTTCCCTTGGACTGGAATGGAGAGGAATATACGGAAGGGAAGGGAAGGGAAAGAAGGAAAGGGATGGAAAGGGAAGGAGAAGGAAAGGGAAGGAGAAGGAAAGAGAAGGAGAAGAAAAGGGATGGAAAGGTGAGAGAAATAAAAAAAAAGGGGAAATGAAAGGGAAGTGAAGGAGAGACCAAGAACAGTATACGGAGGCGAGGATAAGGGAGGAGTGGCTAAGAGAGGAGAGGAGAGGAGAGGAAATGAGAGGGGAGAGGAAAGAGAGACGAAGGGGAGAGGAAAGAGAGGTGTGGGAAGGGGGATTCAAAATTGGCCACTTCTGAGCCAAGGTAATACACAGATGGCTCCAGCTCTAGTGGGGGAGCCAGGCAGGCAGGCTGGAAGGAAGGAAGGAAGGCAGGAAGGAAGGCAGGAAGGAAGGTAGGAAGAAAGGAGGGAAGGCAGGCAGGAAGGAAGGAATAAGGCTGTCAGGCAGAAAGAGAGATCGAGTACATGAGAGAGGGAGGGAAGGAGGGAGGGAAGAGAGAATGAAGGAGGGGGAGAGAGGGGAAAGGAGACGAAGAGAGAGGGGAGAAAGGGAGGGGGAGAGAGAGGGACGGAGGGAGGAAAAGGGGAGAGAGGGAAGGAGGGAGGAGAGGGAGGGAGGGAAGGAGGGAGGGAGGGAGGGAG
>NC_134817.1:20396173-20448673 GCF_046742065.1 Oratosquilla oratoria | reverse complement strand
TAGACAACCTTATGAAGGGGTGTGACAGGTGGTAACGGACATGGAACTGCCTAGTGTAAGCCTCATGGTCTCTTGCAGTCTTCTTTATCCTTATCTCTTTATGCTCAGAACAGAATCGTCTGGATAAGCCTGAGGACCAAGTAATTTGCACATCCAAGTCTACTACGACAGCGTCAACCTCTGCCATGTCACTCCTGCAAACTTCTCTGACCTCTACTGGGGGAAACTATGGAGAACAAGGATCTTCGCGCTAACGTGTGATGCACCTCTGCGCACAGGAACCGCGCGCAGGAGGCGCGGCCGAGGTCGCACCTCTCACCTGGTGGTGCGCGCATGCGCAGGACAAGGTTTACCCCCACAGCTTCCATCAATGCGGAGTCCTCACTCACTCCCCCTTCCTATTCATTCACCTGTCTCTTACCTACACCACTCCCTGCTCTGTATGTGAAGATACGCGTTCCTATGCACACAGTTGTAGGTGTGTGTGTGTGTGTGTGTGTGTGTGTGTGTGTGTGTGTGTGAGTGTGATTCACCATGGATCACGTGTTGGACTCGTGATCGACAGCCATTTCCCTCCCGGAAGAGAGCTCGTATATGACCGATCTATGGGTAATACTGTGACCTTACACACACACACACACACACAACTCCCCGCCCACGAGAGTTGGAGTAACAACCCGCAGCGCAGCGATACTGAAATTATTTCAGCCCTGGACGGGATTCGAACCCAGACCTCCGTAGTGGCAGCCAGGAAGTCTACCAACTGTGTGTATGTGTGTGTGTGTGTGACCACCACATTCTTGGATCATGTGCTGGACTCGTGACCGCCAGTTATTACCCTCTCGGAGGATGACAGTTCAGTGCACGAATATTCTTTTCGTACACAGTATCCATAAAACCGTCCAAGCCTTGACCCCTCCCCCCCCCCAAAAAAAAAAAAAAAAAAAAAAAAAAAAAACGAGCCCTGGCATATGGATGGCCACAGCTGCAGATGCTACTTCTCGGCGGCCCAACCGACCGCTGGTCAACCCAACCAATCCAGCCTCCAGCCCAAAATTTGGGTCGAAACCACCTGAGACATTCGTACTTGCAGAGACATATAAGGCAAAATAAATAGATAAATAAATAAAACAAATAAATAAATAAATAAATAAATAAATAGAATAAACAAATAAAATAAAGATAAATAAAAACTAAAATAAATAAAATAAATACAAATAAATAAAAAATAAACAAAATAATGATAATACAATAAAACAAGAAAAAAAGGGAGGGGGGCGAGTGACAGTTACTTATGACCACGTGACCTGAACTTCATACAACATTGAAACACTTTCATTTTTTTTCAGACGTCTGAAGTCCAAGTCTGCTAAACCGCACACACACACACACATACACACACACACACACACACACACACACTACATTCACAATCCTACTGCAACAATCTCTGAGTCACTATACATACCTCTGCTGCAGAAAAAAAAAAAAAAAAAAAAAAATTTAATGCGTGCTCCCTCGTGCCGCAGTCTTTCCGGCCGTGTCACTGTGATGCATATCAATGCTGCAGCACTTGGCCGATTTCAAACGAAACCCCTTGGCAGGCTACAAAAACGTTTCACTACTGGCATGCTACGAAAACGTTTCACTATTGGCAGGCTACAAAAACGTTTCACTATTGGCAGGCTACAAAAACGTTTCACTATTGGCAGGCTACAAAAACGTTTCACTATTGGCAGGCTACAAAAACGTTTCACTATTGGCAGGCTACAAAAACGTTTCACTATTGGCAGGCTACAAAAACGTTTCACTATTGGCAGGCTACAAAAACGTTTCACTATTGGCAGGCTACAAAAACGTTTCACTATTGGCAGGCTACAAAAACGTTTCACTATTGGCAGGCTACAAAAACGTTTCACTATTGGCAGGCTACAAAAACGTTTCACTATTGGCAGGCTACAAAAACGTTTCACTATTGGCAGGCTACAAAAACGTTTCACTATTTATCTACTAGTGCGTTTATCTATTTTTAGTTCGTCTCAGACATATATCGAGTTCCTTCGTCGTTGGCCATTTTTAGGATTTCTGTGAAAAGGGGAGGGTGTTCATGGCTGCTAGGACGTGGAAAGCATGGACAAACGATGGGCCATTAGCCTACTCAAGTTCTTAAATCACTCGACCAGAATAAACGAATAAATAAAAATAATAAACAATAACCTCTACTTAACCCAGTCTCCCAGTGTGGGTTCACACAAAACAAGAAACTAAAGAATAATGTAAATAAGGAGCTAAAGAAGTAAAATGGGTGAACAGTCCGCGTCGCGATAGAAGCCCACACCATTCAAGACACCGTCAAACGTGAAGAAGAAGAAAACGACACAGATAACAGGAACGGGAAGGACGCGGTGGCTGCAGACCTTATCCCACACACCCAAGCCACACAGTGGCCCTCAAGTTAGGCCCCACAGTGGCCCTCAAGTTAGGCCTCACAGTGGCCCTCAAGTTAGGCCCCACAGTGGCCCTCAAGTTAGGCCTCACAGTGGCCCTCAAGTTAGGCCTCACAGTGGCCCTCAAGTTAGGCCCCACAGTGGCCCTCAACTTAGGCCCCACAGTGGCCCTCAACTTAGGCCTCACAGTGGCCCTCAAGTTAGGCCCACAGTGGCCCTCAAGTTAGGCCTCACAGTGGCCCTCAAGTTAGGCCTCACAGTGGCCCTCAAGTTAGGCCCCACAGTGGCCCTCAAGTTAGGCCTCACAGTGGCCCTCAAGTTAGGCCCCACAGTGGCCCTCAAGTTAGGCCTCACAGTGGCACTCAAGTTAGGCCTCACAGTGGCCCTCAAGTTAGGCCACACAGTGGCATTCAAATTAGGCCCCACAGGTGGGCCTCAAGTTAGGCCTCACAGTGGCCCTCAAGTTAGGCCTCACAGTGGCCCTCAAGTTAGGCCCCACAGTGGCACTCAAGTTAGGCCCCAAAGTGGCCCTCAAGTTAGACCCTAAAGACCCCTACAGGAGCCCCCCCCCTACAAGTCGAACATTCACCCGAAGAATAAAGGTAGTGGATGGTCTCTTAACGGTTCTATTCAGTGTTGAAGTTAGTGGTCTCCCTCGGGAGCTGAAGAACAGCAGGTCATAAGACCGTGCGATACGTGATAAGACAGCTCGAGAACCCCTGGACTCTAGACAAAAACAGAGTCAACTGCAGTGCCAAACCTGAGTGAAAGGGACAGCTGCCCACTAAGGGCAATGTCACACTGTCCGGCGCCGCCGTTGCGGCTTGTTGTTGTTTATATCAGACTAGAGTGAAAGATATTGTGGAAGCAGTGAAAGAGAGGATGTGGAATTGGGCAGGTAAGTTAGTGCGAACGACTGATGAGCGATGGATCAAGTGTGTTACTGAGTGGACGCCGCGAGATGGGAAGCGTGGAAGAGGGAGACCAGACAGAAGGTGGAGGGACGAGATTGAGAAGTTTGCAGGAGTGACGTGGCAGAGGATGGCGCGGTCGTGTGAATCATGGAATGCTATGAAGGAGGCCTTTGTTCAGCAGTGGACTCAGGATGGCTGATTTGATTGATAGCAAAGTCTCCTTTATTAGTCAATAGACTCGAAAAGTTTGACAATATTTCAACCACGGAGAGAGGGTGGTCGTCGTTATATAAAGTTCTGGCTGCTGTCGCCAGTTGATTTTATTAAGTTAATTGAACTTGGCCTTAATCCGGCCGCATAGTTTGACACCAGAGTTGAAACAGTTCCTGCTAAGCGGGGTCACGTGACCAATAGAAAATGAGTCGTAGGTTGAAATGACATAAGATCCCACAGCAGAGGAACCCTTTACAGGATCGTTCCTGAGAGGTGAGAACTCGGACCTGAAATCTCATAAACTTCATCCTCCCCCCTTCACACACACACACACACACACACACCAAAAAAAAAAAAAAAAAAAAAAAACTTTGTTCCAACTTTAGGTCAAAAATTCATCTCGGACACTTCCGCCATTCTCTCCTTCATAAGCCCAATGGTCTCTCCTTCTCATCCTCACAGGTCCGCCTCCATTACCCTCAACGGATCACGGTCAGGGCAGTCCCTTGGTCGCTCTCAGGACCTGCTTGCTCTGCCTTCGGGCCGTTGGCACAGTGGCTACGCGTCCTGCTCATATGGTTCGAGGATAAGTGTGTCATGCCATCATGCCTAACAAAACCTCCCATGAAAGAGAGAAAGAGAGAAAGAGAAGAGAGAGAGACAGAGAGAGAGAGAGAAAGAGAGGAGAGAGAGGAGAGAGAGAGGGAAGAGAGAGGAGAAAGAGAGAGGAGCGAGACAGAGAAAGAGGAGAGAGAGAGAGAGAGAGAGAGAGAGAGAGAGAGAGAGAGAGAGAGAGAGAGAGAGAGAGAGTGGGGAGAGAGAGAAAGAGAGAGAGGCTGATACAGAGAGAAAATCCCACGTTCATTTCCGTACCACTGCACTCATCGCGGGCCGACGTAGATAAAAAGGGAAGGGAGGGCTGGGGAGAGAATGGAAAGAGGAGGGAAAGGGTTTGAAAGGGAAGGGAAAGGGAAGGGAAGGGAAAAGGAAGGGAAAGGGAAGGGAAAGGGAAGGGGCTGGGAAGAGAAGGGAAAGGAAAGG
The DNA here is from genome assembly GCF_046742065.1 of Oratosquilla oratoria. Classification (NCBI taxonomy): domain Eukaryota; kingdom Metazoa; phylum Arthropoda; class Malacostraca; order Stomatopoda; family Squillidae; genus Oratosquilla; species Oratosquilla oratoria. The sequence goes on along the minus strand of NC_134817.1, from coordinate 20,444,058 downwards.
GAAGCGAAAGAACAGGGGCAAGGATGGAAAAGGAAGGTAAAGGGAAGGGAAGAGAAAGGAAAATAAATGGAAAGGAAAAAGAAGGGGAGGGAAGGCAAAGGAAAGGGACGGTATGGAAAAGACGAGAAAAGGAAAACGGAAAGGGAAGGGAGGGGAATAAAGGGAAGGGAAGGGAGGGAAAGAAAAGGGAGGAGTGAAAAGAAAGGAAAAGAAGGGAGATGGGATGGGAAGAGAAGGGAAGGGAAAGGAAGGGAAGAGAAGGGAAGGTAGGAAGGGGATAAAGAAGGGAGAAGAGGAGAGAAGAGAAGGAAAAGAAGGGAGAAGGGAAGAAGAGAAAGAAAGAGAAGAGAAAGGAAGGGCAGGAAGGAGATAAAGAAGGGAGAAAAGAAGAGAAGAGAAAGGAAAAGAAGGGGAAAGAGAAGGGAAGAGAAAGGAGGGGAAAGAGAAGGGAAGAGAAAGGAAGGGAAGGAGATAAAGAAGGGAGACAAGAAGAAAAGAGAATGAAAAAAGAGGGGGAAAGAGATTGGAAGAGAAAGGAAGGGAAGAGAAGGGAAGGAAGGAGATAAAGAAGGGAGACAAGGGGGAGAAGAGAAAGGGAAAAGGAAGGAGAGAAGAGAAAAAGGGTAAAGAAGGGGGAAAAGGGAAGTGTAAAGGAAAGGCCTAGCGTAGTTGCCAAGATGTCTGCCACGCCCCAGTCAGTGCCAGCGATCTCCGGCACTGACTGACGAGACCTTCTACAACTTCAGTGCCGGCAAGCCACGCCCTGGTGCCAGCAAGCCCCTCCAGTGCCGACCTCCCCTGAGGAGGAGGAGGAGGAGGAGGAGGAGGAGGAGGAGGAGGAGGAAGATATGGAGGATCTATGAGAAAGGCAACACCAGCCAATCCTTGCTATACATTGTGCGCTACAAATATTACTAGTATCAACGGTATTACTACTACCACTACTACTACTATTATTGAAATTACCACTACTACCAGCGTCATCACTACTAATGTCAATGTTACTACCAATACGACTACTACTATTGCTACGATCACCACCAATATTCATACCACTACTGCTACTAACAATAACACCACTATTATTTCTACGATCACCTAAACCATCACCACCACCACTACTACTACTACTACTACTACTACTACTACTACTAAAACAACAACTACCACCACCACTACTACTACTACTACTACTACTACTACTACTACGATCACCACTATCATACTACTACCACTACTACTACAACAGTCATTGGGGGCCCGAGTTTCGCGTTGCCAAAGGACAGGAGAATGGTCCCGTCGGTGTCCGTTGACGTTTTCTATGACCAACGGGCACCCCCCCCTCCCCAGTGTAGGGCTAGCCCCCCCAACCCCCACTCCCCCCCGCCCCATTCTCCAACAACCAACCTGTGAAGGAAAAACGGCATCTGCTGCCCGGGAGAGTCTTGGAAATGGTGGTGGTGGGGATGGGGGAGGGGATGGGGGGTGGGGGAGAAGAGCTTGCCCCCTCTTCCCCCTCCCCACCAACAAACACCTACCGCATCACCCCTAGGCCAAGTATACATGTACACGTCTCTCTACAAGGCTACCGAGACTAATAGGGGACCGACTTTGTCTATCTTGTGTATATATTGCCTGGGCATCAACATACAGTTTTGTGTGTGCGTGCGTGTGTGTGTGCGTGTGCGTGTGTGTGTGTGTGTCTGTGTGTGTGTGTGTATTCACCTCGGATCTGCTGCAGTCTCTGTCGAGACAGCCAGACACCACTCTACGGCAGTGAGCTCAGAGCTCATTATTTGCCGATCTCTGTGTGTGTGTGTGTGTGTGCGCGCGCCTCGAAGGATGCCCGGAGCGACTCTCCAAAGGACCGTGACTCAACGGGAGGACCTACAGGGGCACCGCCATCCTCCATCCCCGCACCACAACCACAAGAAAAATACTTACTGGTTGGTCATGTCACCCTCTGTCCATGTCTCTGCCCCCCTCCTCCCCTTCCTCCCCCACCACAGGACTCGTCCCATAATGAGGCTCGCACACACTGTTTACTGAAGTAGGATGCGGAAACGTCAAGGGCCTACAAGCAGGAGAAAACAGCAGCACAGGGTGCTGGACAGACAACTTCGCCGTCAGAACGGAAGACCACGAAGTCTCCGCATTTTGGTCGATCTTGGCGACCTGACTCGAGATTGGTTGTCCTCTTCTTTCCGTATCGGAGCTTCGCGAACAAACTACTTGTGCCTTTGTATCGCTCTTTGTTGCGTGCATGACAAATGGCACTGCATGAAGACAAATGGCACCGTATGTTTAACAGATGGCACTGCACGTAAGACAAACGGCACAGCACCTAAAACAAATGGCACTGCATGCAAGACAAATGCCACCGTATGTTTAACGGATGGCACTGCAAGTAAGACAAACGGCACAGCACCTAAGACAAATAGCACTGCATGAAGACAAATGGCACTGCACGTAAGACAAACGGCACAGCACCTAAAACAAATGGCACTGCATGAAGACAAATGTCACCGTTTAACAGATGGCACTGCACGTAAGACAAACGGCACAGCACCTAAAACAAATGGCACTGCATGAAGGCAAATGGCACCGTATGTTTAACGGATGGCACTGCAAGTAAGACAAACGGCACAGCACCTAAGACAAATAGCACTACATGCAAGACAACCGGCGCCGTATATTTAACAAATGGCACTGCACTTAAGACAAACGTCACAGCACCTGAAACAAATAGCACTGCACTTAGGACAAACGTCACAGCACCTGAAACAAAGAGCACTGCACTGCAAGACAAATGGCACCGTACGTTTAACAAATGGCCCTGCATGCGAGGCAAATGGCACTACATGTGAGAAAAATGACACAGTACGCAAACCGAATGGTACTATACTTAAAGATAATTCGCAGTACATGCAAAACAGATGGCACTGCATGTTGGACAAAAGATACTGCTAAGTGACAACGGATACTACTCGTTCACTCGATGGGAACCATCGACGATGGGCTTACAAAGCTGACTGAATTCACGTGAATGCATCACATTACAACCTTCGTTCTGAGGAGGTCCACCGCACGGGGCAACTGTGACCTATGGTAGACATTAACAAGCCAAGATCTTAATCTTTTACTTTCGTACGCACGTTACGGAAAGAAGATGAAGAGATACAAGTATCCGGAGCATTTTTCGTAAATAAGGGGATTCTCGATGTATTAACAGCACCTGTGACCAATCCTAACCCCAACATAACCCCTCTTACGCCCATCCCTCCTCCGGTTTACATGTGGTCTGCCTCTACAGTAATGTTCTGATAAACAAAGTATGACGTAACTATCTCTCTCTCTCTCTCTCTCTCTCTCTGTCTTCATTCTCTCTATCGGCGGTGCCACGCCCCACGCCGCCACTCCCAAGCCCCCTTGAGACACCTCTCAGCCCCCAAGCACAAAGGAAAAGCCGCCTCTACTGTGTCCTCACCCAAGGCGCGTACGCTGGTAATAGGGCCTTGTGTGTGTGCGTTAATGTGTACACATACGCGAGCTAATACGTACACACACACACAAAATACACATACACAAAGATCATATACACTGACAATGACGCGCGCACACACACACCCAAGGCTCCACTTCCTGCTGAGTCTAACGAAGCCAAGAGATCTTAATTGCAACGCATTCCTCTCTCCTCTCTCCTCCTCACTCACTCACTTAACTCAACTCAAAACTCTCACACCGTTCATTATCACAAGGGTTCCTCTCTCGATAACTCGCATTACGTTCTTAGAGGATCTCTTGTGCTCATCAACAATCCTCCATTTTCCTCATCTCTCTCTCTATCTCTCTCTCCTCCGCATGTGCTCCTGGTCGCCATTTCCCAACAACAACAACAACAATAATAATAACAATATTAATAACAATAATGATAATAAAAAACAACTACAATGATAATGATGATGGTAATAGTAAATCAATCAATTCAGCCATCCTGAGTCCACTGCTGAACAAAGGCCTCCTTCATAGCATTCCATGATTCACATAACCGCGCCATCCTCTGCCACGTCACTCCTGCAAACTTCTCGATCTCATCTCTCCACCTTCTGTCTGGTCTCCCTCTTCCACGCTTCCTATCTCGCGGCGTCCACTCAGTAACACACTTGCTCCATCGTTCATCAGTCGTTCGCACTAACTTACCTGCCCAATTCCACTTCCTCTCTTTTACCGCCTCCACAATATCTTTCACTCTAGTCTGTTCTCTCACCCAATTTGCTCTCTTTCGGTCTCTCAGCGTTATTCCCATCATTGATCTCTCCATTCATTCTCCTCTGTGCAGTCCTTAGTTTTGCTTCCATCGCCTTCGTTAGTTTCCAAGTCTCACACCCGTAGATTATTGCTGGCAGAATGCATTGATTGTAAACTTTACGTTTCAAACATAAAGGTAGAGAGCCTCTCAGTATTTTATTATATTTACCAAACACTTTCCAGCAAATTGTAATGCGTCTTTTTATCTTATTATCATGATCTTTTGTTTCTTTCACCATCTGCCCTAAATAATTATACTCCTCAACTTCTTCAAGACTCTCACCATCAATTATACTCTTTACTTTGAACTTTCGTGTTAAACATTACTTTGGTTTTACTCTTTTTAAACCTACTTAGGGACTTTCCTTGTTTAGATCACCCAACATATCTTCCAAGTCTTCTGCTCTTTCTGAAATAAGAATAATGTCATCCGCAAATCTTAGGTGGTTCAAATATTCGCCATTAATTTTCAAACATTTCTTTTCCCAACTTAATCTTCTGAAAATATCCTACAAGCAAGCTGTAAATAGTTTCGGTGAAATTGTATCGCCTTGCCGTACTCCTTTCTCGATCATGATCTTTTCCGTATCTTTACGTAGTCGAATTATAGCGGTACCTTTCGCATAGATCTTTTCTAAAACTCTTTCGATCTGTTCGTTTGTACCCTGACTGCGTAGCGAGTTTAGTGTTGCTATTTGTTCTACAGAGTCAAAGGCCCTCTCGTACTCTACAAAAGCTAAACACTGAGGTATATTGTATTCTGTCGTTTTCTCGATTAGTTGGTTTATCGCCTGCAAAATGGTCTAGAGTCGAGTATCCGCTCCTAAAGCCTGCTTGTTCTCTCGGTTGGTTTCCATCTAAAACTTGACTTAGTCTATTTGTAAGGATCTTGGAGAATACTTTATATACGTTTGATAGCAAGCTAATCGGTCGATAGTTACTAAGGTCCTTCTGGTCTCCTTTTTTATGAAACAGAATCATTATAGCATTGCACCACGCATCAGGAACGCTTTCTTGACGTAAGCACTGGGTGTACAACTGAGCTAATCTAATATGAACTAATTTTCCTGCGTCTTTCAAGAGATCTATCGATATACCATCTTCCCCAGGTGCTTTTCCTCGTTTCATAGTTTTTAGAGCAAATTCTACTTCTTCCTTTGTAATATTTGGTACACTATTAACGCCTACACATGAATTTACGCCTACTAACGCCTACACATGAATTTACTGACTCAACTATAATTTTCGACAATTAAAGCTCTTGGTAAAATTCTTCTACTCTTTTTACCATTCTGTCCCTGCATTTAATGTTTTTTCCATTTCTATCTTTCAACATATCATTTGCTGTCTTCCTAAAGCATGTCTGCGCTCGATCACTTCAATATTTTTACTTTTCCGAATATTTTCCTCTATTTCATCCATGTTTCTCTTTCTTTTCTTTAACCTCTGCCTTTTATTGATAAGCTTGTTTAGTTCTATTCTATTTCGTCTCTCCTGCTTTTAATCTGCAGGACCCTTCTTCTTTTAATTAGGTCATTTGTCGCCAATCGTTCAAAAAACACGTTTGTTTTTTGCTTACGTATCAAACATTCCTCTTAAAAATATTTCCCTTACTTTACAATGTACAAACTATCTTATGTCACTACTGCATTGCACCCCCGGCCCCTTCGATTCTAATTATCTGGATTTAATTTATCACATGATGTTCAGTCCAACGTAATGCATTGACAGTAATGTACAAGGAATTCTTCGTTAATCTACTTAAAGCCCTTGTCCAAAAGATATTGAAAATAAGCACCGCCCACTGTTGAGGCTCGAAAATTAGGATTGGCTGCGAAACGTTGCATATGACCGCTGATTGGCCGAGGCGCATAGAGAATTAGGGGCGGAGGCGTCAGACGATTTCATTAACGGCGAAAGAGAAATAAGAGAAAAAGAGAGGAGAAAGAGGAGAAAAGGAGAGGAGAAAGAGAGGAAGAAAAAGAAAAGAGGAAAACTAATCTGGCATCATCCCGGGACCACAGTGGGCCCACTGAGCCGAAATCAATGCACGAATTATTCACGTTGAACCTCCTCCGCTCCAGTCTGGTGTGGCCTGGTCTGGTCTGGCCTGGTCTAGCAACACGAGGCACGACCCACAAACGCCGATCAATGCTCGCCCGTCAGTCCACCTGTCTACACTTATTAGCATATATATATATATATATATATATATATATATATATATATATATGTATACATATATATATATATATACGGAAAAATACCAAAGAAAATAATAAAATGATGACCGAGCGCTTTCGTCTATTTAGACATCTTCAGGGTACATACAATGATGATACAAACATGGGAGGCCATGGATGGGAACAGGAGAAGGTTGTCAGGAAGTCTCATGGTCTACCTATACCGTTCGCGGCCACAATTTTTTTAACAATAAATTGCCCAAGTTTGTACATTCATTGACTTAAATTTCTGACCGCACCGTGAGTGACGGAATGTTGCCCGTCATCTACCCATGTTCCTGGCCCTCTTTCATATTAACAGTATTTAAGTTTAAAACTACTCTTGTATCTTCTACTTTCCTGGAGAAGGCTATAGCTATTAGCCGAAATATAGAAATTTAACTTTCTTCTTAGTTTCCTTTTTAATTCCTACTGTGGAGATGGAGAAGTTGGCAGGAGTTACGTGGATGAGAGAAACCTTTGTCCAGCAGTGGACATCTATTGGTTGAGGACTGATATATACATATGTAAACATATATGTATCGAGAATCACTTAGTTCGTGATTAAAAAAAGCAATGTACTAATATCATACATACATGTATATATATATATATATACATATATATGTATATATGTATATACATATGTATATATACATATATGTACATATATACATATTTATATATATATGTATATATATATATACCAGCATAATTATATATATATATATAATATCTATCTATATATATATATATATAAATAATATATACATGCAAAATAACCACAGGAGAAGGGAAGTTTACAGACAGTAAGTACTTTCGTATATTACAGCTTCAGAAGATGTAATATACGAAAGTACTTACTGTCTACAATTTTCCCTTCTCCTTTGGTTATTTTACATTTTTGTATCACGGTGGTGTGATTGCTTGCATATATATATACATATATATATATATATATATATATATATATATATATATATATATATATATATATACACATATATGTATGTGTATGTAAAAAGAGCAAGTTCCAAACCGATATGAGAGGTGAAGAGCCAGGGTTCGATTCCCAACATACCTGCAAAGAAAGAACAAAGCCTTTAGTCTGTGGATCCTCAGTGATGGGTTAGGTTACATACAAATGTACAAAAGTACACATACACACATAGACACGCACTCACACAAACTTTAGATTAATCTATATTTCAATGACAAATATGAACACGAAAATATAAAATCAATATATATAAAAAAAAAGGCGAAATGGAATATGAATGTCAAGATTTTGGAACTTCGACATATGCATTTAATCATTCAAATCAATCAATCAAATCAGCCATCCTGAGTCCACTACTGAACATAGCATCCCCTGATTCACACGATCGTGCCAATTTCTGCCACGTCACTCCTGCAATCTTCTTAATCTCGTCTCTCCACCTCCTGTCTAGTCTCCCTCTTCCACGCTTCCCATCTCGCGGCGTCCACTCAGTAACACATTTACTCCATCGCTCAACAGTCGTTCGCACTAACTGACCTGCCCAATTCCACTTACTCTCTTTTACCGCCTCCACAATATCTTTCACTCTAGTCTGCTCTCTCACCCAACTTGCTCTCTTTCGGTCTCTCAGCGTTACTATTAACGGATTTTACATTTATCCTAGCTGCCGTCAGGCGATTCTATTCAGCCCAGGGAATCCCACACACAACTCGAGTAACTTGATATAAACTTGTTGATGTTTTATCCGGCTGCCGCCGGGTGATTTTATTCACCAGAAAGGGGTCGGAGAAACCGTCCCCTTCATCCGGGCCCCGACTAGGATCTTCTCCAAATTCTTAAAAATTTTGGTAAACCTTATGGATGGATGGACGCCGCGAGATGGTAAGCGCGAAAGAGGAAGACCAGACAGAAGGTGGAGAGACGAGATAGAAAAGTTTGCAAGAGTGGTGTGACAGAGGTTGGCGTAGCTGTGGGAGGAAGAGAGCGATATATATATATATATTTTTATTTTTATATATATATATATATATATATATTTTTTTTTATATATATTTTTTTTTTTTTTTTTTTTTCTTTTGCGTCGAGTGTCTACATGGAAGCTGTCCCCTTGCGGAGGAGGCCAACATTCGGACACTACGGCAACGTCCGACGAGTGCCCTAAGGTCGCCCTGCGCCTTTGGTCCTTGATGTGCTCACAGCAGGAGTTAATGACCTCGCCAATAACGTCGATAAATTACTATGAATAAGGGTAAAGGCAACTGCGTGCGTGCACACACACACACACACACACACACACACACACACACACACAACACACACCTCGTGGCACAGTGATTGGAGTTCTCGCATGCCACTACGGCGGTCCGGGTTCTAATCTCGCCCAGCTCTGAAATTTCATTATCACTGCGCTGCAGGTTGTTACTCCAACTCTCGTGGGCCGGGAGTTGAGTGTGTGTGCGTGTAAGGTCACAGTATACCCATAGATTGGTCATGAGTTCTCATCCGGGAGGTTAATAACAGTCGACCACGAGTCCAACACGTGATCCAAGACCATGGTGAATCACACACACACACACACACACAGCAACACAACCTAAGCTGACACAATTCATAAACCTATATCTGATATTTGGAAACTTCCGATACTGTACACCATCATACACACTCCAATTATACCTGTACACCCCCATACACAACCAGGATACTCCTGTACACCGGGCATTAGCCTTGAGCACGCCCATCCCTCGAGGAGGAGGAGGAGGAGGAGGAGGAAGAAGAAGAAGAAAAAAAAGAAGAAAAGAAGAAGCAGGAGAAGAAGAAAAAGAAGAAGAAAAAGAAGCAGAAGAGGAAGAAAAAGAAAAAAAGAAGAAAAAGAAGAAAAAAAAAGAAAAAGAAGAGAAAAGAAGAAGAAGAAGAAGAAAAAAAGAAGAAGAAGCAGAAGAAAAAAGAAGAGGAAGAAAAAGAAAAAGAAGCAGAAGAAAGAGGAAGAAAAAGAAGAAAAAAAGAAAAAGAAGAAGAAAAAGAAGAAGAGAAAGAAGAAGAAGAGGAGGAGGAAGAAGAAGAAAAAACCCACTTATCACTGCACAGGCTGCCTGTCGAGCACAGACGCGGGAGAGCCATAAAATGAGCCGACAACACACAATGACACCCCACGGTTCATCACACACTGCCGCTCATCGAATCGTGAAATTCCCCCCACTACCCCCTCCTCCCCCGACCCCTCCGTGTACAGAGCCTCTGTTGAAGTAGGGATGGGGGAAGAGGGAAAAGAGAGAGAGAGAGAGAGAGAGAGAGAGAGAGAGAGAGAGAGAGAGAGAGAGAGAGAGAGAGAGAGAGAGAGAGAGAGAGAGAGAGGGTTAAGAAACGTGGCACTGCCTGCGTGGCTCTGCAGAGGTAAATGCGGGACAGGAGGGGATGGACGAGGAGGAGGAGGAGGAAGAGGGAGAAGAGTGGGAAGAGTGGGGGAGGAAGAGGGGGAAGACTGCGAGGAGGGGGAAGGGAGGAGGAGAAGGAGGAGGAAGAGGAGGGGAAGGGAGAGGAGGGGAAGGAGGAGGAGGGAGAGGAGTGTAAGGGGAGGGTGAGGGGAGGAGCAGCAGCAGCAGGGCAGGAGGGTGGAGAGGAGGAGCACGAAGAGGAGCATCAGGAGAGGGGGGAGGATGAGGAGGAGGTAGAAAGGAGTAAGATATAAAGGTGGAGTTAGAGGCGGAAGAGGAGGAAGAGGAGGAAGAGGAGGGGGAGGAGGAGGAGGAGGAGGAGGAAGAAAGAGGTGTAAGATATAAAGGTGGAGTTAGAGAAGGAAGAGGAGGGGGATGAGGAGTTGGATATAAAGGTGGAGTTAGAAGAGGAAGAGAAGGGGGAGGAGGAGGAGGAGGAGGAGGAGGAGGAGGAGGACGAGGAGGAGGAAGAAAGAGGAGGAGTAAGATATAAAGGTGGAGTTAGAGGTAGAAGAGGAGGGGGATAAGGAGGAGTTAGATATAAAGGTGGAGTTAGAGGGGGAAGAGGAGGAGGAAGAGGAGGAGGAAGAGGAAAATAAGGATTAAAAGGGGTGGAGAAGATGGGGGAAAGGATTAAGGGTCAGAAAGTGGAGGAATTGGAGGATGGAGTGGTGTAGGGAAGGAAAATGTGGAAGAAGTGGATGTGGAGGAGAAAGTGGAGATGGAAAAGGGGAAGGAGAGTATCAAGGCGGAAGTAGGATGTAGGAGAGTTGGAGTGTTGGAGTGAAGTGGAAGGGAGGGGTGGAGAAGGAGTAGGAGTGTGTGGAGGGAGAGGGCTTAATATTGGATGGGCGCGGAAGGGGAGAATGGAGACGAGGAGAGGTGGGGAGTGGAGGGGGGAGTGGAGTGGAGGGTGGAGTGGAGTGGAGGGGGAGTGGAGTGGAGGGTGGGGGTGGGACTAGCGCAGAAAGGTGAAGGACGAAGGGTAAATTTGACACGTGGATACACGTCGGGGAGGAGGAGGAAGAAGAAGAGGAGGAGGAAGAAGAGGAGGAGGAGGAAGAGGACTCGGAGGAGGAAGAGGAGGAGGAGGAAGAGGACTCGGAGGAGGAAGAGACGGAGGGGGAGGAGGAAGAGGAGGAGACGGAGGAGGAGGAGGAGGAGGAGAGGGAGGAGGAGGAGAAGGAGGAGGAGGAGGAGGAGGAGGAGGAGGAGGACGAAGAGAAGGAGATGAATCAAAACGAGACTGAGGATGAGGATGACAACAACAACGACGACGTGGAAGAGGAGTAGTAGGAGGAAGAGGAGGAGAATGGAAAAGGAAAAATTAAAGCGAGATTTTAGGAGAATATGGGCTAAAAGTGGGGGAAGGGAGAAAGAGAGAGAGAAAGAGAGAAAGAGAGAGGGGGGAAAGAGAGAGAGAGAGGGGGAGAGAAAGAGGGAAAGTGAAAGAGCGAGTACGACAAAGAGGAAAAGAGAGAGGGGGGGAAAGAGAGAGAGAGAGGGGGAGAGAAAGAGAGGGAAAGTGAAAGAGCGAGTACGACAAAGAGGAAAAGAGAGAGGGGAAGAGAGAGAGAGGGGGGGAGAGAAAGAGAGAGTACGACAAAGAGGAAAAGAGAGGAACAAAGAGAGGGAGGAAGAGAGAAATTAGGAAGCAACGAAAATATTTTCAATACACCCAGGAAGTGGGAGAGGGAGAAAGGAAGAACGAAAAGAAATGAAAGAAGAAAAGGGGAAAAGGGGAAAAGGGGGAAGGGGAAAAGGGGGAAAAGGGGAAAAGGGGGAAAGGGAAGGAATGCGAGGGAAGTGGGCAGGAAACGAGAGAGAGAGAAAGAGAGAGCATAATGAAAAGAGAGGAAGAATGGAGAAAAAAGGGAGAAGAAATGAGGCGGAGAAAGGAAATAAAATAAGGGGAATAAAGAGAAAGGAGAGAAAGTTGAGGATATCCGGGAGGAGTAGGAGGAGTAGGAGGAGGAGGAGGAGGGAGAGTGGGTAGGAGGAGGAGGAAGAGGAGGGGGTGGAGGAGGAGGAGAGGGTAGAAGAAGGAGGAAGAGGAGGGGAGGGGGTGGAGGAGGGGGAGGAGGGGAGGGGGTGGAGGAGGGTAGGAGGGGAGGAGGATGAGGGTGAGGAGGAAGGGAGGAGGGTGAGGAGGGGGAAGGGAGGAGGAAGAGGAGGAGGGGGAAAATGGGAGGAGGAGGGGAGGGTGAGGAGGAGGAAGAGGAGGAGGGAAGGAGGAAGAGGCGAATGGATGAGGAGAGGGGTAGGAGGGTGAGGAAGAGGAGGTAGGGAGGAGGAGGAGGTGGAGGAGGAGGAAGAAGAAAGAGGAGGAGGAGGAGGAGGAGCAGGAAGAGGAGGAGGAGGAGCAGGAGGAAAAGGAGATAGAGGAGGAAGAGAGTAGGCACATCATTTTCACATTTCCATTTAGCAGGCTTGGTTACCCCGGCCTTCTGCCCCCCCTCCTCCGACGGCGCTACGAGAGCCTTCCCCCCCCCACTCCCCACTCCCCCTTCCGAAGAATCTCCCAGTGGAGGTCCTCCACAAGCTTCCTTCGGCCTCCGCCGCCCTCCACGAAGTTTGGATTCTCCTCTTCGGCCCAAAAACTCTTGCAGACTGGAGGCTGCGAATTCGGCTGGGGGCAGAAAGGGGGTGGTGGTGTTGTCTGTGGCTGTGGTAATGGTGGCGTTGGTGGTGGTGTTGGCTGTGGTTGAGGTAATGGTAATGGTGGCGTTGGTGGTTGTGTTGGCTGTGGTTGGGGTAATGGTAATGGCGTTGGCGGTGATGTTGGCTGTGGTTGGGGTAATGGTAATGGTGGCGTTGGTGGTGGTGTTGGCTGTGGGTGAGGTAACGGTAATGGCGTTGGTGGTGATGTTGGCTGTGGTTGGGGTACTGGTAATGGTGGTGGTGGTGTTGGCTGTGGGAGAGGTAAGAGTAATCGTGGCGTTGGTGTTGGCTGTGGTTGGGGTAATGGTAATGGTGATGGAGGAGGTGGTGATGTTGTCTGTGGTTGAGGTTATGGTAATGGTTGCGTTGGTGGTCGTGTTGGGTGTGGTTAAGGTAATAGTAATGATAATGATGGTGGTGGTGTTGACTGTGGGTGAGGTAACGGTAATGGTGTTGGTGATGTTGGCTGTGGTTGGGGTAATGGTAGTGGTGATGGTGGTGATGTTGGCTGTGGTTGGGGTAATGGTAATGGTGGCGTTGGTGGTGGTGTTGGCTGTGGGTGAGGTAATAGTAATGGTGGCGTTGGTGGTGGTGTTGGCTGTGGTTGGGGTAATGGTAATGATGATGGAGTTGGTGGTGGTGGTGGTTGTGGTAATTGTGGTGGTGGTTAGGGTGGTGGTTGTGTTTATGGTGGTGGTTGGGGTGGTGGTTGGGGTGGTGGTTGTGTTTGTGGTGGTGGTGGTGTTGGCTGTGGTCGTGGTAGTGGTAGTCCTGTTGATACTATTACTGTGATAAACTTATTCCTTTACGTGGAACACTTACGATACTCGTAAGTCTATTACGAGGTCGCAATGAAGTTTACGACCCGAAGACAAGCGCCGCGCACGGCTCTCACGAAGACATTGACTACTGTAGTACTTAGAACTGGAAGTAGCTCTACCTGACGGCGGCAGGTGGAGGGAGTGTGGGAGAGGGAGGGAGGGAGGAAGGGAGTGTGGGAGGCAGAGGGCATTTCAGAGACAGGTGGTAGCCGTAGGGTGGAGGTGGTAGTGGAGGTGGAGGAGGTGGAGGTGGCGGAGGTGGTAGTGGTGGAGGGAGGGGAGGTGGTGAGGGTGGAGGTGGGAGGAGAGGAGGAGAAGGCGCGAAGGGGAACGCATACAGAGTTCGAAGCGGAGACTGACAGATCTTATGTCCTAGGAGATCGAAACCAACAATTTTCCTCCTCCTCCTTCCCTCCTTTCCATCCATCCTTAATCCCATTGTGGGGGTGGCGGTGATTGTGGTGGCTGTGTTGGTAATAGCAGTCGTCTACCGAGCTCTCAAAGCCGATATGTATATATATATATATATTATATATATATATATATATATATTATATATACATATATATATATATATATATATATATATACGCATTACAATTGGTTGTAAAAAGTTTGGTAAGTATAATATAATCCTGAGAGGCTCTCTACCTTTATGTTTAAAACGTAAAGTTTACAATCAATGCATTCTGCCAGCAATAATCTACGAGTGTGACTGCACAGAGTAGGATGGAGAGATCAATGATGGGAATAACGCTGAGAGACCGAAAGAGAGCAAGTTGGGTGAGAGAGCAGACTAGAGTGAAAGATATTGTGGAGGCGGTGAAAGAGAGGAAGTGGAATTGGGCAGGTAAGTTAGTGCGAATGACTGATGAGCGATGGAGCAAGTGTGTTACTGAGTGGACGCCGCGAGATGAGAAGCGTGGGAGAGGGAGACCACACAGAAGGTGGAGAGACAAGATCGAGAAGTTTGCAGGAGTGACGTGGCAGAGGGTGGCGGGGTCGTGTGAATCATGGAATGCTATGAAGGAGGCCTTTGTTCAGCAGTGGACTCAGGATGGCTGAATTGATATATATATATATATATATATATATATCAAATCAACCATACTGAGTCCACTGCTAAAGCAGTCTTGCTGTGATTGTGTTGTGTCTTGCTGCATTGCTTCTGACCCAGGGCAGTGGGCAAGATGCAGGGATGACCCGTCATCCAGGAGGAGCCAAGAAAAGAGAGAGGGAGGGAGGGGTGGTGAATGGGAGTGGAATATGTGAGGATGAAATGGGTAGGAGTGGATTTATGCCTTTGACTTTGGCTACCCCCCTTGCAAGGAGGAAAAAATCCCTTGTACCATTTTAATCACCGGGCGTCGTTTGCTACCCACGCGAGCGACTCTTCTTTTTTTCTGTTCTTTTTTTTCCTCTTTTTTCCCTCTTTTTTCTCATTTTTCCCCTCATCACTCCCCCATTCAAGTGGAAAAAATAAATAAAATTTGGGAAACTTCTTCTTCTTCTTCTTCTTCCTCCGATGACCTTGACGACACCGCCGGTTGTGCCGAGCTTGGACAAGACACTCCTCCTCCTCTTCCTCGATTGAAAATAGATAATTAGGCTGGATTCAATCGTTCACTTCGAGAAGAAGGGGAGAGAGGGGCTGTCGCCACCCGTGTGATTCACCATGGTCTTGGATCACGTGTCTGACTCGTGATGGACAGTTATTAACCTCCCGGATGAGAGCTCAGAGCTCATATGACCGATCTATGGGTAATACTGTGACCTTACACGCACACACCAAAGTCCCCGCCCACGAGAGTTGGAGTAACAACCCGCAGCGCAAGCGATACTGAAATTATTTCAGTCCTGGGCGGGATTCGAACCCGGACCGCCGTATTGGCGACCGCGAACGCTACCAATGCGCCATCGACAGAAAGTGTGTGTGTGTGTGTGTGTGTGTGTGTGTGTGTGTGTGTGTGTGTGTGTGTGTGTGTGTGTCATTTTCACAACCCCTCCGTATCCGGAAACCCTCATTGTACAATCAAGATGGCTTAGGGACCTTTGGCGATCCCTAACAACCCATTTATACTTCGTTACCGATAACCAGAGCTTCTTTCCTTACGGAAACCTTCGGTCAAAAGAAAATAAAAAAAAAAACAATCAAGTCTAAATAAAGAAGAGGGAGGGGGAGGGGGGGAGAGGAGGCGACACACAAAAGGCCCAACCCACAAGTCTTCGGTGTGTGTGTGATTCACCACCATGGTCTTGGATCACGTGTTAGACTCGTGATTGAAAGTGGCTGAGGGCGGATAGGAGGTCTGCTGGCAAGAGTGGACGGCCACAAGCAAAGGGGGTGGGCTGGTGTGATATATATATATATATATATATATATATATATATATATATATATATATATATATATATATATATATATATATATGCTGGGGACATTGTGACAAGTTGATAAAGGTTGAAAAAGAAGTCACGGGTCTAGTTCTGAGCTTTTGAGTTTATTCCTGACCGGTTTCGCTCTATGCATACAGCGAAACAGGTTAGGAATAAACTAAAAAAAGAAAAAAACTCGGAACTAGACCCGTGACGTCTTTTTCCACCTTCATCATATATATATATATATATATATATATATATATATATATATATATATATATATATATATATATATATATATATATATATATATATATAAACACACACACATACATGGACCAAAATGGCTAACCACTCTTCCAGTCTTTCTCTGATACCACTGACCAAAGACAACAAAACTACATTATCACAAACAATACCCTTCCATCACAGGTCATTATTGATATCCTATCCATTAATCTCTCCCCACTCTCCCTCCCTCCAGTCCCTCCTTCCTTTCCTCGCTTCCTCTCACTCCAGCAGACCCTCTTCCTCCCGGAGACAAACCCGAACTCCGCCCTCGAGACTTCTTCAAGGTCGTTTACGAAGTGCCCAAGGGTCGTTCTGCGCCTTTCAGTCCAGACTCTTTTGGAATAAGAATGCGGGAGGCGTTTCAACTTCGATGATGATGATGATGATGATGATGATGATGATGTCGATGATGATGATAATGATGGTGATTATGATGATTATGACGAGGATGATGTCGATGATGATGATTATGATGATAAAGATGATGATGAGGATTATGTCGATGATTGTGATGATGATGATTATGATGATGATGATGATGACAATGGCGGTAACGTCAATAATAACAATGTCGTTTATGACAACGACAACGACACACCTCTCAACCTCCTCCTCCTCCTCCTCCCCCTCCTCCTACGTCCTTGTTGATAACCATGGGGGTCAACACAAGATCCTGTGGGACACCTGAGAACCACGAAGAAGACTTTTACAACTCAATCCAGATGTGTTCATGCGTGCTTGTGTGTGTGTGTGTGTGTGTGTGTGTGTGTGTGTGTGTGTGTGTGTGTGTGTGTGTGTGTGTGTGTGTGTGTGTGTGTGTGTGTGTGTGTGTGTGTGTGTGTGCGTGTGTGATTCACCACCATGGTCTTGGATCACGTGTTAGACTCGTGATTGACAGTTATTAACCTCCCGGAAGAGAGCTCAGAGCTCACATGACAGATCTATGGGCAATGCTGTTGTGTGTGTGTGTGTGTGTGTGTGTGTGTGTGTGTGTGTGTGTGTGTGTGTATGTGTGTGTGTGTGTGTGTGAAGGGGTGGATGAAGTTTACGAGATTTCTCTACTGGGAGATATCAAGAAGTTTGCAAGAGTGACGTGGCAGAGGTTGACACGGTCACGCGACCCGTGGCAAGGAATAGGGCAGGCTTTTGTTCAGCAATGGAGTTTGTATGTTTGACTGATTGGTCGTTAGGCAGACTATCTGACCACTTAGCCCACTGGTGAACAACGCCAGTACAGATCATGCTGTTCATGCCGGCGGCGTCACATCCGGTACCACTGCGCCACCTACAGGCTCACAGAGAACCTCGTACTTGGCACTGTGTCGCTTTGAAATGTGACACTAATTATGGTTTTCGTCACAATACACTAGCCCCAGCGTCACCCTGCGAGAGGGGAGAGAGAGAGAGAGAGAGAGAGAGAGAGAGAGAGAGAGAGAGAGAGAGAGAGAGAGAGAGAGAGAGAGAGAGAGAGAGAGAGAGACTCTCTGTTTGGCTGACCTCCGCGTGACCCAAAAGGGGGCCACCAGCCCCACGTCTTCTTCCTGAGGCCGTTTGTATTCAAGTCGCGGGTTCGCCCCCCTATTCGCTTATCCGCAAGCCAACCGCACGCTGCCACAAAACCGCCGGCACCCGGGCGGCGCGGCAACTTAAATTCGCCAGCACGGACTCGGAAATGACCGTTAAATCCATTAGAACCAGGTACTTTGAATACGCTGCAGAGACCGCGGGGTGAGCGTATAAAAAAATACGACCGTTAAGAATGCCGGCTTGTGTTTGGAAGAGAACGCTACAATGCCGACAAGGGCAAGGAAGAGAACGCTACAAATGCCGGCATGGGCAAGGAAGAGAACGTTACAATACCGGTATGGGCAAGGAAGAGAACGTTACAATGCCGGTATGGGAAGGAAGAGAACGCTAAAATGCCGGTAGGGGCAAGGAAGAGAACGCTAAAATGCCGGCAGGGGCAAGGAAGAGAGCGCTAAAATGCCGGCAGGGGCAAGGAAGAGAGCGCTAAAATGCCGGCAGGGGCAAGGAGGCGAACGAGAAAATACATGGGCAAGGAAGAGAGCGCTAAAATGCCGGCAGGGGCAAGGAAGAGAGCGCTAAAATGCCGGCAGGGGCAAGGAAGAGAACGCTAAAATGCCGGTAGGGGCAAGGAAGAGAACGAGAAAATACCGGTATGGGCAAGGAAGAAAACGGTAAAATGCCGGTAGGGGCAAGGAAGAGAACGCTAAAATGCCGGTAGGGGCAAGGAAGAGAACGGTAAAATGCCGGTATGGGCAAGGAAGAGAACGATAAAATACCGGCATGGGCAAGGAAGAGAACGATAGAATACCGGGATGGGCAAAGAAGAGAACGCTAAAATGCAGGCAGGGAGCAAAGAAAGCACTAAAATTCCGCCATGCGCAGGGAAGAGGTAATTAAAATACTTCATGGGAGAGGCTGGGGGGGGGGGGGAGGATGCCTTTGTTCAGCAGTGGACTGATTTGCAGACTGAGAAAAAACTCTACGATTTCACGGGTTAGAGTAATCAGCAGAAAGGTGAGGAGCTTACGCCTGGAGTCACTTAGCTGCGACCGCGAGGGTGGTCGCTATTGCCCTACGTGCTCGGCCAGCCAGGCCAAATTTCCATTCAGCTTAGAGAAATCTTTCCGCCATAATACAACGATTCCTTTCCTCGGCTTGATCCATGTAGCCACATAAGAACATAACATAAGAATGAAGGAGACTGCAAGAGACCATAAGGCCTACACTAGGCAGTTCCGTAATACACAGTCCTAAACCAGCGTTTCCCAACTTGGGGGTGCTGAAATCGATTATAGGGGTTGCTGGGAATTGATGCACACAAAAATCACATTGACATAATTATGTATCATTGATTACCTAGTTGTGGATAATTGACCTTTTTCCATGCCATTCTATTTTTCTAGGGTGTTTCTTATTTCTTCTACAAACAATATTGTCAATTTGTTTCAGTTTTACGGAATCAATAAAATAAATCATCAAGCAGTAAGTACACTTCACTTTCTTTCATCCTTCTAATAACAAGATAGGGGTGCTGGACTGCTTAGACATGACAACAGGGGATGCTATGGTCGGAAAAGGTTGGGAAACGCTGTCCTAAACAGACGAGAGAGAGAGAGAGAGAGAGAGAGAGAGAGAGAGAGAGAGAGAGAGAGAGAGAGAGAGAGAGAGAGAGAGAGAGAGAGAGAGAGAGAGAGAGGAGAGAGAGGGAGAAACAGGAACACGCTTTTAAATGTTCTCCACAAAAATAAACTTCGACAGGAAGACAGTATACATCCCGTTAGAGTATATACTTTGTGGTTAGTCAGGTATAGCCTATTATAGGATTGATATTACATCATCAGGTATAGCGTAGGCACCACCCCACTATTTCCCTTAAACAAGACTCAGTTGCCCCATGTTGCCCTTCTGCCCTCAGCCCAAAGGACAAAAGCCCTGGTGGCGTAATCGGAAGCGTGCCGGAGTCGCACTCGCTCAGTAGTGGGTTCGAATCCCGCACCCCTCTCCCATTTCCCTGCAGTGACTTATAAGTTATCTGTCCCAACAGTCCAAGGTGCATTATAGGGAAAGGTTGACGGTTTCGGCAGCAGGTGGGCTACTCAGCGCCTCTAGGTGTAGGCTCCTCACCGTTAAGACCCCGACACGGCCGCCTGGCACAACTGGCCGCGTCTGAAACTGTCAGGGGTTTTATACGATCTAACGGTTCGTCGAACGCGGTTCGACAGACATGTGTGAACGTGTGAACGTGTGTATTTGGGGGTTTAACCAACGTGTTCGACAACCAAATACCCCGTTCACACATCACTTTAAACACCTACTGGGACTTCCCAGCTCGGAGCGAGACCTCACTATCCACCAGACGCTGTAAGCTACCACACACTTCCTCCTCCCAAAGAAGAATGACGTCACCGTGAAACGATTATGCAAATCAGCGAGAAGGAAACCCAGACCTTTTGGCCACTGCATGGAGCCGAAGAACGAGCCATGGAAGGCCGCCCCTGATGCCTTCCTGTGGGACCCACGACTGGGCTGCCACGATCCCTATACTCAGACCTCTTGGCCACTGGATGGAGCCGAAGAACGAGCCATGGAAGGCCACTTCGGGTTCCTTCCTGTGGGACCCACGACAGGGCTGCCACGATCCCTATACTCAGTTGAGTAACAACTGCGGCTTATAAGAACATAAGAATGAAGGAGACTGCAAGAGACCATAAGGCCTACACTAGGCAGCTCCGTATCCATCACCACCTGTCATCCCCATCCATAAAGTTGTCTAATCGTTTCTTAAAACAACTGATAGTTTCAGCGCTTACTGCATGGTTACTAAGTTTATTCCATTCGTCGACCAGCCTATTAGTAAACCAATTCTTGCCTATTTCCTTCTTAAATCTAAATTTGTCCAGTTTATAACCATTACTGCGAGTCCTGCACCCACGAATTTCTATTCGCACGTTCTTGGATTCAGTTTTTGTGATTATTAATTTAAGAGTAACGTCAGAAGCTCTGAAGAGTGCAATGCCAAGGCCTACGTAACGGGTCGAGTTTATGTCTAATCCTCTCTCTAGTAACATCGCAATCATTCATGTATAATATATATCGTTCATCCATATGAATCCCCCTTCACAAAGTTTTCACTATCGTCTATATTAACGTTACAACCCCCCACCCTATCTCTATTATTCTGTAAGCTTTAAGGATTCTATTCTGGCTACCGCCAGATGATTTAATTCAGTTTAGAGGAACCTTAGGGCAAATGAGGGTTATATCAAATGCATTGTTCGCATCTTCCCCTTCCCCTGTGCCCCCCCCCCCGAAAGGAAATAGTCAAGAAATGTTTTACTAATAGAGTGGTCAACGAATGGAATAGACTTAGTAGCCACGTACTAGTGAGCACTGAAACTATCGGTTGTTTGAGAAAAGATTAGACAACTTTATGGATGGGGATGACAGGCGGTTATGGGCATAGAACTGTCTAGTGTAGGTCTTATGGTCTCTTGCAGTCTCCTTCGTTATGTTCTCTCCTGTCCCCTTCGCCTGCCTCGTCCCCTGTGGTCTTCCCCGATGACCGTCACTGGGGATTTCTTTATCTTCTTCCTCTCCTCCTCCTCCTCCTCCTTCCCTCCCTCGCCTCCTTTCCCCTCTTCAGTGCATCATTTCAGCCACAGACAGTCCCTCATCGTCCTCCACCTCCTTCTTCATCTCCCCCCTTTTCCCCTTCCTTTCTCTTCTGCCTCTTCCTCCTCCTCCTCCTCCTCCCTTTCCCTCCCATTCCTCATCCTCTCTCGTCTTTCTTCTCCTCTTCCTTATTCTATTCCTCCCCCTCTCCCTCCTTGTATCCCTCTTCCCCCTACCCCGCCCCTCCTCCTCCTCCTCTACTTCCTCTTCCTCCTCCCTCCCACCCACCCACTCCCCCACCCAGCTCCCTAATCTCCCTCCGGACACGCGTCCTTCCTCCCTGCTTCCCCTCCTCCACCCTCCCCCAGGCACCTCGCCACCTGTCCCCATGACGACGGGCCCGGGCGAGGGCCGAAGGCAAACGGCCCTTGGTGCCGAGGCGCCCAGGGGCGAGAATGGCGGGGCGCGTGGGCGCGCGGGGGAGGGGGAGGGAGGGGGGAATCGAGGTCCGGGAGGGGAAGTGGGCTCGGCTGGTGCTGCCAACTCGGCCGACTCGGGAGGGGAGATTGCATCAGAGGAGGAGGGGAGAGGAGGGGAGAGGAGACTCCTCTGCCTCCTCCGAAGGGAGGGAAAGGGAAGTAAGGGGAACGGGAAACTGGGGAACAGCGAGGGAACGAGTGGACGAGGGGAACGAGGGGAACGAGGGGAACGAAAGGGCAGGGGAGGGGACTTGGAAGGAGTACAGTAGAGAGGGCGAAAGGTCGGGAGGAAAAGGATGGAAGAGAGAGAGAGAGAGAGAGAGAGAGAGAGAGAGAGAGAGAGAGAGAGAGAGAGAGAGAGAGAGAGAGAGAGAGAGAGGACTTAAACCCGTGCTTCGTCTATTTGTAAGATTCTCAGAAAAGGTTGCATATACATCTAATAACAAATAAATTTATCTGTGTTTACTAAGGTCTTCCTGGTCGACTTCCTTGTGAGGTAAACTCAGTGTATTACTGCACCACGTCACACACACACACACACACACACACACACACACACACACATATATATATATATATATATATATATATATATATATATATATATACACTGCGATGGTCTCGCATTCACTTAGTTGAGGGTTCAAATCCCGCACTCCTCTCCTATTCCCGGCAGTGACTATCACTTGCCATACTAGTCCAAGAGCGTATGACAAACGTGACGGCTTCGGCCGCATCTACTCAGTGCCTTGGCCTTTCAGAAGATCCATCGTTGTCATCATCTCCAAGTGTTTTTCTTCACTTCGATAATTATAAGAATGGACTTTTTGTTTTCCTCGCCACTAACGCCGACGAAAGGTAGAGGTGAGGGCGGTTCGAATCCTGCCACCGGCGAAGTTGAACCAAGGGTATGGTTCATTAAAATTCCATGCTACAAAGCCCTCTGTGAGGGGCACCGTCCTAGCCTCCCGATATTTAAACCATATCATCATTGCGAATGTCTACAGATGGATTTACCGATTCGACAGTGGATTTTAAAGGGCAAGAGATCTTTGTAAACTTTTTGTTCTCAATGCTCAAAGCTCTTTGTAGACTTTTTGTTCTCACTGCCCAAACCTCAAAGAGAAAAAACTCTTAGTAAATTTCTTGTTCTCTTGTTCTTTGCAGTGAAGATGTCTCAATGCCCAAGCCCCAAAAAAAAATAAAAAATAAAAAAAAAATAAATAAAAAAAAAATCTTAGTAAAATTCTTGTTTTCTTGTTCTTTTTTTGCAGTGGAAGATGTCTCAATGCCCAAACCTAAAAAAAAAAAAAAAAAAAAAAAAAAAAAATCTTAGTAAAATTCTTGTTCTCTTGTTATTCTTCTTTGTAATGGAAGATGTCTCAATGCCCAAACCTCAAAGAAATCGTCTGCTGAGTTTCTTTCTGAACAGAAAACGGAATGGGAGGTGGAGGTGGCGATGAGGATGCGTTGGTGGTGGTGTTGGAGGAGAGGAGGAGGAGGAGGAGGAGTAGGAGTAGGAGGAGGAAGCGACACAGGTGACCATGGCGTGGGCGGACGCGCGAGAACGCCCACTGTCAGGTAAACGAGGTGGAGCAAATCAGTTGGGCGGGAAGAGGAGGAGGAGGAGGAGGAGGAGAAGGAGGAAGAGGAGTGATGAAGGAAGGAGGAAGGGAAGAAGACAGGAGGGAGGGAAGAGAGGGAGAAAAAGGGGGGGAAGAGAGGGAAAGGGAGGGAAAAAGTGGAATAGGGAAGGAAGAGTGGGAAGAGAGAGGAGAGAGAGAGGGGGAGGGAAGAGGGTGGGGCAAGGGTCTCTCTCTCTCTCTCTCTCTTTTTTTTTTTTTTCTTGGTGTCTGCCGTGGCGTGTACTCGTACAGGACGAGTTAACACGGGCGAACTATAGATCCAGGTTAAGACTCGGCACCAAAAGAGTTCTCTCCAAGATGCCCTTTGTCGCCAAGCTCCTGCGAGCTGCTGTCGCCAAATCGGGCGCCGCCGACGGCACCGCGCCACCAAAGGCGCCGTGCTGTGCTCGCCGTTCCATCAGCCGCCTCAATGTGGTCCCAGGAACACATAGAGGGAAAAGTACGAAACACACACACACACGACTCGATGGCGCGGTGGTTAGAGTTCCCGGCCACCACTATGGCGGTCCGGGTTCGAATCCCACCAACGGCTGAAATAACTTCAGTATCGCTGCGCTGCGTGTCGTTACTCCAACTCGTGGGCGAGGAGTTGTGTGTGTGTGTGTGTGTGTGTGTGTGTGTGTGTGTGTGTGTGTGTGTGTGTGTGTGTGGTCACATCATTACCCATAGATCGGTCACATGTGAGCTCTGAGCTCTCTTCCGGTAGGGTCGTAGTTGTCGATCACGACTCCAACACGTGATCCAAGACCATAGTGAATCGCACACACACAAAACAACCCTAATTCGCTTGCTCGATCTCTCTCAAAAGGGCTGAGACGCTGATGAAAGTCCTCCGGATATATCCAATATATACTGTATCTTGTGGTTCTTAGGGTATATTTCTAATTGAATCTATTTTTTTTTCTAGAAGGCTAATATATTATCTCCCCCCAACCTAAAACGTTGCTGCCATACACCAAAAACAAACGAGTAGGTGACCTTTTGGTCCTTAAATAAGGACAGGAAAAATATATACATACTTTTAAAATAAAAAAAATAAATGGTACGCAATTCTGACACAAAACTAGCTTATAACTGACCGTGGGTGACCTTTTGGTCCTTAAAAAGGACAGGAAAATATATACTTTTAAAATAAAAATTAAATGGTACGCAATTCTGACACAAAACTAGCTTATAACTGATCGTGGGTGACCTTTTGGTCCTTATAAAGGACAGGAACATATATATATATTTTCAAAATAAAAATTAAATGGTGCGCAATTCTGACACAAAAATTCCTTATAACTGACCGTGGGTGACCTTTTCGTCCTTAAAAAGGACAGGAAAATATATATATACTTTTAAAATGAAAAATTAAATGGTAGGCAATTCTGACACAAAAATAGCTTATAACTGACCGTAGGCAAACTTCTGTTTCACGCTGCTACAGTCAGCAGATGTCGGTCTGTGTGCACAGCAAACAAACGTGTTTACGGTCGTCTTTAAAAAGACGCCATGTGAAACATTTTGAAATTTCTGTGCAGTGGGGGAGAAGAAATATATATATATATATATATATATATATATATATATATATATATATATATATACATATATATATATATATATATATATATAGAGCGAGAGAGAGAGAGAGAGAGAGAGGGGGGGGATTCTCTTGTGCAAATGCGGCCTTCACTGCCGATAATAACTTCTATTTCCATTCAACATTAGGCTGTAATATATATATATATATATATATATATATATATATATATATATATATATATATATATACATGCAAAGTAGACCACTTGGAAAAAAGAAACTAAGAAAGCACTGAAGACGTAATATACGAAAGCGCTCTGCTATGTTAGTTTCTTTTTTCCAAATGGTCTACTTTGCATAAGTGAACACTCGTACCCGTGTTCTTATTAGCATATATATATATATATACTGTATGTGTATATATATATATATATATATATATATATATATATATATACATATTAAATTAAACAATAAAAAATAAAATAAAATAAAAAAGTGGGGGTTCAACAAACTACGCACACGCATGGCAAAACCTATTAGGTGGGTCATCTCTTTTGTACCCGAGTTTACTCTCGTCCTTCCAAAGCAGACTCGTACATGAATGTGGCACACTTGAATGTTTTTTTTTTCATACCTAAGTCAATACTTCTACCTTGTTTGGGGGCAGTCGATTCACAAATTACAGTCCATTTGCACTCACTGTTATAAGAACATAAGAATGAAGGAGACTGCAAGAGACCATAAGGCCTACACTAGGCAGCTCCGTATCCATCACCACCTGCCATCCCCATCCATAAAGTTATCTAATCGTTTCTTAAAACAACTGATAGTTTCAGCGCTTACTACATGGTTACTAAGTTTATTCCATTCGTCGACCAGCCTATAAGTAAACCAATTCTTGCCTATTTCCTTTTTAAATCTAAATTTGTCCAGTTTAGAACCATTACTGGGAGTCCTGCCCTGTTGTTTTAATATGATGACCTTGTTTGCATCACCCTTGTTAAAGCCTTTTATCCACTTGAACACCTCTATTAGAAGCACTTCTTATTCTATTCTATATACCAAGAGTTTTTCCCCTTAATGGGGGGTAGCCAAGTCAAGGGCACGTACCTACTCCCACGCCACTTTTCGTTAATCGCGTATATTTTGTCCAGTATATAACCATTACTGGACAAAAGACACATTTAATACATTAGTTTTGACTCTGATGACTGCATCACCACTATCATCATCACAGACTGGCAAGGCGCAGCCTTAAAATCACTCAAAGCCTCACGAGCAATATATATTATTCATTGTTTTAATTCGTAGTCATCTCTATTTGGAAATTAACTAGATATGGCAAGATCTTGAAGTACACAGAAGCTTTAAATCCCTAAGTACTGCACATGGACAAAGTTCCACCACACGGGGTCAAACAAAGGCCGTGGCAGTGACATTTCACCCCCCCCCCAAAAAAAAAAAAAATATATATATATATATATATAAAATAAATAAGAAACTAATAATAAAATAAAACAAATAAGATAAAAACAAATAAAAATAAAATAAAAAACAAATAAAAATATAAAACAAAATGAATAAATAATAAAAATGAATAAATAAATAAATATATTAATAAATAAAATAAACATATTGACGACCCCCCCCCCAGCACCCCTTACTGCCTGTTCTACCTACTGGCTTGCGAAATTATTAAATAGATATAAAAAATATTTTTTAAATGTCCCTACTGCAGAAAGGATAAGAGGAGGGGAGAATATTTCATATTTTGTTAATTCTATCGCAAAGATCATTACAGTAAACTATTCAAGACTTCTTTGACCTCTATTCTTTTTTATTATCATTATTTTGTCAGCCTACAAATACATAGCACGCTTTAAGGAACCAAAATCTCCATTTCGTCTATATTGGCGGGATTCGTGATTCAATCAATCAAATCAGCCATCCTGAGTCCACTGCTGAACAAAGGCCTCCTTCATAGCATTCCATGATTCACACGACCGCGCCATCCTCTGCCACATCACTCCTGCAAACTTCTCAATCTCGTCTCTCCACCTTCTGTCTGGTCTCCCTCTCCCACGCTTCCCATCTCGCGGCGTCCACTCAGTAACACACTTGCTCCATCGCTCATCAGTCGTTCGCACTAACTTACCTGCCCAATTCCACTTCCTCTCTTTTACCGCCTCCACAATATCTTTCACTCTAGTCTGCTCTCTCACCCAACTTGCTCTCTTTCGGTCTCTCAGCGTTATTCCTATCATTGATCTCTCCATTCTCCTCTGTGCTGTCCTTAGTTTTGGTTTCGAGATTATTCGGGCTAAATGGTGTCATCATCATCATCATCATCATCATCATCATCATCTTTTGGATTAATAGGTTTGAGATTCAGGTTTAATGAGTAATGGAAATTGTGAGTAACTAATGATGGTTATGACGAATATTATGATAAGAGGAAGAGGGAGAAGAGGAGGGAAAGGAGGAAATAGATGAGGAGGAGTAAGACGGGGAAGAGGAAGACGCAGGAGGAGGAAGAGGTAGACGAGGAGGAAGAGGAAGATGAGAAGGAAGAGAGAGACGAGGAGGAAGAGGAAGATGAGAAGGAAGAGGAAGATGAGAAGGAAGAGGAAGATGAGAAGGAAGAGGAAGACGAGGAGGAAGAGGAAGATGAGAAGGAAGAGGAAGACGTGGAGGAAGAGGAAGATGAGAAGGAAGAGGAAGACGAGGAGGAAGAGGAAGATGAGAAGGAAGAGGAAGACGAGGAGGAAGAGGAAGATGAGAAGGAAGAATAAGACGAGAACGAGGAGGGGGAGGAGGGAGAAGAAGAGAAAGGAGAAGAGGAGAAAGAGGAAGAGGAGCAAGACGCGGAGGAGAAAGGCGAAGGAAAGGAGGAGGGGGAAGGAGAAAGGAAAGGAATATAACACAACAGAAATCCCTTTACATTAAAGTACGTGTGCGTGTGTGTGTGCGTGTGTGCGCGTGATTCACCATGTTCTTTGGATCACGTGTTGGACTCGTGATCGACAGCTATTTCCCTCTCGGAAGAGAGCTCAGAGCTCATATATATCGCATTCTCTCTGTCTGTCTGTCTGTCCCCGCTCCTTTCATAAAATCTAATGTTTCCTGCTCGTCTATAAATTCTTTCACGTTTCCTTTTCGTTTTATATTTCCTCTTTCCTCCATACCTCTATACGTCGCCGATTAAGAGAGAGAGAGAGAGAGAGAGAGAGAGAGAGAGAGAGAGAGAGAGAGAGAGAGAGAGAGAGAGAGAGAGAGAGAAACAGAGATCTTCAGAAATAATACGCGTTTGTGGTGTGAGGCGTTTGCGGTGGGGTGTGTGTGTGTGTGTGTGTGTGTGTGTGTGTGTGTGTGTGTGTGTGTGTGTGTGTGTGTGTGTGTGTGTGTGTGTGTGTGTGTGTGTGTGTGTGTGTGTGTGTGTGTGTGTGTGTGTGTGTGTGTGTGTGTGTGTGTGTGTGTGTGTGTGTGTGTGTGTGTGTGTGTGTCGGGGCGGGGGGGGAGGCGTGGGAGGTGAGAGGGCTCATTGCGTGCTACAAGAGGCAGGCAATCAGGCAGGCCAGTCAGGCCGCCATCTGTGAGCAACATACTGTACATTCCTTACGCAAGAGCCTGACCGCCACAGCAGCCGCAGCCGCTGCCGCAGCCGCCTCCTACCACCAACGTGTATTATTTCTTACGATATATCAAGATGTCTGACCCACGCATGCACGCAAGCACTATCTCTCTCTCTCTCTCTCTCTCTCTCTCTCTCAATCGACGACGTATAGAGGTATGGAGGAAAGAGGAAATATAAAACGAAAAGGAAACGTGAAAGAATTTATAGACGAGCAGGAAACATTAGATTTTATGAGAGGAACGGGGACAGACAGAGAATGTGATATACAGAGTGAAAGAATAAGAAGGAATGAGAGAGAGAATGAGAGAGAGAGAGAGAGAGAGAGAGAGAGAGAGAGAGAGAGAGAGAGAGAGAGAGAGAGAGAGAGAGAGAGAGAGAGAGAGAGAGAGAGAGAGAGAGAGAGAGAGAGAGAGAGAGAGAGAGAGAGAGAGAGAGAGAGAGAGAGAGAGAGAGAGAGAGAGAGAGAGAGAGAGAGAGAGAGAGAGAGAGAGAGAGAGAGAGAGAGAGAGAGGAGGGCGACTCACCAGAATAAACTCGAACATTTGCCCTTCCTTCATGATAGCCCTCCACCACCACCACTAACCTCAACTCCCTTTTCAATCCCTATTATGAAAGGATTTAGCATATAATCATTTCGAGATGTATATATATATATATATATATATATATATATATATATATATATATATATATATATATATATATATATATATATATATTTGTATATTTCGGCAGCAGGTTTTCCTGTAGACAGGTTTCATTGAAGAAAATAGCAATTGATGCATTGATGATCTTCTTGTGTAGAGTTTCAATACGTCTAAGTATTGACTTGGCTTCAGGAGGTAAGTTTGCTATCGCAGGTCCAAAGGACATGATTCAAACTCAAGAGGGGAGAAGAGTAGCGTTTTACTGGAGCTTGACGTTTCGTACACTATGTACATTTTCAAAAGCAATGTATTCTGACCTTTTGTCATTGCTTTTGAAAATGTACATAGTGTACGAAACGTCAAGCTCCAGTAAAACGCTACTCTTCTCCCTTCTGAGTTTGAATCATGTCCTTTGGACCTGCGATAGCAAACTTACCTCCTGAAGCCAAGTCTATAGTTAGACGTATTGAAACTACACAAGAAGATCATCAATGCATCAATTGGTATTTTCTTCAATATATATATATATATACATATATATATACATATACATACATATATATATATATATATATATATATATATATATATCAATTCAGCCATCCTGAGTCCACTGCTGAACAAAGGCCTCCTTCATAGCATTCCATGATTCACACGACCGCGCCACCCTCTGCCACGTCACTTCTGCAAACCTCTCGATCTCGTCTCTCCACCTTCTGTCTGGTCTCCCTCTTCCACGCTTCCTATCTCGCGGCGTCCACTCAGTAACACACTTGCTCCATCGCTCATCAGTCGTTCGCACTAACTTACCTACCCAATTCCACTTCCTCTCTTTTACCGCCTCCACAATATCTTTCACTCTAGTCTGCTCTCTCACCCAACTTGCTCTCTTTCGGTCTCTCAGCGTTATTCCCATCATTGATCTCTCCATTCTCCTCTGTGCAGTCCTTAGCTTTGTTTCCATCGTCTTCCTTAGTTTCCAAGTCACCCGTAGATTATTGCTGGCAGAATGCACTGATTGTAAACTTTACATTTCAAACATAAAGGTAGAGAGCCTCTCAGGATTTTATCATACTTACCAAACACTTTCCAACCAATTGTAATACATCTTTTTGTTTCATTACAAGGATCTTCGGTTATTTTCACCATCTGGCCTAAATAATTATACTCTTCAACTTCATCAAGACTCACCATATATGTGTGTGTGTGTGTGTGTGTGTGTGTGTGTGTGTGTGTGTGTGTGTGTGTGTGTGTGTGTGTGTGTGTGTGTGTGTGTGTAATATGTTTTTACAACACCATGGGTCGTATCTTCCTTGTGTGACCACTTTATTCGCGTTGAAGTATATTTTTCAGACCATAACCAACGCTGGTGTCCTTGGAGGAAATCTATCGATCCGAAGAACTGGAGTCACAGAAGTGGCGAAAGAGGAAGTGGCAGGAAGTGGCGAAAGAGGAAGTGGCAGGAAGTGGCAAGAAGGATGAATTACTCTCCACTCGTATAATATATGCTTCAAGACTGTGGGCCATGGGCGTCATTACAATCCCTAAGATATTCACTCCCTACGACATGTAGTCAATATACCATACAAGGACGAAGACGAAGAGGAGGACGAGGAGGAAGAGGACGAGGAGGAAGAGGACGAAGGGGAGGATGAGGATGAGGACGAAGAGGAGGAGGAGGAAGGGGACGAAGGGGAGGAGGAAGAAGAGGACGAAGGGGAGGAGGAGGAAGAGGACGAAGGGGAGGAGGAGGAGGATGAGGATGAGTAGGGGGATGAGGAGGAGGACGCGGAGCAGTGGGAGGAAAACTTGGAGGAAACCAAAAAGAATCTCGTCAATGAAAATGTATTTCATAAGAATCCGAGACAGAAGCACCGCCGACCAAGTCCAGTCCACGGCCATCGGGAGCTCTCTCTCTCTCTCTCTCTCTCTCTTTCTGAAGGGCTGTGAACCTTCACTGCCTTGGATCGAAGACTGACGGGACGATTTGAATTTTATTATAAAAAATTAATTTCTCTCTCTCTCTCTCTCTCTCTTTCTCTGAAGGGCTGTGAACCTCCACTGCCTTGGATCGAAGACTGACGAGACGATTTGAATTTTATTATAAAAAATTAATTTCTCTCTCTCTCTCTCAAGGGCTGTGAACCTTTACTACCTTGGATCGATGACTGACGGGACGATTTGAATTTTATTATAAATAATTAATTTATATACATATACCATACATAATATATATATATATACCCTATATAAACTGCATCTTAACTTTCTGTAAGCATTCTGCTGAAGAGGACTACAGACAGTAGTCGAAATATACAGTTTCCCTTTATTTCCGTTATTATTTCTCCGACAGTGGGTTTATAGTGTATATTATATATATATATATATATATATATTTATATATATATATATATATATATATATATATATATATATATATATATAT
The DNA here is from genome assembly GCF_046742065.1 of Oratosquilla oratoria. Taxonomy (NCBI): domain Eukaryota; kingdom Metazoa; phylum Arthropoda; class Malacostraca; order Stomatopoda; family Squillidae; genus Oratosquilla; species Oratosquilla oratoria. The sequence goes on along the minus strand of NC_134817.1, from coordinate 20,412,420 downwards.
AATTGTTGCCTCTAGTTCTGTTGACTGGACACCCACGGACCCAAAGTGGTAAGCCATAATCTCCTCCAACTCCCTCCTCCCACCTCTTCACTCATCAGTCTTACTGGTTCCTTTACCCAACCCTTCCCACATCCTTCTCCTTCCCTCCCTCCCACAACACTCTCTCTCTCTCCTTAAACTCCTGATCCCTCCCCCTTGTAATTCCCTCCCTCCCTCATTTACTCGTTCCCGCTTCTCCGATTACGTGTCGTATTATTCTCATGCGGGGGCGGGAAGGACTGCATGATCCTCTTCCTTGCTTGCTTGCTTGCTGGGTCCATTCCCCCCCCCCTGTTTCTCCCCCCCTCCTCTCCCCCCCCCTACCTCCACTCCTCTTCACCCCGTCCCCTGTTCCCCCCCGGAATCCTCAGAGCGTTTTCGTAGCGATGGAGCAAGTGTGTTACTGAGTGGACGCCGCGAGATGGTAAGCGTGGATGAGAGAGACCAGGCAGGATGTGGAGAGACGAGATTGAAAATTTTGCAGGAGTGACTTGGCAGAGGTTGGCGCCGTCGTGAGAATCATGGAATGCTTTGAAGGAGGTCTTTGTTCAGCAGTGGATTCAGGATGGCTGATTTGATTGATTGGTTGATCCGATTCGTAGCGCAAAACCGCTCCTCCGGGCCCCCGGCCTTCTGTAAGTTGCTTGAGCCGAACAAGACAAGGTTTGCACCGCAATGAAGAGAGGGAAGAGAGAGAGGGAGGGTGGGAAGGAGGGAGGTAGGAGGGTGAGGAGGAAAATAGAACACAAAGAGGAGAAAGACGGAGAAGAGGGCTGAGAACAATGAAGACAAGGATTGGCGAGTACAGACGAGGAAGATAAAAAGGAGAAACAAGAGGAGGAGGAGCAGTAGGAGGAGGAAGAAGAGGGGGAGTGAGGGTGGGGAGGAGGAAAGCGAGTGAGTTGTTGAGATGAAATGAATACCTTCCTCTTCTTCAGATCGCATCCCGCGTTCCCGTGGTGCCCCACTGGGGGAAACTTGTGGACCAATTACGAACTCCTTCACGGGGACTTCGTCAACAAGCTGTTCCCTCCCGATGTTCCACGGACCACCTCGGGGGCCGCTGATCTCCACAAGTGGGACCCCCCCCCCCCAAAAAAAAAAAGAAAAGAAAAAAAATTAGTGGTAGTTAGTGGTTACCTAGCGATTCTTTTCAGTGTTGGAAAGCGGTCTCTCCAAGGAACAGCAAGACATAAAAGTCTGGGATACGTGGGGGAAACATACCTGGAACTCCCCCGGTCTGTTAAACACTCAATGAAAGCTCCTGTTAGCATGAGGGCGTGGGCACTCCGAGTCCACTGCTGAACAAAGACTTCTCCCAACTCGAGCCCATCTCGCTTTGCAAACAGCGAATCGCTGTCTCCTTCATTCTTAAAGAAATCCTCCCAATTAGAGGAGGAGGAGGAGGAGGAGGAGGAGGAGGAGGAGGAGGAGGAGGAGGAGGAGGAGGAGGAGGAGGAGGAGGAGGAGGAGGGGTGTTCTGACTGCAAATATTTTAACCAGTCACTACTTCTGGGGGGTTGAAGCGACACCCCTACGGACCAGAGCCACGCTGTTCTTTTATGACTGGGTATTTGTCTCCTTGCAAATTGGAATACTGATCACCTTTAACTTCGGCAATCCTATTTCTTTTCTTTTCCTAAACTCTTCTCGACTCAGCCTCTTTGGCGCGATATCGTCGCTATGGATAGAAACGCTTATCGATTATCGGCGACGAAGTACAAAATTCTCCTCCCGGCGAAACCCTAGAGGGCCCCGACACCGCCAGCGGCGCCGCAAGCTGAACCCTCTTCCTCCTCCTCCTCCTCTTCCTCCACCTCCTCCTCCTCCTCCTGAGGCTGCCGGCACCGGCCCCGATGCCAGCGTGCCGCCCCACCCGCGTCACCACAAGCGGTTTGTGCAACATGTGGCACTGTTTCGATGACTGGCACTCTCGCCTTTCCTTCCAGAGTTCCCTTCCGTTCCAAGTCTCCCACGAACTCCTTGTGTGGCACTCCCAAAATTTGAACAAGAAAAAGGCAAGAACTGGTCAACGAATGGAACAGATTTAGTAACCATGTAGTGAGCGCCGAAGTTGTCGGTTATTTAAAGAAGATTAGATAACTTTATGGGTGGGGATGATAGGTGGTAATGGACATCGAATTGCCTAGTGTAGGCCTTATGGTCTCTTGCGGTCTCTTCATTCTTATGTTCAAAGCTGGTCCTCTCCCTTTCCTTCCAGCACGCTTCACCCTCCAGCCTTCGCATTGTCCGGTTGACACTCGTCTTCCTTCCTTCCAGTTCCCTTTTCAGACTCTTCGATGTCTTCCAGAATCTTCATGACCCCTTCAAGAGGTACTTGCACCGTCCCGTTGTCACTCGTCTTCCTTCCTTCCAGTTCCCTTTTCAGACTCTTCGATGTCTTCCAGACTCTTTGATGTCTTCCAGACTCTTCATGACCCCTTCAAGAGGTACTGGCATCGTCCGGTTGTCACTCGTCTTCCTTCCTTCCAGTTCCCTTTTCAGACTCTTCGATGTCTTCCAGACTCTTTGATGTCTTCCAGACTCTTCATGACTCCTTCAAGAGGTACTGGCATCGTCCGGTTGTCACTCGTCTTCCTTTCTTCCAGTTCCCTTTTCAGACTCTTCGATGTCTTCCAGACTCTTTGATGTCTTCCAGACTCTTCATGACCCCTTCAAGAGGTACTGGCATCGTCCGGTTGTCACTCGTCTTCTTTCCTTCCAGTTCCCTTTTCACTCTTCGATGTCTTCCAGACTCTTTGATGTCTTCCAGACTCTTCATGACCCCTTCAAGAGGTACTGGCATCGTCCGGTTGTCACTTGTCTTCCTTCCAGTTCACTTTTCAGACTCTTCGATGTCTTCCAAACTCTTTGATGTCTTCCAGACTCTTCATGACCCCTTCAAGAGGTACTGGCATTGTCCGGTTGTCACTCGTCTTCCTTCCACTTCCCTTTTCAGACTCTTCGATGTCTTCCAGACTCCTTGATGTCTTCCAGACTCTTCATGACCCCTTCAAGAGGTACTGGCATCGTCCGGTTGTCACTCGTCTTCCTTCCTTCCTTCCAGTTCCCTTTTCAGACTCTTCGACGTCTTCCAGACTCTTTGATGTCTTCCAGACTCTTCATGACCCCTTCAAGAGGTACTGGCATCGTCCGGTTGTCACTCGTCTTCCTTTCTTCCAGTTCCCTTTTCAGACTCTTCGACGTCTTCCAGACTCTTTGATGTCTTCCAGACTCTTCATGACCCCTTCAAGAGGTACTGGCATCGTCCGGTTGTCACTTGTCTTCCTTCCTTCCAGTTCACTTTTCAGACTCTTCGACATCTTCCAGACTCTTTGATGTCTTCCAGACTCTTCATGACCCCTTCTTTTGTTTTTGGCGTCTCTTTACCGACTCCCTTCGCTCTTTTTCTCTCTCTCCTCTTCTTATTTCGCAACCCTCTCTCTTCATTCCTCCATTAAACTCGCCAACCTGTGGTCTTCGGAGTGTGTTCTCCCGTTATAAGTATAGATATTAATGTTCTTCGTGTTATTTAATGTCCAAGACTCCATTTTCCTTTCTTCCTTTTACATCTCTCCCCACACCCTCCATTTACACTTTGGTATTTCGCTTCCATTACAAACTCCGCTTCTACAATTTGGCACTCCATGAAACTCCAAGGCGCCTCGTACTCGCCCCATTCCACACTCCGCACACGTTATTCCTTCCCTTCCTACTCCACCCCTTCACACTCCACTTCCTCCCAAACCACGAAAAAATAAATAAATTACAATAGAGCTGCCTAGGTCCGAGCGACAAGCCCCGCCAACGAAGAAATAGAGATAGATAGCGAGAGAGAGCGAGAGAGATGGAGAGAAGAGGGGAGAAGAGGGAGAGAAGAGGGGAGGAGAGGAGACGGAGAAGAGAGGGAGAGAAAGAGAAGACGGAGAAGAGAGGGAGAGAAAGAGGAGAAAGAGAGGAGGGGGAGAGGAGAGGGATAGGAGAGAAGAGAGGAGGGGGAGAGGAGAGGGATAGGAGAGAAGAGAGGGAGAGAAAATTGAGCTGCTACCAGCCGATTCTATTTAGCTGAGGGAACGCCCTCCACCCCCCACCCCCACCCCGCCCCGGCTTCCGCAGAGAAGGGGTTAAAATCTTGCATCCTCCAGACCGCCCCCCCCGAAGCTCCACCCCCCTTACTTCATTCCCCCCAAACCTCGCCCCTTTTCTCCCCCATCTTCTCTTCTTTCCAACCCTCTAGATAAAATCTCTCCAAACTCCGCCCCCTTACCACCCTTCACTCCCGACCCCGCCTCCACAAGAACGGGGCCCCCCTATTACACCCTTAACGGGATCTTACACGATTACGCGTATCGCCCTGATCTCAATCCATCAAGCTGTCTGTTAACTTCCTCCTCCTCCTCTTCCTCCTCCTCCTCCACCCTCGGACTCTGATTCTCATGTTACCCTCGACCCAGCTTGACCCGAGACGGAGAGGTCGAGGGAGAGGTCAGACTCCTCTGGTGCCCGAATTGTCGCCGGTTCGAATCCTGCACTAGAGAAGAAGAGTCTGTCCACCTGCCCGACCGCGACCCTATTCACTTCGCCTCAAGCCTGTCCCCTGGGCCGAATAAAATCGTCCTGAATTAGCCTGAAGAAAAAGCGTGAAGGGCGCCACAGCGGTGAAGTAGCTACAGAGTCCCAGGTTCCTCCTCCTCCTTCTCCTCCTCCTCCTCCTCTTCATCGTCTTTTGGGCCTCTCGACGGCGCCCTCCCCAACAATAGACCTCCTCTCCTTGTGTTACCAACGCCACTTCGACCTTGGTCCCTCCCCTACCTCCTCCTCCCCTCCCCTCCCTCCTCTCCCCCTCCCCTCCCCTATATCCTTCCCTAACCCCCTCACCTACACCCTCCCTCCCCTCCCCTCCCTCCTCTCCCCCTCCCCTCCCCTATATCCTTCCCTAACCCCCTCACCTACACCCTCCCTCCCCTCCCGTATCTCCTCCTCCCCTACACCCTCCCTCCCTTCCCCTTCCGTACTTCGTTCCTTTACCTTTCCTCCCTAAAACCTCTTCCTTTCCTAACATCCTCCCTCCCCTCCCCCTCACCTCCCCTATATCCTTCTCTACCACCTCCCCTCCCGTATATCCTCCCCTACACCCTCCTTCCCCTTCCCTTCCCTACTCTATTCCTTTACCTTCCCTCCCTATATCCTTCTTTTCCTTTCCTTACACCTTTACCGCCCCCTCCCTTCCCCTACACCTTTCATTCTCCCTATATTCTTCCCTAACCCTCCTTACACTCTTACCCATAGCATTTCCCTAACCCCTTTCCTTGTCCATGAAGTTACCAATTCCCTTCACATTCTCATTTATACATATATATACCAAAGGCTTTTTCCCCCTACACGGGGGGTAGCCTAAAAGAAAAAGGCATAGAAACCACTCCCACCCATTCCATTTCCTATATATTCCACCCCCTCCACCCTCCTCCCTCCCTCATATCTTGGCACCTCACACATAAAAAAAAAAGGGGGGGGCAAAATCCACAGACGGCACAGGTTCGAACCCAAGAACTCCGTGACAACAGGAGCCAAGCACTCTACCCACCCGACCACCACGTCCCTCCTCGGGGTGGGGGTGGGGGGGCAGCCTCCAACGTGGAAACAATACACATACGAACTCCCCCCCCAAGCCCTTCTCCCCCTACCGCACACAGCATCCCCCCCCTCTCCGCCCCCTTAGCCTCAGCCATTGAACCTCTACTCTCCCCGGCCACAATGTGTGATAATAAGTCCCTTGTCTCCCCCCATCAAGGGGGCTATTCAATCCCAGCCTCCCCCCCACACACACTCCCCCCCTCCCCCCGGCAGTATGATAATGCACTCCTCCGTTATCCTCGGAGGAGACTAGATCGCCCTCTTTCCTCACTCCCCATTCCTCATTTTCCTTCTCCTCTTCCACTTCGCCCTCCTCCTCCTCCTTCTCCTCTTTCTCCTCCTCCTCCTTCTCTTTCTCCAGAGGCCCCCTTTTCCTCCTCTCCCTCCCCAGCGCGTATTCCCACGACCGACGCCGCGCCTAATTAATGGACTTTCGTAAGTCCTTTGACTTGATGACGGTCTTGACAGATCTCGTTTCAGCAAACACTATAAGGCGATAGTATTCCGCTGCGGGGACGGCCAGGGAGGCAGGGGCCAAGGACTTGTGTGTTTAGGGACCTAGGGAATCAAGCTAGGGACCAGGGAAAAAAAAAAGGGTCCTTAGGGACTAGGGACCCAGACCAGGGACCAGGATGCTGATGGATTAAGGACCACGGTTCAGGTACTAGGGACTCAGACCAGGGACCAGGATGCTGATGGATTAAGGACCACGGTTCAGGTACTAGGGACAAGGGATTAAAAGGCAGGGGCCAGGGACCAAGACAGGGACCAAGAATGAAGATGCTAACCCCTTAGGTACTGATTTTCATTTATTATTAGTTATATGTCCAATTTATTATTTAATTTACTGTTTACCTGTTTGTTTATTATTTAACTATACCTATGCATTTTATTTATGTATTCTATTTATTTACATTATTATATTTTTTTTATTTATATTTTTTATTATCAATATGATTTTTTTTTTTCGCATCCGACCTAGATATGGATCAAAAGGTCTCCTGTCGGCATGCTCCGCCTTTGTAATCCTTTGAAATCGCCTGACGACATCGGGAATCGAAAGGTAAAGTGCCGTCCGGTAGGGAAGGGGTTTATGTTATCTCGCTTAACCCCGCTGAACCCGATTATGTTAATATGGAGGACCTCGGTTAATGCCTCTTTTACTTCATATCGGAAAATTCTTTGCCGATCAAGGACCTTCCCCCCCCCATCCATTCTTTTGCGGTTTGGAAGGTACCGGCATCCCCCCACGCCCCCCCCCATTCTTCCTCTCATGTCTCCTTTTCCCCCTCCCTCCCCTTCTCTCTCCCCACTTCCCCCACCCACACCCATTCTTCCTCTCATGTCTCCATTCCCCCTCCCTCCCCCTCTCTATCCCCACTTTCCCCCACGCCCCCCATTCTTCCTCTCATGTCTCCTTTCCCCCCTCCCTCCCCTCTCTCTCTCCCCACTTCTTCCTTTCGTCTCCCCCCTCTCTCTCCCTCCACTTCTTCCTTTCAATGTTCATGTCTCCCCCTTACCCCACCTCTCTCTCTCTTTCTCTCTCTCTCTCTCTCTCTCTCTCTCTCTCTCTCTCTCTCTCTCCCCCTCCACTTCTTCCTTTCAATTTTCATGTCTCCCCCTACCCCACCTCTCTCTCTCTTATCTCACCCGTATGGGGTACTGACATGAATTTATGTAGTCGATACTGCAGACACTATAGCGATAACAGAGTCAAGCAGCATTCTTTCACGGCTGGAGACTCATCTCAAATAAAAAGAATAAATAAAAATAAATAAATAAATAACAATAATCACTTGTAACTTGTCCCACCGCTCGTTCCCCGAAGCTCTTGTGGCTCGGCACTGTCCTCCTCAAGGAATGAAGCCGATGTCTGTTTCTGGTGGAATACCAAGTGCCTGACAACATTCATCCCTCCGCCTTCCAACACTGGGGCCAGGCTCCCATATCCCACCCATCCACCTCCTCCTCCGACCCCGTTTCTGGTTCAGACAGATAACGAGAAGGCAACAAGACATTTGGCAGGCAAGTGCTCAACCAGGAAGAGAAGAGGAAGAGGAGGAGGAGGAAGAGGAAGAGGAGGAGGAAGATGAGGAGGAGGAAAACGAGATGTGATGGAGTCTGGATGGGAGGGGAAGTGAGAGAGGATTAGGGGTAGATTGAAGTAGGATAGGAGGGAGGTAGGGAGAGGATGGGAGGAAGGTGAGGTACGAGTAAGGAATGGAGATGGGGGGTAGAATGGGATGGTGGTTATCCGGGTGGGGGGAAGGGAGGGAGGTGGGGGGTGCAGAAGAGCCGGGAGAAGGGAGTAGGCGGGGAGGGTAGGACGGAAGGGAAGGATAGAAAGGGAGGGAAGAGGAAGGAAGGAGAGAAGGGGTGTGGAGGGGAGTGGAAGGGAAAAGGGGAGGGGAGGGATATGTCCTTAATGTGATCCCCCCAATCCCCCCATCCGGTAATTCTCCTTCATGGCCCACCCACCCACCCACCCTTCCTTCCTCCCCGGCCGATGACCCAAGCCGTTACCCAACCCAAACCATCTAAGGACTCTCCCGGTTCCTTTCGCGGCCATTCCCGGCCCTAATCCCGGTGCCGGGAAGTGTCGCCCGTAGACTACACTTCGAACAACCTCTTCTCCGGATCCCCCCCTCCCCCCTCCCCCCTCCGCCTAGTTCGAAGAGCGGTCTGCTCTCTGTCCGTTCTTCCCGAGGCCAATTACCAAGGGTGCGGGGGCGCTGTCTCCTGCTTTGTAATGGAGATTTATATCTATTTATTTATTTATCTATTTATTTTCATCTAATTATTTATGTTATTTGCAGGGATATATATACCTGCCCGGACATTAACTCAGTCAACCACTAACTGCGGAATGAGTGGCCTCGTAGCTGCCTAGTGTAGGCCTTATGGTCTCTTGCAGTCTCCTTTATTCTTATGTTCTTATATGTCAATGAAACTACTTCCAGAATGAGAAATTGTTTCCTGAGGGCTCATCTTTCTCTTGCATCCCCAGGAACTCAATATATATATATATTGATATATATATAGTTGCGAGCCTTACGTTCCCCAAGCTCTTCAGAAGATCCCGCAAGCGCTCTCCCATCACCAAGTGGTGTTGCTATTTTCTGAACGGTTCGTTCAAGACCGGCAATTCTTGTACTGCACGTACGAGACACTTTGAAAACAGAAGCTGTGCTTGATCAAGCACGTACACAGCCCAGACCCCTTTTCAAAAAACTCAATTCTCTTTTTAACATCATCACCATCAGCTAGGGCTACCGAACAAGCTAATTCTTGATCCCAGGGCTTCTCTGCATTTTCAAGAAGCCTACAAAAACCAAAAATTCCTTTGGGCTCACATGTATGACAACAAAGGAGCCAATGGACAGTCACCGCATACAAGGCTGAGCCTAAAAAAAATGCAATTTTTTGGGGGTTGCCGATCACTGTCCTAAGACAAGCCTTCCAATTACGATGTCGAAGTTAATACAAGGTCGACGAAGGTCACCGTAACCGTGACCCTTTACTTAGAGGTCACAGTAGGTCACCGTAACCGTGACCCTTCAACTCTTGGTATTGGTATGGGGAGCGAAGTGGTATACTCGTATGGCTACAATATTACAGGTCCCGACAAACAGTACGAGTCAGGATTTCATCACCGCAATCACGACATCTCTACCACCGATAATATCACCACCACCGCCATAATCATTACCAGAACCAGTATCACCAGCTTTACCCCTAAATACCACTTCTTTCACCACAATCACATCTAGTACCTACCATCGCTACCATACCTAGCCATCACCACCACTACTACTACCACCACCACCACCATCATATCCCCCAAACTGCCGCCGTCTCGCCAGACGAGCGCCAGCATGTCTGTGTGTGTAATGTTGGTCTCCCTTCTCCCTTCCCCTCCTCCTCTCTTCCTCCTACTTTCACCGTCACTGGTCAGCAGAAGCAGTAGCGGCCCAAGGATTCTGCAGTGACACCGACAGACTCACCACAACCACCACTACCACCGCCGCCACCACAAAGACTACCACAACCGGCTCACCTTCACCACCACCATCACATGACCATCACCACCACCACGACAAAGACTACCACCACCAGAATCCCCTTTCACCATCACCACCACTACCGCCATCACCAGACCACTTACACCACCGCCCCCATACCCACCATCATAACCCCATTCGATGTCACTGAGTTCGGAGAGCGTCATCGACCTGAAGAGGCCCAGATTCGAAGAGGTTCCTCGCCACACAGTTTTATTCTGGCTCAACCCAAACGACTTTAATAAGATTGGGGAGGTCTCAGGGACCAAGCCTTCGGCTACACAACCTTCATGAGGTCGGTCACGCTATCACCCTCACTACCGGAACACCTCAGAGCTATCACCTCCACTAGACCCGACCCATCGGCACCAGACACCCGATCTACATCTCATCCATTCCATCATCCTGTCACGGTCGCCATCTCCTCTCCGGCACCATGGCCATCCCTCGTGTTTCATGACAACACGAAAACTACGAAGAACGTCATATTTGGTAAAAAAAAAAAAAAAGGCTTCAACACTCAAGCGACTGAGGGGGTGGGGGTGGGGATGGGTGTCCCCTTATATGAATAAAATCGCCTGAAGACAAGACGTACTTTGTACATTCTATGCAGGTGTGGGATGACCTCCCTTCGCCTGAACTGAACGAATTGCCCCTCCCAACTCGTAAAACCAATTTGTCAATTGCCACGACCATTCCCCACCACCACCATCACCGGTGCCATCCCTAGCACCATAACGCTGCTCCCATGCCCCTTTATTTTGTATACTCCTTGGCCGGAATACATTAAAGCAGCCAGGGTGTGGCTGTCTGTTTGTTTGTCTGTCTGTCTGTCTCCAGCCACTGCCCGGGTGCGACAGTCTGGCGACTTGGTCGACATGAACCTCCTCCTCCTCCTCTCCGTCCTCTCTATGGTCTCTCCCTTCCTCCCCTCCCCCTCCTCCTTCCCCCCACCCGTCTCCTTCCAGTCCTTCTCCATTTCCGTATCTCTCTCACCGCTCAATCAAGCCCACGTCCTCCTCAGCCCTCAAGTTATTACTTGAGCGAGGGCCTGATTCACTCTTGGGTCTTCACCAAAACCTGCCCCCGAGTCTGCCCCCTCCCACTCCCCACCCCCAAGGACTCCGGGTCACCATAGGGCCTACAAACGTGAGTACAAGTCAGTCTTCCCTTCAAGAGTCCACAGCTAGATAAAGACCTTCCCCTACCACGACTCGCACGTCTGTGCCAATCTCCGATACGTCACTCCTGCAAACTTCTTTGTCCCGTCCCTTCACCTTCTGGCTGGTGTCACTCTTTCACGCTTCCCAGTTCGTGGCGTCCAGTCATACCATTATCACCCATTCTCCTTTTTGGCTGCTTCCCTGCTGCCTAATTCCATTGCCGCCTCCATAATATCTTTCACTCCAGTCTGCTCTCTTGCCCCGGAGTGCCTTCTTCCTGGCTTCCAGCACTAAATTCCCAGCCCCGATCTCTCCATTGCTATATATGCAATCCCTATAGTTTTGCCTGTATCGTCTTTGCTCATTTTCTATATTTCATATCCACAAACCATAGATGTCACAATGCAGAATACAGAAAAAAAAGGAAACCCCCTTCCGTACTGAGTAGTACTTTATCCTGGCTGCCGCCATGCTATTTTATTCACCTGGGGGGTGAACTCTTCGGCAGTTCGCGAACTCGCTCAGTCCCGAAGTCAACCCCGGTCTTCCTCTATTGAGGCGCTTCCTTCACAAACTCCCCCCGACTCCTCCACTCCCACTCCTTCCTTCCTCCCCGTCTTCCTCTACTGGGGAGCTCCCTTCACATACTCCCCCACCCGCCTCCTTCACTCCCACTCCTTCCTTCCTTCCTCTACTGAGCCTCCTTCACAAACTCCCCCGCCTCCTCCACTCCCATTCCTTCCTTCCTTCCTGCCTCCCCGTCTTCCCCTCCTGAGGAACTTCTTTCACATACTCCTTCGCCTCTTTCCACTCCCATTCCTTCCTTCTTTCACAAACTCCACCGCCTCTTCCTCCTCTTCCACTCCTTCCTTCCTTCCGGCACGTTCCCATTCCTCGAGGGCCACCGAAGTCCCGCCGATATGAAGGCGTGGCTGACGGCGACGCTGACGCAGGAGACTGCAGGAGATTTTCGGTTCGTTTAAGGAAGGCGTGGTTATCGTTAAAGGTGGCGCTACGGGTAGAGTGGAAGAGCGGGGGTTCCCCTCGCCTGAATGAAGAAGTCTGGTGCAAGAATATAAATAACTGAAGTCACACGCAGTCAAAGGATTACAAATATTTTCACATCGTAGGACATACATACATACATATACCAAAAGCTTTTTCCCCCTTACACGGGGGGTAGTCTACATCGTGGGAGCAATAAATAAATAAAAAATAAAAATAAAATAAAAAAATAAACGAATAAAATAAAACAAAAATATTAACCATAATAATAATAATGAATAAATAAAATAAAACAAAATTAAAATTTTCTCACCATGAGCAGCATCTGCGAATGCGCATACATGTGTGCATGTTCGCGCGTGCGTGCGTACGTATACATATGTACGCGCATACGTGCGTGTCCGAAGCCTCTGCTTCCAGGCGGCGAGCACGAAAGCGCCCAGCACGAAAGCGCGTAAATGGCTTTGCGTCGAAGTGGAGCGAAGCTAAACGAATCGAAGTCAGCGGGGATGAGGATGGGATAAGGGCGGGTCGGGGCGGGGGCAGAGTCACGTGATACTGCCTAAGATGTGATTATCCATAATTACGATGCAAATAAATCCGCCTTCATCCTCTTCAACTATCGAGGAGTTGTCCACTAGTTCGAGTGCTCGGCTCGGCAAAACACGCAAAGGGGAAAGATCCCGAAGGATGCAAGAATTTACCAATCCTTCGATGAATTGGAAACGATGCAAAATGGGCTGATAATCACCCAAAGGACGATCTTAGAGTCTAAGAAGAGTTCGAACTGCAAGAGCACGGAATACTTCGTCTTGTAAAAGGGGCTCTTCTTCGTCTTGTACAACGATACTTCGTCCTATACACGGGGATCTTCCTCGTCTTGCACAACGATATTTCGTCCTATACACGGGGTTCTTCCTCCTCTTGTACAACGATACTTCGTCCTATACGAACAAATGTCGTCCTATATCAAGGGTAGGCAACCTTTTTGCGCGCGCGTGCCATAATAGGACAACCTTCGATGCGAAGAGTTTCTCACGTGCCAAATGACCTTGCTGGGAACTTTTTATTGTTTACTATCTTTTAAGTATTGAGAGAGAGAGAGAGAGAGAGAGAGAGAGAGAGAGAGAGAATTAAATATTTGAAAGGGTGATTTGTTAGTAAAATCTAGTGAATCAATATTTACTTTAGGTTGTTTGCCTTTAAAAGCAATTCTAGCTGTCATATTAAGTCACACAATTCAAAGTCGCACATTTTAACAAAAAGTAGACAATAATTCTTAATTTCACAGTTTTATCAGAAGCTTACGTTTATGGCAAATATGCCGAACGGCTGGCTTAACCAACTTTTGATAAGATAAATTTAATGCGGTCACTGAAAATCATGTAATCACTTGGGATAACTAAAGCCTTTTGTGGTGTGAGCTTTATGCTTTGCTTAGATAAGAACGTAAGAATGAAGGAGAATGCGAGGGACCATAAGGCCTAAACTAGCCAGTTCCATGTCCATTACCACCTATCATCCCCATCCATAAAGTTGTCTAACAGTTTCTTAAAACAACCGATAGTTTCAGCGCTCACTACATTGTTACTAAGTCTATTCTATTCGTCAATCACTCTATTAGTAAACCAATTCTTTCTTATTTCCTTTTTAAATCTAAATTTGTCCAATTTAAATCCATTACTGCGAGTCCTGCCCTGTTGTCTTAATATGATGACCTTGTGTGCGTCATCCTTGCTAAAGCCTTTGATCCATTTGAACACCTCCATTAGAGCACCCCGCACTCTGCGTCTTTCCAGAGAGTTTAAGTTAAGGGATCATTCTGAGTTCGTCACGCTGTCTAGCCACCTGATGAATGACAAACTGTATAAAATCATATTCTGTTAAGGCGAAATACAAAACTCAGGAAATAAGTTGTCGGTTGTCATATTTGGCACGCGTGCCGACGGTTGTCCGCTCCTTCCCTATACATTTTTCTTCCTCGCTTTATCCGGCAATAGATCGTCCTATACAAGAGATTCTTATTAGTCTTATACGACGTAATTCCGTCCTATACAATGTATTCTCCCTCGTTTTATACGACGTACCTCCGTCCTATACAATGTATTCTCCCTCGTTTTATACGACGTAACTCCGTCCTATACAATGTATTTTCACTCGTTTTATACGACGTACCTCCGTCCTATACAAAGTATTCTCCCTCGTTTTATACGACATACCTCCGTCCTATACAATATATTCTTCCTCGTCTTATACGACGTACCTCCGTCCTATACAATGTATTTTTTCTCGTTCTATACACCAGCTCGTCCTTTGTAACGAACTCCTCTTCTGTTCTTTTAAGGCGTGGATCAGACTAATTCAAACCTTACCCGTGAGACCAGAGACTCTCTCCTCCACTTCCTCCTTCCTTCCTTCTCCTCCTCCACTTTGTTCTTTTGAATCCTGTTAACATTTCCAGGTTTCAAAGGCTCGTCAATCCCTCCCCACCTGTGTGTGCGTGTGTGTGTGTGTGTGTGTGTTTGTGTGTGTGTGTGTGTATTCACCTTGGTCTTTGGATCACGTGTTGGACTCGTGACCGACAGCTATTTCCCTTCCGGAAGAGAGCTCAGAGCTCGTATGACCGATCTATGGGTAATGCTAGGGCCTTACACGCACACACACACCCCAACTCCCCGCCCACGAGAGTCGGAGTAAGGACTCGAAGCGCAGCGATACTGAAATAATTTCAGCCCTGGGCAGGATTCGAACCAGGTACCACCGGCACCACCGTCCTGGCAGTCTAGTACTCTACCAACCGCGCCACCGTGTGTGTGCGTGTGTGTGTGTGTATGGGTGTGCTATATATATACATACACCCTCCCCTATCTGAGGGCATCCTACCTCTCTTTCAACAAATCTGCACTTATGAACACTGTATGTATGTATGTATGTATGTATGTATGTATGTATATGTATACGGATATGTATGCACCTATGTACCCATGTATGCAAAATGTTATTTGCTTGACTGGTTATTCCAGTCCTCCTCCTTCTCCGACACACCCTTCCTCTTCCTCCTCCTCCTCCTCCTCTTCTTCCTCCTCCTCCCCCACGGCTTCAGAGGCCAAGTGACCCTTTCATTAAACACCGACCACGTTTACAGGATCATTCTTCATTGCATCAGGTCAACCACCCACGATGAACGGAACCTGTTCCCCTCCCTTCCCCCTCACACACACACACACACACACACACACACACACACACACACACACACACACACACACACACACACACACAGGTCTGAAATAATTTCAGTGTCGTTGCGCTGGGAGTCGTTACTCCAACTCTCGTGGGCAGGGAGTTGAGTTGTGTGTGTGTGTGTGTGTGTGTGTGTGTGTGTGTGTGTGTGTGTGTGTGTGTGTGTGTGTGCGCGCGCGTGTAAGGTCACAGCATTATCCATAGATCGGTCATATACGAGCTCTGAGCTCTCTTCCGGGAAGGAAATAGCTGGCGATCACGAGTCAAACACGTGATCCAAGACCATGGTGGAAAAACACATACACACACACACCCGAGAGACTCTATTCTGTCTTGTCCCCAGACGATTTCTCACTAAGATTAAGAGAATCAATATATCTACGTTGCCTTGATTTCTCTAACCTCCCGAGATCTTCTCTTTCTGTGTCCACTTCTCGTCCCCAAATAACCGCCTTCGATGTAAACCTGGGCACTTAATGCTTTAATACTCCAGCCCACTTCCTTTCCGAAGAGAAATCCTCCTCCTCCTCCTCCTCCTCTTCCTCCCCATTTTCTCTAGTGTCTCTTGATCGTTCCCTATAAAAGGTAGGGACGTCCATGCTCTCACCCCTCTCTCTCTCTTCTCTCTCTCTCTTTTCTCTCTCTCCCCTCATCCCTCGCCTCTCCTTCACTCCCACTGTAAAACAGTTTAATCTTGATTCACTATTCTCGGAGCGAGGACGAAAGTAATGAAATAGCATGCGATATATGTGAGTGTGTGTGTGTGTGTGTGTGTGTGTGTGTGTGTGTGTGTGT
This sequence comes from Oratosquilla oratoria, assembly GCF_046742065.1. Classification (NCBI taxonomy): domain Eukaryota; kingdom Metazoa; phylum Arthropoda; class Malacostraca; order Stomatopoda; family Squillidae; genus Oratosquilla; species Oratosquilla oratoria. The sequence goes on along the minus strand of NC_134817.1, from coordinate 20,396,480 downwards.
GTGTGTGTGTGTGTGTGTGTGTGCGCGTGTGCTTGTGTGTGTGTCACCGAATTAACCAGAACTCTTGTCATTCAACCTATTTCTTACCTCTTCCCCAGTCAAATCGTAATTTGTTTTCAAACATATCTTCCATTCTGCGGTGGACGTTCTCCGACCTAAACTCTGGTATTTAGAAATCCACCTCACGCGTGACGTTTTCAACCCTAATCTGTGATACTTGGGAGTGGTGGCAACTGTACAGGGCCGCGCGCGGGCTCGTTGGCCAACCACTGCCTGCGGAAGGCAGTCCTTAAGGATGTGACACTTC
>NC_134817.1:20386173-20393673 GCF_046742065.1 Oratosquilla oratoria | reverse complement strand
AAAAAAAGAGAGAAGAGGGATGAAAAGGTGGAGGAGGGAATGGGGGTAAAAGGAGGAGGTGGAGGGGAGGAGGAAGAGAAGGAGGAGGGGGAGGAGTTTCTTGCAAAGGGGGCGGAGTTTTCGGTTCCTGTGGGAGCTGTGCCACCGACACAGACACACAGACACAGTGCCAGACAGACATCCTTTAGTCTCCTCGGGTCCACTGCTGCGCGACTCTGTGGCGACCTTAGGGCGCCGACCAGAGGCAGAGGCAGCGCAGGAATGGATTTCTTGGGGAGGGGAGAGGAGAGAGGGGGAGGAGGGAAGGGAGAGGGGGAGGAGGGAGGGGAGAGGAGGAGGGGGAGGGGAGGGGGAGGAGGGAGGAGAGAGGGGAGGAAGGAGGGGAGAAGAGGGAGGAGGGATGGGAGAGGGGGAAGACGGGATGGGAGAGGGGGAGGAGGGAGGGGAGAGGGGGAGGAGGGAGGAGAGAAGGGGAGAAGGGAGGGGAGAGGGGGGAGGAGGGAGGGGAGAGGGGGGGAGCCTCCCATGGGAGGAGAGAGGGCGACGGAAGGGTAGTGACCGGGTAGAGGGGAACAAGTACTGGGACGGCAGGGAGCGGTGGTGGTGGCAGAATGTGGTTAATAGAGATGTGGTGTCACGATGCCGGAAATGGTGGTGAAAGTGCTTTATGGGACTGGGAGGGTGCATGGTGGGGAGTGTGGTGGTGGTGGTGGCGAGGTGCTGGCGAAGGAAGTGCTGGTGGTGGTGTTGGCGAGGCTGGCAAGTAATTGTTGGAGAGGAGAGGCGTGGTTACCTACTGGTGGTGGTACAGTTGGAGAGGACCTGGGCGAGGGTGGCGACCCACAGGGAAGGGCGAGGAGGTGGACGTGGTACGAGAATGGTAATGCCCGTCGATGCTGCACTTCCCCCTACAACAGGATGCTCCGACGGGGGAGCCCAAGAGACCACTTCTCCGCGCTCAAGGCCGATGTCACAAGAACGTTACACTCAAAATCAACCCCACGTAAGACCCAAGCGTCTTTCTTTCATATAGCTCGCAACCAAGCACGGGACGACCAAGGAGGAAAAAAACTCAGTTCAGACAGAAGGTGGAGAGATGAGGTTGTGAAGGTTGCAGGAGTGACGTGGCAGAGGTTGGCGCGGTCGTGTGAATCATGGAATGCTATGAAGGAGGCCTCTGTTCAGCAGTGGACTCAGGTTGGCTGATCTGATTGACTGATTGATTGGCTGGCATTTGTATCCTCATGAAAGTATAATCTCGTCTCTGTCGAGCCATGTTTCTGTGAGGCTACCTCCTTCGCTACTTTTGAGTACGTCGGCTGTGTATATAAACAGCTGGGTTCTGTTACCAGGCGCAGTCCCACTTCTGTACTTGTACCTCGCGGTCATGGCCTCGTGAAGAGATCGACCCAGCGTGTGGTCGACCCAGAGGTCGACCCTCACAATCCACCAGAATAAAGCCAACAAACCCACTTGTGCTCCCACTGACGTCACCTAGACCCAAGTAATGTTCTCGTAATGTTACAACCTCACCGGAGCACTGTCGTCGTTGATCACCGACAGAGAGCGAAGTGAGCAAAAAGTCATTTCGTACACTGCCTAGATTCCCTACAAACTTACTATTGTGACAATGGCGTTGTAACCCTTTCTGAAAAGGCTGCCACTCGTCATGGCATCAGATTTTGTCCATAGTGCCATCACTGATTGTTTATGTAACTTATTCCTGATGATGGCCATGCTGTCCTGCACCTTCCCTCTGCAGTGTGTTCCCCCATCATAGAAATCGCCTTCAGTTAAGAGCTTTTCCGGCCTTAAACGCTGGACATCTATTACTTGAGAGAGACAGCGAGAGACAGAGAAAGAGTGAGGTTGGAAGAGAGACAGAGAGAGGAAGAGAGAGGTTGGACGAGAGACAGAGAGAGGAAGAGAGAGGTTGGAAGAGAGAGAGAGGAAGAGAGAGGTTGGAAGAGAGAGAACAGAGAAATTCACAGTTCTCAGACACCTGACTGACTTGGTGGGACTGCCATCCCGTGCTGCTCTTCCCAACTCCATCTGCCCGATTCCCAGCGCTTACCTGCAAGGAAAGAAAAGAAAAAGTTAATCAAAGACAAACGACACACGCATGCACGCACGCACGCACGAACAATATGTATATAAAGAAAAATGGTGTAAGAAAACCCCCCAGAATGATACATAATTATACGTGTAAAGAGATTATAATCGACGGAGAGAATCTTGAAGAAGTTGAAGAGTATAATTATATAGGCCAGATAGTGAAAGTGACAAAAGATCATGAAAATGAAATAAAAAGACATATTACAATTGGTGGGAAAGTGTTTGATAAATATAATAAAATACTGAGAGGCTCACTATCACTTCCTTTCTGTTTAAAACGTCACGTTTACAATCAATGCATTCTGCCAGCAATAATCTACGGGTGCGAGACTTGGAAAGTGACGAAGGCGATGGAAACAAAGCTAAGGACTGCACAGAGGAGAATGGAGAGATCAATGATGTGAATAATGCTGAGAGACCGAAAGAGAGCAAGTTGGGTGAGAGAGTAGACTAGAGTGAAAGATATTGTGAAGATATTATTCGGTAGGCAAGTTAGTGGGAACGATTGGTGAGTGATGAAGCAAGTGTGTTACTGAGTGGATGCCGCGAGATGGGAAGCGTGGAAGAGGGAGACCAGACAGAAGGTGGAGAGACGAGAATGAGAAGTTTGCAGGAGTGATGTGGCAGAGGTTGGCGCGGTCGTGTGAATCATGGAATCCTATGAAGGAGGCCTTTGTTCAGCAGTGGACTCAGGATGGCTGATTTGATTGATTGATTTATGTGTATGTATAAACGTACGTGTGTATGTACATGCAGTATGTACAGTATGTCCTATATATGTAAGTACGTATGTATGTACTATGAATTCGCCTCTTCCTCGAGATACTGTATCCAAGGATAGAAACGCTGTTTATGGCCCGTTTGTCCGGAGCGCGTGACAAATGACCCCCGGACCATGCAACGGACGGATGGCCTTTACGCTCCCGGACGAAACCGGACGCCAGTACCCAAGGGCCTCTGGGCAAACAACAACCGGGGAACAGACGTGCCAAGCGTCGACTATGTTCTTCTCCCTTCTTCTATGACGCTCACTCGTGTAAGTCCTCGTTAACAAGATAACAAATAATCAAAAACATAATAACGAACGAATGGATGAATTAATGAATAGACCAACAAACGAGACAAAACAAAACCTGAAGCGAGTTAACTCGAGTCTATGCGAAGCGAAGAGATCGATGCGAGGCGATGCGAGACGAGGCCGAGGTCTCGTGTTGACCGAGAACCTGGCCCGGGACGGGACGCGTCTGTAAATCCCGCTGCGCCAAATGAGAGCCGCGTGACGTTCATCCCCCGCGGGCGGTCGACGGTCGAGACCCACCGAATGACTTCGAGAGGTACTCTACGCGAAAACCGCTTGAGGCCGAGGGATAGAGGCCGATGGCCGTGAGCTTGAGGATGGTGGATAAGGGATGGAGACTAGAAGTTGATGAATGAGTGACAAGAGGCTAGAGGCCGAGGGATAGAGGCTGAAGGACGAGGGATAGAGGTTGAAGGACGAGGGATAGAGGCCGAGGGATAGAGGTTGAAGGACGAGGGATAGAGGCCGATGGCCGTGAGCTAGAGGGTGGTGGATAAGGGATAGAGACTAGAAATTGATGAATGAGTGATAGAGGATAGAGGCCGAGGGATAGAGGTTGAAGGACGAGGGATAGAGGCCGATGGCCGTGAGCTAGAGGGTGGTGGATAAGGGATAGAGACTAGAAATTGATGAATGAGTGATAGAGGATAGAGGCCGAGGGATAGAGGCCGATGGTCGTGAGCTAGAGGATGGTGGATAAGGGATAGAGACTAGAAGTTGATGGATGAGTGATAGAGGCTAGAGGCCGAGGGATAGAAGTTGAAGGCCGAGGGATAGAGGCCGAAGGCCGTGAGCTAGAGGTTAGACTAAAGCTGAAGGACGAGGGATAGAGGCTTGAGGCCGAGAGGTAGAAGCTGAAGGCCGAGGGAGAGAGGCCAGAGGCCGAGGGGAAGACGCGGAAGGACGGGGAATAGAGGATAGAGGCAGAGATATAGTGGCTAGAGGCTGGGAGTAGAGGCTGAAGGCTGAGGGACTGAGACTGAAGGACGAGGGCTAGAGGCTAGAGGCCGGGGGCTACTAGAACCTGGCCAAGGGATAGAGGATGAGAGACGGAGGATAGAGGGTGAGGTCCGAAACTAAAGCGAACTGGGGCATCTAGAGTACAAACGAGTCACTGGCCCCGCAGCCCCAGTATTCTTGCATCCCGCGACTGCCAGACTAATCCTAAAACACGAATATGTAACGAGGCACTCCCCCCTGTAACACACTCCCTCTGGTACCTTCCCCTCCCTTTGGCACCCTTCCTTACCTCTGGTACCTTCCCTTCCCTTTGGCACCCTTCCTTCCCTCTGGTACCTTCCCTTCCCTTTGGCACCCTTCCTTCCCTCTGGTACCTTCCCTTCCCTTTGGCACCCTTCCTTCCCTCTGGTACCTTCCCTTCCCTTTGGCACCCTTCCTTCCCTCTGGTACCTTCCCTTCCCTTTGGCACCCTTCCTTCCCTCTGTTACCTTCCCTTCCCTTTGGCACCCTTCCTTCCCTCTGGTACCTTCCCCTCCCTTTGGCACCCTTCCTTCCCTTTGGCACCTTCCCCTCCCTCTGGCACCCTTCCTTCCCCTCCCTTTGGCACCCTTCCCTTCCCTCCGGCACCCTTCCTTCCCCTCCCTTTGGCACCCTTCCTTCCCTTTGGCACCTTCCCCTCCCTTTGGCACCCTCCACTCCTTATGGTACTTTCTTCTCCTTCTGGCACCCTTCACGACTCCTTGTGGGACCCTCCTCTCCCTCTGGCACCCATAGTGCCAACAGGAACCGGGGCCAGTCCAATCTCGTCACCCCGTCGGCCTTCACCCTAGTGCCATTTCCATCACGGCACTGTGCCAGACCAGCCATAACATCACACCACATCACCACAGCATCGCGAGGACTCTAAGTATCATCACAGCACTATAACCACCCACTCAGCCAGGGTTGTCATTACATTACCATCACCACTGCCTCCTCCACCTTCACCACCACCACCACCACCACCTCCACCACCACCACCACCCACCACCACCACTTCCACCTCCACCACTTTCCACCGCCACCATCAAATACTTTCAGTCTCCATCCCCCACCAGCCCGGCCGACCCCATTTCCCTAACCGGCCCCATAAAGCCGGCGCTATCAAGCCGGCCAGCCCTAATCACGCCCATAGTGCAATCACACCCACAAGGCGTCTTATCGCCCCCGTTTAAGCGACGCCTGCCTCCCGCGTCCTTCCTATTTCATATGAGAGAGAGAGAGAGAGAGAGAGAGAGAGAGAGAGAGAGAGAGAGAGAGAGAGAGAGAGAGAGAGTGCTGGCGCGGGCACAAACGTAAACGCACGCGCGCGCACACACACACACACACACACACACACACACACACACACACACGTGCAAGAATTCCATAAGCAAGCAACTTACTGTGATGAATTCCGCCACATGGATTTGTCTACACGGGCCGAGTCTCCTAACCCCCGGACCATCTCACCTACCTTTCGTGTCTGATACATAGGCAATATGGGCATCTTTTAAATAATATTTTTTTTTCTCCTGGGGCCGCGGATATAGATGTGGGAATACATGAAACGTGAATATAATGAATGTGAACATAGGATGTGCGAATATAGGGAACGTAAATACAAGAAACGTGAGTAAAGGAAGTGCGAATATAGGGAACGTAAATACAGGAAACGTGAGTATAGGAAGTGCGAATATAAGGAACGTGAGTATAGGAAGTGCGAATATAGGGAACGTAAATATAGGGAACGTGAGTATAGGAAGTGCGAATAGAGGGAACGTAAATACAGGGAACGTGAATATAGGAAGTGCATATATAGGGAACGTGAATATAGGAAGTGCGAATATAGGTAACACGAGCACAGTGGCGCGAATATAGGGGCACTAATGCATGGAGCGCGAATATGAGGATCGTGAATATAGGGGGGCGCAAATATAGGAGCGAAATCCGTGGATTAATTTGATTAAAATTCGAGGCCATGGCTAGATCTAATTTCGAGAACCCCCCCCCCCCCCCCGGGCCCGAATGCAAGAACTTCCGGGGTCAAACAGTTCAAAAAATCTTTTCCAATTCGCCCCTTTTTCGATGTCAACATGACATCAGAGGGCATCGCTTAAGAAGCGCCGATTCAAATTTAATTGTTACCACCTCAGCTACCACCGTCTTCTTATGTCTGCCTTGAAGATGTATTTCGTCGCCGGCAATTCACCAGCGATTCTAGCCTTGACTAATATAAGTCATTGACATCGGAGAGATTTTTGACATCAAAAAAAAAAAATAAATAAATAAATAAAATAAAATAGAATAAATAAATAAATAAATAAATAAATCACTTTGGTCCTTTGAGGTTCCAGAAGACGGGGATCTTTTACACCAAGAGTTCCTTACCCTCCCCCCTAAAGAAAAAAAAAAAAAAAAAAAGGTACTTTGGGTTTCCAGAGGACGGGGATCTTTGACATCAGGAGCTCCTCACCCCCCTCCTAATAAAGTCCTTTGGGGTTCCACAAGTCGGGGACCTTTGACACAAAGAGCTCCTCAACCCCCGACCCTCTATAAAAAAAAAGTCCTTTGAAGTTCAAGAAGACGAGGATCTTTGATACCAAGAGTTCCTTAACAAAAAAAAAAAAAAATAATAATAATAATAATAATAATAATAATGATAATAAATAAACAAATAAATAAATAAAAATAAATAATAATAATAATAATAATAATATCCTTCGGGGTTCCAGACGATGGGGATCTTTGACATCAAAAGCCTCAACACCCCTAAAAAAACGGGAGGGACCACACCGCGCCCTTCGAAGCCCTTCACCCTCCGAATCAAGTAGCACCGTCCTTATTGTCACAACACCTACCAGGTTCTCCTCGATGACCCTGTGACTTGGAGGAGGAGGAGGAGGAGGAGGAGGAGGAGGAGGTGGAGGAGATAGAGGAGGAGGAGTAGGAGGTAGAGGAGAAAGAGGATGTGGAGGAGGAGGAGGAGGAGAAAGAGGAGGGATGAGGGCTGGATCCTACATAATGAAGGTGGTAAGGGAAGGGTTATGAAGGTAGTAGGGTGGGGACCAAGGGGGGGGGGGTAATACCAGGAAGAGGGGGGGGGGCGAAAGGTATACCAATTAAATGGAAGCCGGGCATACCAATAACGAAACGCCGGCTACGTGCCGGCGGCATATGGCCGCCCAACTTCTATCTATCAATATGATGCAGGGCCAGCAAGCCAATATAGATCCGGCATGCTAAGGGCCCCGGGAAAAAATAAAAAACAAAATAAATATATTCATAAAACAGGAACAATATGAAGGGATCCAAATACTACAACGGTT
>NC_134817.1:20368673-20383673 GCF_046742065.1 Oratosquilla oratoria | reverse complement strand
GAGAGAGATAAGAGCGAGAGGGAGGAAGGGAGGGACGGGATAGAGGGGGAGAGAAGGAGAAGGAGGAGGAGGAGAAGGAAGAGAGAGAGAGAGAGAGAGAGAGAGAGAGAGAGAGAGAGAGAGAGAGAGAGAGAGAGAGAGAGAGAGAGAGGGGTGGGGGGAGAAAGAGGTCTGTCCGAGCTGTGGGAATGTCTCCTGAAAAGTTTAACAAAGTTGTCAAGTCCCCCAGTCCCCTACTCCCCCAGGGGTTCCTCCGGGACAACGGGGCGCCTTGCGAGAGCCTTCCGAGGCGCCAGTAATGCCACACGCCCCACCCCCACCACTACCACCACCAAGCTGAAAGCAGTTGCTAGCCTAAGAAAAAAAAAAAAAAAAAAAAAGAGAGACAAAAGAAAGAAAAAGAAGAGAAAGAAAAAGAAGAGAGAGAGAAAAGAAAGAAAAAGAAGAAATAAAGAGAGAGAAAAAAATGGAGTTGCTATAGAGCCTCTAAGTCCCTAAGGTTTCTTTTGGGGAGGACCAGAGTCTCCAGTCTTTCCCTGGAGAGTCTCTGGGGCATCGTAGTCTCCCCTTCTTAGTCCCAAAGAGACTATACGAGATCTCTCGAAAGGAGACCGGGGCACTGCAGGAACCCCACGAGTGTATGTGCGGGGTTGCTCCTTCGGTTTCGCCGGTACAGAGAAGTTTGCAGAAGTGGCGTGGCCCAGGTTGGCGCAGCTGTTTTCTGGCTGGAGCAGCCTTAATCAATTATATTCTATATAATATTCTGACCAATTTGTTTCTTTGGGGGGGGGGGGTAACTGTTCTTTATATTTCTAAAGCAAATACGAAAGACTTTTGATCACAATACAGAATATAAAAGAGAACAAAATAAAATAGAATAGAAAAGAACAAAATAAAATAAAAGAAAAATGGGAACCAATATTGCGTACTGTCTTACCAATTGTCCTCATCAAAGACTCATGGCCCATCTATCGTTATTTGTGGTTGACAGAATTCAATAACTGTCACGAAACATTTGACCGCCCCAGGTTGGTAATAACAAGTCCGGACTGCCGACTTCCAATATACTGACAAAACTGACAACATAATTAATGTAATTAATGACAATATATATATATATATATATATATATATATATATATATATATATATATATAAGATTGAAGGTGAAAGAAGTTGACGAGGAGAAATGGGAGAATTTTACGCCTTAACGTTTCGACCCGCAGGGTCTTGATCACAAAGCTAACAACTCAAACGTAACCGGATATTTTATATATATATATATATATATATATATATATATATATATATATATATATATATATATATATAAATATCCGGTTACGTTTGAGTTGTTAGCTTTGTGATCAAGACCCTGCGGGTCGAAACGTTAAGGCGTAAAATTCTCCCATTTCTCCTCGTCAACTTCTTTCACCTTCAATCATATATATATATATATATATATATATATAAATATATTATATATATATATATATATATATATATATATATATATATATATATACACAGTACTGGAACGAAGTACTGACTTTGTGCCAACAGCAGTTCATACGTGATGCATTTTAACCCATTTACTGCTAAAGAACCCTTATACCAATACTTTGTATTCGCTTAACTGTGGGTTCGAGTCACGCACCCATTTCCGATTCCCAGAAGTAAGTGTCGATTATCTGCCCCAAAACGCATAATAGGACAAAGCTTAGGACCTTGGACGCTGCTACTTAGTGGCTCCTGGCGTAGACTCTTCATTTCCTATGGAATCCCCGGCCCGGCGAAAAGGCCCAAACATTAGAACCTCGAACCCTGATCTGATCTGACACATGGTGAGTCAGTACCATGACTGACTGACTGACTGACTGACTGACTGGTATTTTAGTCGTTCATTGGCATGATCATCCCCTCAACACCTTTACGAGGTTGATAGGTGGGTGGGACATGCACCTACGTGACGTCCCACGTAGACGCTTGGCACTAGAGAGCCAAATAACTCGCGTGACGTCAATGGCAGATAGGTGACGGGGAGCCGTAGAGGTACAGTTAAGGATATAAGTACTTCGACGCTTTGTTTGTATGTTATCATGTTAAGAATGGTTTTCTTTTTCGTATGTAATCGAGACACGGTCCTCAAACGAGTCTTCAGGAGCTATCACACTGGGTTATTTTTCCTCCAACCTCCGATTAATCGGCGGTACCGCCTACCTCCAGCACTTTTTCCGCCGTCAAATCACTATGGCAAACTATTTTGTTTTCTCAACAGTTTACATAGAATGTCATTTGATATGCTGGAGGAAAATTATTTTCCTTCAGCTTAACAGATTCCTTCCCAAAAGCTGCGGGCTGCAAACCTGCTCCAGGAGTCGGAGGAAAAATAGCCCAATTTGATGACGCCTTTAGTGACAAAAATAAACAAAAACGCAGAGACGCCGTCTTTGATGATTCTTTGTGACGAACTGCGTTACCGTTTTCTACGCGTCTGTCGCCAGACATCGAGACCAGCAAGACTTCAGGGCAGCGTTTCTCAACCAGGGTTCCATGGAACCTTAAGGTTCCGCAAAAGGTCCCTAAGGGTTCCGCGAGAACAAGTGAGATAAGCTAATGCACTTTTGATTTTTTTTTATTTAATTTCATATACATAATATAATTAAACACGTACGACATATTCTTGGTTATTCTAATAATGTAATATAGACATCATCCTATCTAACCTATTATTACGATGAAAATAAAATATAGAATGTGTCATTTTTTTTTCTTCTTTTTTTTGTGCAGGGGTTCCTTGAGACATGCAATTTATTTTAAAGGTTACGCGAGGGTAAAAAGGTTGAGAAACGCTGATCCAGGGCCTTGCTTTCCAGACTGTGCGCAGGAGGCGACGTGAGAGACCCAAGGAGACGTTCATGGACAGGTAGCCATCCGGGGGCACAACACGTGAACAAGTAACGACACACTAACTCGATTACGTGGAAGAAAGGCTTCCTCTGTTTGGCCGTCTGGCTCGCGGTGGGGATGAGGAAGGGGGGAGAAGGGGAGGAGGGGAGGAAGAGGGGAGAAGGGGAAAGGGGAGGAGGGGAACACAGGGAAAGGAGGGAAGAGGAGAGGGGTGGGATGTGAGGAGGAAGATGAGGAGGAGGATTTATGGAGGAAGAGCTTGAGGAGTAGTACGAGCATTTGAAAGAACAGAAGAAGGAAGAGGATGAGGAGGAAGAGGAAGAGGAAGAGGAAGAGGAGGAGGAGTCGGTATGTTGGAGGAAGGAAGAGGAAGGAGAGGAGACAAAAGAGAGTAAATCTTGGGTGTGGGTGAGGGAGTGGGGGGAGGAGGGGATGGAAGCAAGTGTCGATGGCACCAATCCCAGAAGAGATATGAAGGGGTGTCTGTGACGAGAGAGAGAGGGAGAGAGAGATAGAGAGAGAGATGGAGAGAAAAAAAGAGAGAGAGAAAGGGAGGGAGGGAGAGAGAAAGGGAGGGAGGGAGGGAGGGAGGGAGGGAGAGAGAGAGAGAGATGGAGAGAGAGAGAGAGGGATGGAGGGAGAGAGGGAGAGAGAGAGATGGAGAGAGAGAGGGATGGAGGGAGAGAGAGAGAGAGGAAAAAACGGAGGGAGGGAGGAAGGGAGAGAGGGACAGAGCGAGAGAGAGAAAGAGTGAGGGGGGAGAAAGAGAAAGAGAGCCCTTTCGGCTCCGTCTGACGATTTCATTAACAACGTGGGAACCTAACACTGTTCCTGTAATCTGTTTGCCGCCATGTGATTTTAATCACCCCACATGTATCCTTTCCCGTCCTTATGGATCTTACTAGAAGTTGTGCCAAGTGCCACAGGCACTGGCCAGCAGTGCCTCGGAATGCCGGACAGTGGCCCTGGCACTGTGGGAAGAGTGCCAGCCGGCTCGGGAAGACGGTCGTCAGTGAAGGTGAGGTTGGTGGTCAGTCTGTTGGTGATGAAGGCCACTAACTCGGCCTGGCCACTAACTCGGCCTGGCCACCGGCTGATGGCCGCGAAGTGTAGAGGACGAGAGGAGGGGAGGGAAGGGGAGAAGGCAGGGAAGGTAAGAGAGAGAGAGAGAGAGAGAGAGAGGGAGAGAGAGAGGGAGAGAGAGAGAGAGAGAGAGAGAGAGAGAGAGAGAGGGAGAGAGAGAGGGGAGAGAGAGAGAGAGAGAGAGAGAGAGAGAGAGAGAGAGAGAGAGAGAGGGTGAGGGAGAGAGAGAGAGTAGAGGCAAGGAGATTTATTTGAGAGGATGAATAGAGTAGAGGGGAGAGTAGAATGGAAAGGATGTAGGATAAGAGAAAGAGAGAAGGGGAGACGATAAGGTGAAGGGACGTGGAAGGAAGAGTAAGAGGAATAGCTGAGGGGGAGAGGGGGAGAGGGCAGGGGAGGCGAATAAAAATGAGAGGGAAGGTGAAAGAATAGGATTAGGGGTGGGATCACATGGGGATGTTGGGAAGGGTGAGGCGGGGAGGGGTGAGGCTGGGCGGGGTGAGGCTGGGATGGGTAAGGTTGGGAGGGGTGAGGATGGGAGGGGTGAGGTTGGGAGGGGTGAGGCGGGGAGGGGTGAGGCTGGGAGGGGTGAGGTTGGGAGGGGTGAGGTTGGGAGGGGTGAGGTTGGGAGGGGTGAGGTTGGGAGGGGTGAGGTTGGGAGGGGTGAGGCTGGGAGGGGTGAGGTTGGGAGGGGTGAGGTTGGGAGGGGTGAGGCTGGGAGGGGTGAGGATGGGAGGGGTGAGGTTGGGATGGGTGAGGTTGGGAGGCGTAAGGTTGGAAAGGGTGAGGTTGGGAGGGGTGAGGTTGGGAGGGGTGAGGTTGGGAAGGGTGAGGTTGGGAAGGGTGAGGTAGGGAGGGGTGAGGCTGGGAAGGGTGAGGCTGGGTGGGGTGAGACTGGGCGGGTTGAAGCTAGGAGGGGTGAGGTTGGCATGGGTGATAATATAAAAAAAATTACAAGACTCCTGGGTTGCAGCCTTCCCCCCTCTCCTTTACCCCCCCCCCGCTCCCCAATCCCCAGACCTTCCCCAGACGCCACTCTCCCTTCCCTCCCTTCACCCCTAACTCCACCCCTAACTTTGATTGTCTTTCCATCTATGGTAATGAGAAGTAAGTGGATCTGTCGTCGCCAATGACAGCCAAGGTTGGCGCCGGCGCCGAGAGGGGCAAAGGGGCAACGGAAGCTAATTTGGTGGGACCTCACGTTGCCCTCCAAGGCCAATCGGAAGTGGGAACTTCTCCGTATTGGAAGTTTCCGACTCTCCCTACTGGAAGTCTCTATTCCTCTCCTCTTGGAAGTTTCTAAAAATAAAAATGGTGGGACCTCACGTTGCCCTCCAAGGCCAATCGGAAGTGGGAACTTCTCCGTATTGGAAGTTTCCGACTCTCCCTACTGGAAGTCTCTATTCCTCTCCTCTTGGAAGTTTCTAAAAAATAAAAAATAAAATCCAAACTTCCTAACGAAACGTCACCATGAGTCCAAAATCCCCTTTTTATCATTCTTTTTCCAGAAAGGCGTTTTCGTTCTGAATATCATAAGAACATAAAAATAAAGGAGACTGCATGAGACCATAAGACCTACGTTAGGCAGTTCCATGTCCATTACGACCCATCATCCCCATCCATAAAGTTATCTAACCTCCTCTTAAAACAAACGATAGTTGCAGCGCTCACTACATGGTTACTAAGTCTATTCCATTCGTTCGAGGATTTCCGAATTTTTGATTCCCAAGAGAAACTCTATAGCGGAGTAGTCACGTGACGTGAGCACGTAGATAAGCAACGCTGTCACGTGACGTGAGGCTTAGTGACGTGCAAGTGTGATGTCAGTGGAGTCAGTAACAGAAGCGCTGATGACAATGGGAATTGTATTCTCAATAACTGAGGTATTAACAAAGTCGTTACTGTCAATGACCATTAATCACCTCGGAAGCTTCTTCCAGATCAACAACGACCCTCTGGACAATAGATCTCCTCCTCCTCTTCCTCTTTCTCCACCTTTTCCTCTTCCTCTTTCTCCACCTCTTCCTCTTCCTCCTCCTCCCCCTCTTTTTCTTTATCGTCCTCCTCTTCTTTCTCCTGTTCCTCTTCTTCCTTCTCTTCCTCTTTCTTCTTATCCTCCTCCTAGGACGGTACAGCAGCTCCGGACTTCCCTCAACCTCTTCCTCCTCCTTCCCACAGCTTCCGGAAGTCGTATCAGAACCTGGAAGTCCTCCAGACCGGGACCGAGACGCTCTGGACCACCCGAAGTGCCTCACGGGACCGAGAACGGGAACTATTGACTTCGAGAGATATTCGCGAAGAGCCGTCAGTCACCAGGAGACTTCGGGGTCCCCCCATGGCTCTTCGTCGAGGTTCTTCATATGTTCTTCGTCCACTCGAGTCTCCACCCTTTCAACTGTGTGAGTATGTGTGTTGCCCTGGCCGGTTACACAGTCTGACCGCACTGCCCTGGAGCCTAACTTTTTCTTCTGGTGAGAAGAAGATACCCTGAGACGAAGCCGTCGAAGGCATTTCGAAAAGTCCCAGATGACATCTTTCTTTCGAAAAATCTCCTCAGTTCGATGACATTTTTTCTTTTGTGGATTGCGTCCTCGCCAAAGCATCAATAAAGGATGGGGATGATAGGTGGTAATGGACATGGAACTGCCTAGTGTAGCCCTTATGGTCTCTTACAGTCTCCTCCACTCTTATGTTATCCCTTTCCCGTTGAGGCAGTGTTGCCATATGAGTGATTCTTTCTTTTCTTAGCAATCACGCGTCCTCACGCTACATAACGTCATACGCCGTCACGGTCGCATGTCACGTTACAGGTCGCCGTCACGTGGGAGTGCAGTACGGTTGTCCACTGAATTGGGAGTCACGGGAGTAGAAAGATATCACGTGACGTGGGAGTAAAGTATCGCGTGACATGAGTGGAGAAGTATCACGTGACGTGGAAGTGGAGGTATCATGTGACGTGGGAGTGGATAAGTATCGGGTGACGTGGGAGTAGAGAAGTATCACGTGACGTGGAAGTGGGAGAGGTATCACGTGACGTGGCAGTGGAGAAGTATCGGGTGACGTGGGAGTGGATAAGTATCACGTGACGTGGGAGTGAAGCATCACGTGACGTGGAAGTGGAGAGGTATCACGTGACGTGGAAGTGAAGTATCACGTGACGTGGGAGTGGAGAAGTCTCACGTGACGTGGGAGTGGAGAAGTCTCACGTGACGTGGGAGTGGATAAGTATCACGTGACGTGGGAAGTGGATAAGTATCACGTGACGAGGAAGTGGAGAAGTATCACGTGACGTGGGAAGTGGATAAGTATCACGTGACGTGGAAGTGGAGAGGTATCACGTGGCATAGGGGTGGAAAAATAACCACGTGACGTGGTGCCCAACTAGGGAAGGAAACCCATTACGTGATGGTGGCCTGGGAGGGGGGAGGGGGAGAGGGGGAATGGGGAGTGGGAGGGGGGGTAGGAGTGACGTGCCAGTTAATTAACAGTTGGGAGGAGACGAGAAGGGGACTCCCACGTAGGCAATCTCATGTAACACAAGAGGAGGGTGCGGAGGGAGGAGAGGGAGGGAGAGAGGGAATGGGAGAGGACGGAGGGGAAGGAGGGAAGGAGGAGGGGAGGGAATGTGAGGGTAGGGAGGGGAGGGGAGGAAGGGAGGTTAGGAGGTGAGTGAGAGAGGAGAGGAAGGGAAAGGGAAGAGAGGGAACGGGAGAGTGAGTGTAGGGTAGGCCAGGAGAGGAAGAGGAGGGTATGGAGGGGAGTGGAAAGAGTAGGAGGCAGAAAGAGAGAGAGAGAGAGAGAGAGAATAAGAGCTACGTGGACGAGAGGTAGGGGTAGGAGTTAGGATGGGGAGAGAACAATTAGGGGGGAAGAGAGAGAGGGGAGGGAGAGCGAGGGAGATAACGAGTGGGGGAGAGAAGAAGAGTGGGGTTGGGGGCAGAGCGAGGGGCGAGAGAGAGAGAGAGAGAGAGAGAGAGAGAGAGAGAGAGAGAGAGAGAGAGAGAGAGAGAGAGAGAGAGAGAGAGGGGGGGGGCACGAGAGAAAGAGAGAGACAAAAGGGAGGGAGAGCGAGGGAAGGGAGGGTGAGGGGTGGGAGACTGTGTATCGCGGGGAGGGGAGTGGGGGGGAAGAAGAAGAGATATTGTAGCGTAAGGAGTTATGAGATGACTTCGGAAGAAAAGAAGAGGAGGGGAGGGTGGGAGGATGGGAGGGTGGGAGGATGGGAGGGTGGGAGGATGGGAGGGCGGGGGAAGGGGGGTGAGGGGGAAGGGGGGTGAGGGGGAAGGGAAGGGTGAGGGGGAAGGGGGGTGAGGGGGAAGGGAAGGGTGAGGGGGAAGGGGAGAGGGAGAGAGGGGACGTATAAATGGGGTAGGGGAGAGGAGAGGAAGGAAATGGGGGATGAGAATAGGGGGGGAGGAGGAAAGAGGGAAAAAAGGTGGATATGAAGTAGAAGGAGAGAAGGAGAAAATATAGAAGATAAGAGTAACGGTTAAAGCTTGGGGAAGGGGGAGGGGGAGGAGGGGAAAGAAACTGAAAGCAACATAAAAGAGGGAGAAGGGAGAGAGTTAGAGAAAGAGAGAGAGAGAGAGAAGACAGAGAAAGAAAGAGAGGCAGAGAGAGGAAAGGAAGGGGAGAGGAGAGAAGGGGAGGAAGAAGGGAGAGAGGGAGAGAGGGAGGGGAGAGAGGAAGAAGGGAGAGAGGGAAAGAGAGAGGAAGTAGGGAGAGAGGGAAAGAGAGTGGGGGGAGGGAGGGAGGGAGGGAGGGAGGGAGAAAGGGAGGGGAGGGAGGGAGGGAGGGAGGGAGAAAGGGAGGGGAGAGAGGAATAAGGGAGAGAGGGAGGGGAGAGAGGAAGGAGGGAAAGAGGGAGGGAAAGAGGGAGGGAAAAAGGGAGGGGAGAGAGGAATAAGGGAGAGAGGGAGGGGAGAGAGGAAGGAGGGAGAGAGGAAGAAGGGAGAGAGGGAGGGGAGAGAAGGAGAGAGAGAGAGAGAGAGAGAGAGAGAGAGAGAGAGAGAGAGAGAGAGAGAGAGAGAGAGAGAGAGAAGACAATAAGAGAGAGAGAGACAGAGAGGGAGTGAGGGAGGGATAGGGGTTTGGAAGTAGACGCCAATGCCGGCGCCAGTGCCAGTGCCAATGCCGGCGAGGAGGTGCCATGACGTGGCGCCGAGCCGCGCCTCTCATGGGGAGGAGCAGCGGCGACGGCGGCGGCGTCTGCGGCGCTGCAGTGCCAGTGCCGCGCCAGGAAGGTTAGTGCCAGAGTGCCACTTAGACTGCTCAGGAGCTTCGCCGCCGCCCGAATTTTATATTCATCTGGGATAAACCTCCTTAATGGGTTCGGTAGAACCCGAAAATAGGTGAAGACGGGGAGAGGTTGGGGAAGAAATGGGGAGAGAGAAAGAAAACGATAAACGGAAAGAGGTAGCCCAAAAATAAATAAATACATAGATAAATAAAAATAAATAAGTAAATTAAAGACGGTACGGGGAAAAAATGTGAAGGTGCATAGGAAGGAATGATGCACATCAAAAGCCATGGGAATCTGTATCACTGCTCAGGAATGCAAGCGAGACAAGTACAGTAGCAGACAAGAATTCGGACGTAGACGGCGAGTTGGACCAAGGGTTTGGTTGGCAGACAGACACACCACGTCGTGAAGTTTGATCATATTTACGAATGCGAGGAAAATCCTGGGTGTATTTACCTGGTTGTATCTTACGGGAAGGGGAGCTATGCTCGTGGTGCCCCGTCTTTGTATCTCTCCACTTCTAGTTTTCTCTTAAATTCTTGCATTTTTTGCACACTGCTCTTTCGTCTAATATGTTCCATACATCCACCACTTTGAGAGGAAAGCTGTTCTTTTTCGGGTCTCTTCAATAATTGTCCTTTTTGAGCTTTGTGTGTGTGTGTGTGTGTGTGTGTGTGTGTGTGTGTGTGTGTGTGTGTGTGTGCGTTTGTAATAATAATAATACTTATGTGGATAGGAGGTAAAGGGAACACGGGCTGAGGGAAATACTTTTATTCCTGACTAGTTTCGCCTGAGTGGCTTCTTCAAAGGAATATAGTTTGAAGTCAAGTTGGTCAATATATATGGCATAAAAAAGGAACGTGGCAATAATAGTAATAGATCTATTGAGTTAACAGTGATACAGGGATACAGTGACCATATACAATGTGCTAATCTAGGACTAGTTTATTTGAGTACATAATATGCATTAGGATGCTATGTGCTGGTGTCTAAAGAATGATATGTGTACTGCGACCGAGAGAGGAAGAACTCGGGAGGGCCATATCAGTGATGATAAGGTCGAAAGTTGTTTGGTCATGGGAAGGGAAGTTCATCGCTTGAGTGAGATTTGGTTGGTGTACAATTTCACTAATGTCAATGCGATTGTAACTCCGCATACAACCAGCTTTGCAGCTGGAAATCTCACTCGTAGGCCGTTGGCAGTCTCAAAGACGGGAATGATGAGGCGGTTGGGGCACGTGGAGGATACACCACACGCACGATGACAGATGCGGTGTTGTGGGGGTTGAGACGGGCGTTTGGCCTCACCCAAATCCCATGGGAACGTCAACACTAAGATATGATGGACTCAGGTCAGCGCAACAAAACAACGCTACTCCCCACCCCTGCGATAGTGAAATAACACTAAGTTAACAATGTTATACACTCTGTAGACAATCTGCCACGCCTTTGTTATTGCCATCATGCAGCAACCTGTACTAAAGGCTGCCTTAAGTCACTTCCTCCACCTTGATGGTCACTGAACTTGGTGAGTAATCGCATCCTCGTTTCAATTTGTATGATTCACTGGGTCGGTATCGGCGGATTGGAGGACTGCACATTATGTCATGGCACTTAAACTAAGTCATGTGTCTTAAGTATAGTGGGGCGAGGTCAACAAGCTGACCTCAGGCTGCTACAAAGCGCCTTGTCACACCGACGAGTACGTCACGAACGCACGTCCGCCCGCCATCACTGCCATACTCGGTGTGTGCGTGTGTGTGTATGTGCGTGTGTATGTGCGTGTGTGTGTATGTGTGTGTGTGTGTGTGTGTGAGAGAGAGAGAGAGAGAGAGAGAGAGTGAGAGAGAGAGAGAGAGAGAGAGAGAGAGAGAGAGAGAGAGAGAGAGAGAGAGAGAGAGAGAGAGAGAGAGAGGGAGGGAGAGAGAACGTGTGCACAAACTCGAACGTACGCGTATGCGTTTATTATTGGGTTATTGGGCAGGGGTGGCTGTGAGGGGGCTGGCTGGGTGGGGGTGGCTGGGAAGGGGCTGCATGGGGGGGGGGTGACGGGGGAGATTCGTGGGGCCATGGGGGATGGATGGAACGGTGCAGCGTGAGCATGAGTTGCAAAACCGGGCGGTGGGAAGGGAAGGGGGGAGAGCGGAGGAGGGAAGGGGAGGGGAGGGAAGGGGGAGGGGGAGGGGAGGGTTGACCACTCAAAAGAGAAACGCGCCATCTCGCGTCAGACGCCTTTAAAACCCTCCTCCCCTTACTCTTCTTTCTTCCTCCTCCTCCACACACCTACCCGCCCTCCACCCAGTGACACCTAGTGCTGAGTGCTGGGGTGGGCAACCTTTATAATCGCGCGTGCCAAAATTGACCAATCTTCGATGTAAAAATCTTCTCATGTGCCAACCGAAATTGTTGGGAACAATGTCTATAACTTTTAAGTATTTGAGGAACCTAAAAATAAATAAATAAATAAACAAATGAAAAAGTAATATTGTGTGATTTCTAAGAAATACCTAAAAAAAAAAAAAAAAAAAAAAAAAAAAAAAATATCTTAATTCCACATGGTTTTAACACAAGCTTACGCTGGTGGCAAATATGTTGAACAGCAAGCTTCACCAACTTTCGTTGTTTTTTGTACACACTGGCAACGAGACAATCCTTCCTGATAACTAGAGCCTTTTGTGGTGTAACATTTGTATTTCACTGACGATTAAGCTTAAACCCTTGTGTAAATGAACGTCGGTTTTGCCTATCAAGGGTACAGGAGTCGCGCTACATAAACATTGTGTGTGTGTGTGTGTGTGTGTGTGTGTGTGTGTGTGTGTGTGTGCGTGTGTGTGTGTGTGTGTGTGATCGATCAAATTGTATTCTAATGAACTGATATATAAAACGCCGTGGAGAAGCTGACTGTTTATCTATTTCATTATAATCTAAGGTAGGCCCGGGTATAGTGTGGAGGAAATACATTGGCGTGCCACATTCGGCACGCGTGCCGATCGTTGCCCACCTTAGTGCATGAGTGGGCAGAGAGAGTATTAGGCACACAGGGCAAAATGGAGGCGGTCTGCAATCAATATAACAAATATACAACAGCTAAGTTGTCAGGATACAAATGACCATATCCACAGCCAACCACCAATATAAACTTCACTTAATTACAAACACACCACCACCAATGACATAACTCATGGCGCAGTTGCCAGAGTTCCCGGCCGCCACTACGTGGGTCCGGGTTCGAATCCCGCCCAGGGCTGAAATAATTTCAGTATCGCTGCGCTGAGAGTTGTTACTCCAACTCTCGTGGGCTGGAAGTTGGTGTTTATGACCATAGATCGGTCATATGAGCTCTGAGCTCTCTTCCGGGAGGGATATAGCTGTCGATCACGAGTCCAACACGTGATCCAAGACCAAGACCATGGTGAATCACAATTACAATCGCGACAAAGGTCCACACCATCACAAGGATCGCCCTAACCACAATCCTACCATCACTATGGTGCCATGCCATCATAACCACAACAAAGACAGTATCAAGATTAAATAGCCTATCACAATGGGCTATTTTCCTCCAACGCCCCCGATAAATCGGCGGTGGCGCCAACTTCCAGCACTTCTTCCGCCGTAAAATGACTAAATCAAACTATTTTGTTTTTTCTCAACGATTTACATAGAATGTCATTTGATAAACTGGAGTAAATTTATCTCCCTCCAGCATATAAGTTTTCTTCCCGAAAGCTGCGGTCTGCAGATTTCCTCCAACAGTCGGAGGAAATATAGCCCAGTGTGATAGCGCCTTCAGAAAGGGTCGCCTGTGCCGCGCTGTGCTGCCAACAGCGACCCTATCTTGTTGTCATAAACAACAGATGTAATTACGAACCCGCACTGGCCTTCACGGCTGCCACCCCATCAATAACAACAACTACTTTACAACTACCAGGAAGCTCACTGGCCGAACGGGCGTCGTTACTTGCGGCGAAGGGCGAGGGGATGGCGGTTCGAACCCTGCCACCGGCGAAGATGAACCAAGGGCATGGCCCATTAAATTCCACGCTACTGAGTCCTCTGTAAGGGGAACTGTCCTAGCCTCCCGATAGAGGGGAGTTTGTGACGTTAAACAATAACAACTACTTTCCAACTCCTTTAACCACTAACTACCAACAATCACGTAAATTCGTCCTCAGGGTTTCAATGATCATTATCACTATTTATCATTATTACTATTATTCTTTATCATCATCATTATCTTCATTCTAGCGGTCACCAGGCGCTTTTCTCATGGTAAAAGTTCTCTCAAGTCTCAAGGGTCCTTTTGTAAATTTGATTTGAAATCCCTTCGTTAAATTTGATTTGTAAACAGACTAGAGTGAAAGATATTGTGGAGGCGGTGAAAGAGAGGAAGTGGAATTGGGCAGGTAAGTTAGTGCGAACGACTGATGAGCGATGGAGCAAGTGTGTTACTGAGTGGACGCCGCGAGATGGGAAGCGTGGAAGAGGGAGACCAGATAGAAGGTGGAGAGACGAGATCGAGATCGAGAGGTTTGCAGGAGTGACGTGGCAGAGGTTGGCTCGGTCGTGTGAATCATGGAATGCTATGAAGGAGGCCTTTGTTCAGCAGTGGACTCAGGATGGCTGATTTGATTGACTGATTGAAATTTAATTTGTAATCCTTTCGTTATCAAGATGTTGCCACGAAGATAAATGAAATCGCCTGACGGCAGGGAAACTGAAAGGGAAAGGAGCACCAGGCAGGGCAGGAGCTAACCGAGATAAGAGACCAGCCTTTGAGGGAGGAGCCGTCACGGGGATGAATAAAATCGCCTAACGGCAGACTGAATAAAAAAAAAAAGTTCCTTCCAGTACGGAAAGGACGAAAGATTGATTGCCTGTTGACCACCCACAGTGACCTTGGGTCAATTTCGACTTTATTCAAACTACCACAGGTGGTCGAAAGCTCTATCAAACCTTCGCCAATGAGCCTGAATGGTCCGCTGCAGGACCACCTTCCTATCCTGGTGGGTCCCGTGTTACTGTAGTACCAAGAGGTGGCGAGGAGCCTACGCCAGGAGGCGCTGAATAGCTGCGGCCGAAGCCGTCACCTTTGCCCTATTATCCGCTTAAAGGGGTTATCACACTGGGCTATTTTTCCTCCAACCTCCGATAAATCGGCGGTACCGCCAACCTCCAGCGCTTTTTCCGCCGTCAAATCACTCTCAGCAAAAACACATCGAATGTCATCTGCCGAAGGAAAATCAACTTCCTCCAGTATATCAGAATCCAAACCGAAAGCTGTGGGCTCAAAGAGTTGGAGGAAAAATAGCCTAGTGTGATAGCCATGCTGGTAATCGGAGGAGTGCGTGAGCAGTTTATCAATTCCTATTAAGGAGACTTGACAAGACCATCATGCTTCCAATGGCGCCAACGGTGCATAGCAACACCCAATATACGCTTCTTAATAACAAATGTTTTAGGACGTTATTACATTGAGATTTTTTTCCTTCGACTTCGAGCTCGCAGCTCTGGGGAAGGAATCTGATTGGCTGGATTCTCTCTCTCTCTCTCTCTCTCTCTCTCTCTCTCTCTCTCTCTCTCCGGCATATCAAACGACACTCAATGTCAATTGCTGAGAAAACAAAATAGTTTGTTATGGTGGTTTTACAGCGGAAAGAGTACTGGAGGTGGGCGGTATCTCCGATTAGTTGGAGGTTGGTGGAAAAAAAATAGCCCAGTATGATAACGCCTATACCCGACCTTAAACAAAAACGTCCTAAAGT
>NC_134817.1:20351173-20363673 GCF_046742065.1 Oratosquilla oratoria | reverse complement strand
GGGGAGGAGGGAGGGGGAAGGGAGATGGGGGAGAGAGGAGGTGGGAAAGGGGAGGCGGGAGGGGGAAGGGAGAAGGGGGAGATAGGGGGGGAAGGGAGAAGAGGGAGACAGGAGGGGGAAGGGAGAAAGGAGAAGGCGGGAGGGGGAAGGGAGAAGGGGGAGGCGGGAGGGGGAAGGGAGAAGGGGGAGGCGGGAGGGGGAAGGGAGAAGGGGGAGGCGGGAGGGGGAAGGGAGAAGGGGAGACAGGAGGGGGAAGGGAGACAGGAGGGGGAAGGGAGAAGGGGGAGACAAGAGGGGGAAGGGAGAAGAGAGAGGTGGGAGGGGGAGCCGGGAGTGGGAAGGGGGGGAAGGGCACCCGGATAAAGTTAAGGACAAGATGTTGGGGTGGGAATCCCGTTGCCCCCCCCCACGGGGGTGAGGGGCCAGGAGGACGCGGCATAAGGGTTGGGGGAAAGGGGGGAGGGGGCGTGTCGGTAAGGGAACTTTATGTTATGGGGAATGGGAGGTGCTGCCGAGGTGCAGGCGTATGAGAAATGGTGCGATGACTATGGAGAAACATAAGGTGTAAGGAGTGTAAAGGAGGAAATGGCGGAGAAAGAAGAGGCGAAAGAGGTAGAAGAGGAGGAGGAGGATGGAATAATCTATCCTTTGACGGATTTTTTTTTTTCTTTTTTTTTTCTTTTTTCTTTTTAAGCCTTCTGGTGTACTTCGCCCTCTTCGGGAGCAGCAAGGGTGCCCATCTCTTTGGGGATGTTTTTGGTCACCTTAGTAACAGCAGCCGCCAAACTAGTGTGTGTGTGTGTGTGTGTGTGTGTGTGTGTGTGTGTGTGTGTGTGTGTGTGTGTGTGTGTGTGTGTGTGTGTGTGTGTGTGTGTGTGTGTGTGTGTGTGTGTGTGTGTGTGCGCGCGCGCGTGCGTGCCTGTGGAAAGGAGCAACGCTCGTAGGATCCTCTCTTATTCTCCAAAATATGATATCTTGCTTCAAATTCATGTGTGTGTGTGTGTGTGTGTGTGTGTGTGTGTGTGTGTGTGTGTGTGTGTGTGTGTGTGTGTGTGTGTGTGTGTGTGTGTGTGTGTGCGCGTGCGTGTGGAAAGGAGCAACGCTCGTAGGATCCTCTCTTATTCTCCAATATATGATATCTTGCTTCAAATTCATGTGTGTGTGTGTGTGTGTGTGTGTGTGTGTGTGTGTGTGTGTGTGTGTGTGTGTGTGTGTGTGTGTGTGTGCGCGCGCGCGCGTCCTATGGTTGCACTGCGGCCTCGGGTGTCAAGAGTACAAGAACCGTTTAAGTTATTCTTTGTTATGACGTCACACTCAACGTCATAATCTATGACGTCAATATTCTCTCCAGAGGGCAATGACGTCACACCACCCTTCGTCCAGAGGCCGAAGGCGCCAAGCGACCATAGGGCAATGAGAGCCCACATCTACCTCATTACACGTGTTACGTAACCACTTGGCACACCTGAGCCCTGTAATACTGAGACGGGGCCCTACGAACGCAAGCTCCATTTTCTAGTACCATGGCGCAATGAGCGGGACCCCACGAGCGCAGGTCTACACCCACAATTCGACTAAATACACAACCATTACTTCTCCCCACACACCCTACGACCTCCCACACTTGTATGTCATTGAGAACCCTTGTTATCACACCTGCATGGCACCTCCCTTCTCCCTTCACACTTGCATGGCACCTCACCTCCTCTCCACACCTGCTGCATGGCACTATCCCCTTGTTGGCACACCTGCACTGCCACGTGAACTCGCGCCAGGGCCGCGTCGGTCGCGCACCGGTGCGACACTTGTAGGCCACGTCAGCAACACAGCTGCGCATGCGTTTGGCGCCGGCGGCCGCGGCCGAGCGCCCACAAACGCCCGGCCGGCCTGGTACTAAGTGGCTCGAAATGGTTCGAACTGGCGTAGTCCTGGTGGTCACCTTGGAGGAGCGGCGCCACTGAGAGAGAGAGACACGTTACGGTTGACATTTAACTGGGTTCAGTGACCTCCTCGGCGCCGCCGGGTAGCTGTCCCTAATCCAGCTGGCGCCAGGAGATTTTATTCATGTGTATGGCGACACCTTTAGCCCACGACCAGCCGCTTTCTAGACTTGAACCTGGAGGCTCGGTGGCCTGACACTTGTCCTCGAGTTCTAAACGCGGACCCCAATTATACATTACTGGCTTCCCTAAGAAGTCACTTTCCAAACACTGAATAGAACCGTCCGGCACCCGTATTGGCTCCCCCTGTGGACGTGGAGAGGGGTTGGACATGGTGAGAACCTTTACCCTCGTGCTACGACATCCTGTGGACTGACATTTTGAGGACATGCACCAAAGTGACCGATGCTTCGAAGGCTTTCGTTCTGTGGACGAGATGTGCAACCTGAGGACATCAAGAAATATGCAAACACACACACACACACACACACACACACACACACATATATATATAAACTAAGTATATCTGTAAAGAAATAGCTATTATGTACCAAGTGTGAGACCAATTGTATTAAATATTTATTTATTGATTTGTTTTTTATCATTATTAAAAAAAATCGCATCCGACCTAGGTATGGACCAAAAGGTCTCCTGCTGGCATGCTCAGCCTTTGTAATCCTTTGACAGTTGATCCCTGCCCAGTACCCATGGAGTGTCCCAGATTCCTCTTTTCCCAAAACCGCTTTCATTTGATCACCGACTTGTCCCGCTGTTGAGAGGAATCCCTACTACTGCCCACGTTTCTTTTCCTATTATTATATGATGCTTGTTCGTATTATGTATTACTGCACTGGATGTAATATACGAAAGCGCTCTGCTCCGGTTGTTTCTCTTTATAGTGGTTACCTTACATTTCTTGAACACAAGTTTCCATTGATTTAATCCCCACCTACATACACACACACACACACACACACACATATATATATATATATATATATATATATATATGTACAACACTGAATGGGTCCCAGTGATTAGAGATATATTTTAACAACCACAATGCACTTAAATTCTAAGCCATCAACACCGGGAGACCGAATGGAGGCCGACATGCAGAAATTGAAATGCGGTACTGCCGAGGCCTGGAACTATATATAATATCTCTCCTAACGACATGTGCACCTCATCAACTCTCTTCAGCCCAAAAAGCTCACCCGACATATTCTATTCTGGCTATCTCTGCTCGAGATCTTTCCAACCGACGAGGTGTTCGGCAGGCAGTACGTACTCTCCAGAGGTCAGTTCCGTCCACCTCCACCTCCACCTCCACCAGTCCCCGCAGGTGTCCACATCTGGGTCGTAGTCCACTTCAAGGTCGGTGGGGGTCGTCCACCTCAAGGACGCCCGCCCGCCCGTCCGCCCGCTCTCTCCTTCGTAAGTGGATCAGCGGGCCAACCGCACCGGAGACGGTGGGTCCACAAGGAGATGGGTGGTGGAAGAGGAGGGAAGTGGGAGAGGAGGAGGAGGAGGGAGGAAGAGGGAGGAGTGAGGTGAAAGGAGTCGGAGTGAAGAGGGAGGTGGGAGGAGGGAGAGAGAAACGGGGAGGAGGAAGGAAGGAGGAGGAAGGAGAGAAGAGGGAGGTGGGACACGGAAGACTAGGAACAGGCTGAGGAAGAGAAAGAGGAGGAACAAAAGTAAGAGGAAGAAGTAGGATGAGGAGGAGTAGTAGTGTGAGCAGGAGAATTAGAGGGAGGAGGAGTCGGTGGAGGAATGTCGGGTCAGTCTTCCTCCTCCTCCTCCTCCTCCTCCTCTTCCTTCAAGGCAGTACCGGTTGGACGGCTGGCTGACCCAAGGGATGAGTCGGCAGGTGCGGCCGGTTCTTCCTGGTCGACCTCAATCCACCTGACGAAAGCCTTGGTCCACGCTCTTCCACCCCGTGTACTCGCCCTACTGAGGTCCCAACGCTCCCTAATCGCCCTTCTTCAAGTCTCCACCTGCTCTAGGAATCCCAACAAGTCCTAATCGCCCCTCCCAAGTCAGCAGGATTCGCCCTCCTCGCCCCTCGAATCGCCCTTATCGCCCTTCTTCAAGTCCCCACCTGCTCTAGGAGTCCCAATGAGTCTTAATCGCCCCTCCCAGGATTCGCCCTCCTCGCCCCACGAATCGCCCTTATCGCCCTACTCATACCAGGCCTCGCCCACTTGCCGTCGCCCAATGACACAAAACTCGAGGCCAGATATGCAAGACTCGCCCTGCGACTCCCAGACCGATTCCACTCGCCCGAGTCGGGCGCTGGCTCGCCCCTCGCCCATGGGGGGAGTCCGCCAAGGCCACTCTCGCCCACTCCACTGCAGTACCGTTGCCGCATTCGTAGTCCACGTATCCGGGCCATCTCCTTATCCCCCACTCTCCCTCACTCCCCATTTTTCCTACCCAGCACCTCTCCCTCCTTCGCCCTCCCTCCACTAAAGATATACTTCTCCAACACTATCACCACAATTATCGCCAGAAATCCACCATCATTATCAAAACCACCATCATCACCGCTGCCGTCCTCCATTCTTCTTCTTCCTCTAATCGGTGCATCTTCACTACTTGGTGTTCTCCTCCATTTATGTTGTACAACTCCTCCATACCCAACTCCTCTTTCCTCCCTTCTTCAACATCTTTCATCCATCTTTTTTTTTTTTTTTTTTTTTTTTGGTGGAGGGCTTAAGGGAAACACGGGTGCAAATGAAAACGAGGCAAGCGACAAAGGCACGGAACAAGAAAAAAGTAAATAAACAAATAAACAAATAAATAATCAAGTAAATAAACTAATAAATATATAAAGTCTCCTCGTCACTGCCAGCACCACAGCCTCGGGAAATGATCTTCGACAAAAGCATTCAGACGGAAATGGTCAAAGGCGGGTCCAAAAGTGGTGACGGAGGAGGTGGACGAGGACGAAGATGAGGAGGAGGAGGAGGAGGAGGAGGAGGAGGAGGAGGAAGAGGAGTTACATGGAGTTACATGGACAAACGAACAGCAACAGACCAATTGGTCCTTACATGGCTGTTCGGTACCTAACCTAATCTAATACTATAAAGATTATATATATATATATATATATATGTATATATATATATATATATATATACATATATATATACACATATATATATATACACATATATATATATATATATATATATATATATACACACACACACACACACACGGGAGCAAATAATTCTAATCGAGGATTTGTAGCTAAACAAACGTAGATACGTTTTTTGAATATCGTAGCAGTAGAACAACCAATGACGTTGGATGGTAGACCATTCCATACATTAACAACGCGATTAACGAAAAAGCATTTTGCCTCGTTTATATGATATAGTTTTCCAACAATTTTGCATCCGTTATTTCTGGTTGTATTGGAAGTGTCAACTGTAAAATATTTTTCCACGTTCATGTTTTCAATTCTTTTGACAATTCTGAAACCCTCAATTAAATCACCTCTCAATCTCAGTTTCGAGATGGTAAACAAATTTAATTCATTTAGGCGCTCTTCGTACGGTTTGTTCCGCAATCTGGGAATGAATTTTGTTACTGTTCGTTGGACTCTTTCTAATTTCTCTATGTCTCTTTTTATCTGAAGACCAGCACTGAACACAGTATTCAGGCTAGGTCTAACTTGAATACTGTGAAGTTTAAAAATATATATTTTTAAAATTCTAAACTCTAAAGAAAGGAGGGTAAGGAAGGGAGGGGTAAGGTAGACGGGGAGGTCGGGTTAGGGACAAGGATAGGAAGGGTGTGAAGGATTGGAATGAGGGAGTGAGATGGGTGAGGAAGGGAGGTGGGTGAGGAATAGAGGGAGGTGGGTGAGGAATAGAGGGAGGTGGGTGAATAATGGAGGGAGGTGGGTGAAGAATGGAGGAAAGTGGGTGAGAGGGGGAGGGAGGTGAGTGAGGAATGGAGGAAGGTGGGTGAGGGAGGGAGGGAGGTGGGTGAGGGAGGGAGGGAGGTGGGTGAGGGAGGGAGGGAGGTGGGTGAGGGAGGGAGGGAGGGAGGTGGGTGAGGGAGGTGGGAGGGAGGGGGTGGATGAGGAATAGAGGGAGGTGGGTGAATAATGGAGGGAGGTGAGTGAGGAATGGAGGAAGGTGGGTGAGGGAGGGAGGGAGGTGGGTGAGGAATGGAGGGAGGTGGGTGAATAATGGAGGGAAGGGGGAACCCCCGGAAGATTTTATTCATCTCATGGTCGGAGCCCTTCCTGGAAAGAGGTCTCGATCGATCGCGACCCTCATGGCCGCGATGCCGACTCTCTATTGAATAAAAGCGCTCGGCGCTCCTCCGTGAAAGAAACCAACGAAGGATTCGCGGGGATTGAAGGCACGAAATGCACGGTCAGTCACTGCCATTTCTCTGAAGGATGAAATTTCGTCGTGAGGTTGTCATTACATCTCTTTCTCGTCCTCTCTCTCTCTCTTTCCGTACCCTCGACTGAACATCGCCCTGCGGTCGACATCATAAAGACTCCAAAGACGATCGCCGATACCTTCCTGAAGATCAGACTAAAGCAGTTATAATCGATGACCGGAATCTTCGAAGTTGAAGATCATGATTATGTAAGACCTATGATAAAAGTGACACAAAAAAATGCATAAAATCAACTAAAACATCTATTTTATTTCCGGCAACTGTCTAACGTTTGGACAACGCCCCTTTCGAGCCGGCCACCAGGTGCTTCGGGAACACCTGATCTGAAGACACGAAGAAGAAGAAGAACAACTTTCACCCGGACCGCCTTGCGCCCGCACCAGCCCCGAAGACTCTTTCGCTCTTTCGCTCCAGAATTCCAGTCTTCTGGGGTCGAAATAGCCTTTTAGAACATTCCCCAGACAGAGGGTGGAGAGACAAGACGGAGAAGTTGGCAGAAGTGACGTGGCAAAGTCAACGTGGTCCTGCCACACACGGAAGCGGTAGGGACATGCCTTTGTTCAGCAGCGGACTCCGAAGTAACCATTCCTTGTGCTTGCTTTCTGGAGGTGTCTGAAGAAGGAGCCGTTCTGTCCAGAACAGATCACTGTCGTTGTTGTCTATAATTCACCAGCGCCTCTACCCAATCATCGCCGCGGGTCCCATGAACGTAAACAAGCGGTTTCCGAACTCAACCCCGGAACTCGAACTCCCGATACCAAAGTCACGAGTTCGTTCTTGGATCAAGCAACAACCTACCAAAGTCGACAAACCTCTTCACTTCGAAGCCCTGAACGTGGTCTCCACGATGTTGATACCTCGCTGTGCCTCGCTGCACTGCGTTACACTCGAGCAGAGTAGCAACGGGTGGAGTGACCATCTCCGAGGTACTGAGATGGGAAGGGTGGTGGTAGAATACATATATTTTCAATGTATGTACTTTGACCCAGGCATGTATGAATGTATGTATATATATGTATGTATGTATGTATGCATGTATGTATGTATGTGTACGTGCATTCTTTGTAACAGCTCCCAACGCGGGGCAAGGGAAACTTGCAGGAATGGTGTGGCCAGATCTAGCACCACGGAAAGCCCTACTGGCACAATTTCCACCGGAAGTGCTGACGTCAGAAAGTATGCTGTGGTTACCTGGCAGGAAGAAGGCATTAACAGATGGCGTGAAAAGTGTAGTGTGAGACAAGAGTAGGTGATTGGACGATGTACTTATTTTGTATTTATCTATTTATTATCATCTTTAACAGCGGTCTCAGGCGAGACAAGCCACGCCCCTATCTCTCCCTTGGACCAATCACCTGTGCTTTCGAATGATGCCTACTGGCTGAACCGGGGCCTGCGCTGGTTTAGGGAGGTTGTGATTGGCCAGGAAGCAAAGAGGGCGTGGCTCATTTCGCCTGAGGTCATGGCAGACACTACCGAAGTGGCTGTGGAGGTTGAGCAGGTCAAGAATGCGGAGGAACTGGGCGAAGTACATGTGACTTCGGCGAAGTGGCCAAGGAGTCTCCTGCGAGACCCGACCGAAGAGGTACTCGAGAACTCGAGGACTCGAGGTGTGCGTCATGTTCGGAGAAGGAAAGAGGTACCCCAAATTCAAGATGTGACCTTCGGAGGGAACATAAGAATAAAGGAGGCAGCAAGAGACCATAAGGCCTACACTAGACAGTTCCATGTCTATTGCCACCCATCATCCCCATCTGATTATGTAACCTTTATAATTATATAAAAAATTGATAAATAAAAAATCACAAGATAGAGAGCAAATAACAAGGGAAGATTTACAAGAGAATATTGTGAAAGAGAGAAGAGAGGAAGAGCGAAAAGTGTACAGAAGAGAGCAGATAAAGAGAGACAGACAGGCGAGCAGACAGACATCAGTTCTTCGGACTCCTAAACAAAGGACTCCCCCAACCTCATCCTGGAATCGCACGATGGTTGCCACGTCACTCTTGCAAACTACACTCTCCACCTGTCTGGAGGAGAGCGCGATGTGATCAAGGGCAAAGGGTTGGGAAAAAGACTGGAGGGCAAAAAATGGAGGTGGAGCAAGTGGAAGAGGAGATGGAGGTGGACCAAATGGAAGGTGGCGGAGCAAGTGGAAGAGGAGATGGAGGTGGAGCACGTGGAAGAGATGGAGGTGAAACAAGTGGAAGAGGAGGTGGAGCAGGTGGAAGAGAAGGGAGAGGTGGAGCAGGTGGAAGAGAAGGGGGAGGTGGAGCAGGTGGAAGAGGTGGAGTAAGTGGAAGAGGAGGTGGAGTGGCATGACTCAGGAAACAGGTTGCAGTCAGACGGTGTGTCCGCAGCAGATGGAAGAATGCAGCACGCCTCCACAGCTGCAATTGCAGCTGTGGAGTTGGGGCGGATGGGAGGTGGTGTTAATGTTTGAAGCACCGTGATCTAATGTCAGCTGTAGACGGCCAACTGGGAGAAGGGTAGCACGAGAGTACGTCAATACATGACCGCAACAGTCCTGCACTGCAGATATGGGAACATTAGCTAAATAAATAAATAAATAAATAAATAAATAAATTAGTGCCATCTACCAGCAGGCAAAGAAAGCTCATGGCTGTCTCCTGCAAACTTCTCCCATCTCTCTAGACCACAGCGATGAAATGCATAGATGAGTGCGGGTGGAGTGCAGATGAGACCATCACGATTCGAAAGTTTCAAGAGCAAATGAATAGAGAGAAGACGAGGAGAGGACAGGGAGGGTGAAAGTGTGTGTGTGTGTGTGTGTGTGTGTGTGTGTGTGTGTGTGTGTGTGTAAGAGAGAGAGATTAACCATGGTCTTTGGATCACGTGTTGGGCTCGTGATCGACAGCTATTTCCCTCCCTGAAGAGAGCTCAGAGCTCGTACGACCGATCTATGGGTAAATGCTGTGACCTTACACGCACACCCAACTCCCCGCCCACGAGAGTTAGTTTGTGTGTGTGTGTGTGTGTGTGTGTGTGTGTGTGTGTGTGTGTGTGTGTGTGAGAGAGAGAGAGAGAGAGAGAGAGAGAGAGAGAGAGAGAGAGAGAGAGATTCACCATGGTCTTTGCATCACGTCTTGGACTCGAAATCGACAGCTATTTCCCTCCCGGAAGAGAGCTCAGAGCTCGTATATGTGTATGTGTGTGTGTGTGTGTGTGTGAGAGAGAGAGAGAGAGAGAGAGAGAGAGAGAGAGAGAGAGAGAGAGAGAGAGAGAGAGAGAGGGAGACAGAGAGAGGAGGCAGAGAAAGAGAGGGAGGAGGGAGAAAGAGAGATTAAAGTTTGAGAGTGATGTGCCAAAAGAAAAATCTCACAGCAATTATCATGTCGTTCCTCTTTCTTTTTCTCTCTTTCTCTCTCTGTGTCAGGTGTCAATAAAGAGGCATTCCACGACTCAAGGCACAAAGAGCACACGCTAATGCATTTCACCATTCTTATTTAATATTACCTACTGCAGTCCTTGTCCTCAAAAAAAAAAATAATAATAATAATAATAAAAATAAATAAATAAATGCAATATTACCTACTGCAGTCCTTGTCCCCCCCCAAAAAAAAAAATAATAATAATAATAATAATAAGAATAAATAAATAAATGCAGGCGAACACTTTTTTCATTGAATCGTATCACGACACACTAAACAGCGATGTCTTTTTTTCTTTAACACGTGAATATTACAGGAGACCTACCCGTCTCCTTAATACTAATTGGGAGATATTAAATTGTTTAGGAAGTTGTCTCTGTTGTTTAGTAGTTACCTTTAAAGTTTACCACAGAGGCAAGCGAAATTTGAACTTGGATTTTTTTTTTCTTTTTTCTTTTTTTTTTTAAGGCGCGTTGTGGCGCGGGCGTGAGACTTGGAAAGTGGCGAAGGCGATGGAAACAATGTTATGGACTGCACAGAGGAGAATGGAGAGATCAATGATGGGAATAACGCTGAGAGACCGAAAGAGAGCAAGTTGGGTGAAAGAGGAGATTATAGTGAAAGATATTGTGGAGGCGGTAAAAGAGAGGAAGTGGAATTGGGCAGGTAAGTTAGTGCGAACGACTGATGAGCGATGGAGCAAGTGTGTTACTGAGTGGACGCCGCGAGATGGGAAGCGTGGAAGAGGGAGACCAGACAGGAGGTGGAGAGACGAGATAGAGAAATTTGCAGGAGGGACATGGCAGAGGTTGGTGCGGTCGTGTGAATCATGGAATGCTATGAAGGAGGCCTTTGTTCAGCAGTGGACACAAGATGGCTGATTTGATTGATTGATTGATTGATATAAAATGGGTCCACTGCTGGAAACAGGCCTTCCCCAATTTCTTCCATGAAACGCAAGATTGCGCCAGCATCTGCCACTCAACTCCTGCAAAATTCTCTATCTCGTCTGTCCAGCTGAAGAACGTGAGATCGAGCCGTTTACAGACTCGAACGTTCTGGACGGTGAGGCACCTTCACACGAACGGTTCGAGCATGAAAGAGGGTGGAAAAGTGAGAGAAAGAGAAGTTTGCAGGAGTGGTGTGGCATATATTGACGCGGTTGAGCCGCTGTTGGAAGAAATTGTGAGAGGCAGTGGACTATTCCTCCTATGCCCACCACTGCTTGTGGACAAGCACGAAGATGGTTCTGGGGGAAGCGCAAGGGAAAATCGACCCTACGTTGAGGGCCATAAGGGTAAAAATCGAATAACAACGGAAACTGGCCCCTTTTAATCAACTGCCAACCTGGTACGGCTTCCTCGATACAGCGACCAACCCCCCCATGGGGGACGCTAACTTCCCCCCGTCCCCCTCCTCCCCCCACCCCCTCCTCCACGTGGGCCCGTCTTCTGTACGACTGATTGGATTTCCACCACCACCATCGCTTTCTCTCGCCACTACCACTTTCTGTCACCACCACCACTTTCTGTCACCACCATCGCTTTCTGTCGCCACCACCACTTTCTGTCGCACACCACCATTTTCTGTTGCCACCATCACTTTCTGTCGCCACCACCACTTTCTGTCGCCACCACCACTTTCTGTCGCCACCACCACTTTCTGTCGCCACCACCACTTTATGTCGTCACCATCGCTTTCTGTCGCCATCACCACTTTCTGTCGCCACCACCACTTTCTATCGTCACCACCACTTTCTGTCGCCACCACCACTTTCTGGCGCCACCACCACTTTCTGGCGCCACCACCACTTTCTTTCGACCACCACTTTCTGGCACCACCACCACTTTCTGTCGCCACCACCACTTTCTGTCACCACCACCACTTTCTTTCGCCACCACCACTTTCTTTCGCCACCACCACTTTCTGGCGCCACCACCACTTTCTGTCGCCACCACCACTTTCTGGCGCCACCACCACTTTCTGTCGCCACCACCACTTTCTGGCGCCACCACCACTTTCTGGCGCCACCACCACTTTCTGGCGCCACCACCACTTTCTGGCGCCACCACCACTCCACCACTGACGCTTGGACTCCTAAAGCATTATTACCTCCGCCATAAACATCATCTTCTCTACCACATCTGCCCTTATCTCTACCACAACCACCAACCCTATCGGAATTGTCCCTAATGGTAACCATGGTAACCATGTAATGAGCGCTGAAACTATTGGCCGTTGAGATAACTAGGTAACTTTATAGAAAGGGATCACAGATGGTAAGGGACATGGAACTGCCTAGTGTAGGTCTTATGGTCTCTTGCAGCCTCCTCCAGGCTCATGTTCTTATACCAGAAGAGGAGGTTCCCCTACCACCACTACCATATCGCCTACCACCCGCAACACTACGAGTATCTCCGCCATCTTCTTCCGTTGGCCAGTCATCCTCGTAGGAGCCACGAAAAACTCCCAAGCCAACTGAAATTTAGGGGCCGGGATCGTAGATTGAGACTCCCCTTTCAGGCCTGAACACGCCCCCCTCAAGCACGCGCGCACGCACACACACACACACACACGCACATACACATACACAGAGTTAAAATGAGAAGAGAGGTCGACTGAGGCCTAAGAAGAGGCTAATGGCCGCCACCACCACCAAATAATAAGCCACTTCGAGTCAAATGCCACGAAGTGTGCGTGCGCCCGAGGGGACCCATTTGTTCCTTCTGTCTCTTTGAGA
>NC_134817.1:20333673-20343673 GCF_046742065.1 Oratosquilla oratoria | reverse complement strand
ATAACACATGGTGACGTCACAGTATCTGGTGACGTCACATTTGATGACGTCATAATACCTGGTGACGTCACAACATTTGGTGACGTCACAACATCTGATGACATCATACTAAAATTCTTCAGACGAGTCCGGTCCTTTACCCCTTTTCCTTTCTCTTCGTCGCCCCCTCCCCCTCCCACTCCCACCCTCGCCTCTTTCACCCTGACGGGGAGACACGCTTCATCATCTCGATTCCAGCTGTTGCCAGAGGATTTAATTCACCAGATGGACGATCCCACAATGAAGGGATTTGAAAACCAAACCGATAAATCGTTCAACTAAGCGAATTACTAGAGGAAGGGATTAAGCTTGAAGGGCACGGGAGAGGGAGGGAGACGGGAGGGTGAGGGAAGAGGGAAGAGGGAAGAGCGTGACGGGCTGAGGAGAACAAATGAGAAAAGCAATGGGAGAAAGGGGAATAATAAGAATGATGATAAGAGGAGGAGGAGGAGGAGGAGGAGGAGGAAGAGGAAGAAGAGGGGGAGGAAGAAGAGGAGAAGGTAGTGGGGAAGAGGAGGATGAGGAAGAAGAGGATGAGGAGGAAGAAGAGGATGAGGAGGAAGAAGAGGATGAGGAAGAAGAGGATGAGAAGGAAGAAGATGGTTGAGGAAAAAGAGGAGGGTAGGGGAGGAGGATGAAGAGGAGGAGGAGGAGGAGGAGGAGGTAGAGGAGGGTAGGGGGGAGGAAGAAGTGGAATAAAAGAAGAGGAGCAGGAAGAGGAGGAGGAAGAGGAGCAGGAGCAGGAGGAGGAAGAAGAGAAAGGGCTGAGTGGATCGTATTAGGAACAAAATAAGAGAGGGGAAAGTGAAGAATGGAAGGAAGGAAATAGGAAGGAGGAGAGAGAAGGATTGAGGAAGGGGAACAAGACTGAGAGAGAGAGAGAGAGAGAGAGAGAGAGAGAGAGAGAGAGAGAGAGAGAGAGAGAGAGAGAGAGAGAGAGAGAGAGAGAGAGAGAGAGAGCCGCCGCCACCAACTTTTCCTCTACCACCACTAACTCCACTTCCACCTCCATCTCCACCTCCACCGACCCCACTTCCACCATCACCAATTCCTCTTCCACCACTACCACCTCCTCCACCTCCTCATCTTTATTCCCGAAGCCAAGTTCTCCTACGCGAAATAAAATCTCCACAAATCCAGCCAAAATAAACTTCCTCAAGTGCGCCACCCCGCCACGTCGTTCTCCAACTTCGCTCGTGGGAGTCGAGCAGGTGCAGAACCCCGAGCCCAACACAGGACCCCCCCAGGTCCCCGGGGGAGAATGGGTGGTGTTGGTGGTATATGAGGTGGTGGTGGTGTTGGTGGTGGTAGTGGAGGTGATGAAGGTGGTAGTGAAAGTGGTGGACGTAATGAAGGTGGTGGAGGTAGTGAAGGTGGTGGTGGTGAAGGTGGTGGTGATAGTGGAAGGTAGTGAAGGCGGTGGTGAAAGTGGAGTTAATGAAAGTGGTGGTGGTGAAGGTGGTAGTAGTGAGTGATGGTAGTGGTTGTAGCGGTGATGATGGTGGTGATAGTAAAGGTGGTGGTGGTGGTGAAGGTGGTCTTGGAGGTATTGGAAGTGGTGGTATTGATGGTAGCAAAGGTGATGGTGGTGGTGGTATGGTAGTAGTTGTAATATTGATAGTGGTAGTGTTGATGGTAAAGGTAGTGGTGATTGTAGTGGTAGTGATAGTAGTAGTTGTAATGGTGATAGTGGTAGTAATAGTAGCTAATGGTGATAGTGGTAGTAATAGTAGCAAATGGTGATAGTAATAGTAGTAAATGGTGATAGTGGTAGTAATGGTGATAGTGGTAGTAATAGTAGCAATTGTGATGGTGATAGTGGTAGTAATAGTAGTAGTAGTTGTAATGGTGATAGTGGTAGTGATAGTAGTAGTTGTAATGGTGAAAGTGGTAGTGATAGTAGTTGCAATGGTGATAGTGTGGTAGTGGTAGATGCACTGGTGGTGGAGACAATAGAGGGCGTGACGGAGATTACAGTGATGATGACGATGACAGAGTACGAGCTATGGTGACGTTGGTCTATGTTATCTTTTATGTTGTTGTTGTTGTTGTTGTTGTTGTTGTTGTTGTTGATGATGATGATGATGATGATGATGATGATGATGATGATGATGATGATGGTGGTGGTGACGGTAATGTGTCACAGTGACACTGCTGATTGTGGTGATGACAGTGTAAAAAGGTGATGATGGTGGTATTAGTGGGGGTGGTAGTAGTAGTTGTGATAATAATAATAATGACGAAAACGACGACGACGACGACGACAACGACGACAAGACGACCTCCACCTTAGGCATCACCAGAAACACATTCAACAACCATAATGAAACGAAACTACACATGCATGCAAGCAAGCACGCAAGCACTACCCCCCTATCCCCACTCCACACACACACACACACACACACACACACACACACACACACACACACACACACACACACACTGCGGCAGTGTTTGCACTCTCAAGCACAAACACGCGAAGTCATATTCGCTAAAACATAGTAATTGATGTGATACACAATGTTTATTTTTTCCTTCTTGGCGGACAACCAATCCCCCTCCACCTCTTCCTCCACCAACACCACCATCACCATCACCACCAACTTCTACACCAGCACCTTCACTCCTTCCTCCAACACAAGCGTCATCATCACCAGTCTTCTGCACCATCACCTCCCAACACCAACACTAGCACAACACCTTAACAAACACATAAATCAAGATTATGACATTTGACTTCTTTCACCACCACTACACCATGATCATCCTTCTCACCATCATCACCCCACTATCACCATCACCACTACCACCACCACCTTACTTCATTGTTTCTTATCTCCGTCCTTCCTTCCCTCCCTCCCTCTCCCTCTTCTTGCACCACATCTACAACCAAGTGAATTTACCACTACCACCAACACCACCACATCACCCACCACCACAACCACAATCACCATTTTTACCTCTTCTTTTCGTACCTCCTTACCTCCTTCCTTCCCTCCCTTCCTCCCTTCCCAGCCTCTCTTCTTCCTCCACATCTACAGGCAAGGGGCAGACAAACAACAACGGACTGAATGCAAATGAGGCTCGGAAAAACCACTCGGGAAGGAGGGAGGGAGGTAGAGGAGGAGGGAGGGAGTGAGGGAAGGAGGTAGGGAAGAGGGGAGGGAGGTAGGGAGGGAGGTAGGGAAGGAGGGAGGGAGGTAGGGAAGGAGGGAGGGAGGTAGGGAAGGAGGGAGGGAAGGAGGGAGGGAGGGAAGGAGGGAGGGAAGGGGGGAGAGAGGGAAGAAGGGAGGGAGTGAAGAAGGGAGGGAAGGAGGGAGGAGGTACGGAAGGAGGGAAGGAGGGAGGAGGTAGGAAAGGAGGGAGTGAGGGAAGAAGGGAGGAAAGGATGGAAGAAGGGAGAGAGTGAGGGATGGAGTAAGTGAAGATGGGAGTGAAGGAGGGAGTGAAGAAGGGAGATAGTGAAGGAGGGAGGGAGTGAAGATGGGAGGGAGTGAAGGAGTGAGTGAGTGAAGATGGGAGTGAAGAAGGGAGTGAAGAAGGGAGGGAGTGAAGTAGGAGGGAATGAGGAGGTAGAATGAAGAGATTATATTCCGACTTTGGAAAACGTGAAAAGAAAAAGTGGAAAATGGGAAACGATGAATGGAAAGGAAAGTGGGGATGGAGGAACACAAAGGAACACAAAGGAAGAACAAACAACAGCAAGCCTACTGGCCCTAACGAGGCTGTTGTGTTAACTAAACTACACTACAGCTAAGGAAACAGGGCAGGAGGAGGAGGAGGAGGAGGAGGAGGAGACGAAGAAGAAATATAAGAACAATAAGAGGAAAAAGAAGAAGAAGTAGAAGAAGAAGAAGAAGAGGAGGAGGAGGAGGAGGAGGAGGAGGAGGGAGGGGTGGGGGTTTAGGACCCATCGTTTCACACTTGGTAATCCCCACACCTGTCGTCCCACCCAGGATGACAAGGAGGCATCGCCATACGTGGTGGTTTAAGGGTCCGAGTCCAAAGAATGAATATATATATATATATATATATATATATATATATATACAATAATCACTGCTGAACGAAGGCCTCTTTCATAGCATTCTATGATTCATACTACCGCGTCAACATCTGCCACGTAACTCCTGCAAACTTCTCTATCTCGTCTCTTCACCTTTTGTCTAGTCTCCCTTTTCCACGCTTTGATATATATATATATATATATATATATATATATATATATATATATATATGTGTGTGTGTGTGTGTGTGTGTGTGTGTGTGTGTGTGTGTGTGTGTGTGTGTGTGTGTGTGTGTGTACGCCCAGTGCAAATTGCACCATCAATTACTGCGTCTGACCTAACCTAACTCATATTAAATGTGAACATACCCATTACTAGTCCTTGGGTATTGGGCAACAACAACAACAACACACACACACACACACACACACACACACACACACACACACACACACACGCATTAGCGTTCAGAGTTGATTCAATTAACATAATTAGTTAATCCGCGAACCTTTTCACACTTCGGGGAGGGAGGGAGGGAGGCGGAGTGGTGGTGGCGCAGTGGGCGGAGGGTTCGACCGTCGCGGGGTCCCCGTTCGGAATCTGTCTTTCAATTTCCGGAGTGCTTTGGGGTGAGGAGGAGTGAGGAGGAGGGGGAGGGAAAGGAGGAGGAGGAGGAGGGAAGGGAGGAGGAGGAGGGAAGGGAATGAGGAGGACGAGGAGGACGAGGAGGACGAGGAGGACGAGGGGTAAGAAGAGTACGAAGAGGAGGACAAAGAGGAAGAAAAGGACGAAGAGGAGAGGAGAGGAGAGGAGAGGAAAAGAAGAAGAGGGAAAGGAGGAGAAGGGTATGCCGCCCTAGAGTTTTGAAGACGGACTCTAAAGTGAACAAACTTCCCTTTGGGCGCGACTCCCCCCCCCCCCCCAAAAAAAAAAAAAAAAAAAAAAAAAAAAAAAAAAAAAAAAAAAAAAAAAAAAAAAAAATCGCCTCACGAAGACAAACACACCCAGTCAAGCGAGGACGACGGAACCATCCTCGCGCAGTGAGGCGAAGTACAGCCGGAGTCAACAGTTCTGATCAAGTTCTGTGTCGATTCTCTCTGCAGTCCATTGTGAGAAATTCGCTAGTTAGGACAGCGACATCAATTTTTATGACCGTCGCGTGCAGGACTCGAACCTACCGCTCAGAGGCCATAAGGCTACTCTGCAGCCTTCCCTAGCCTCTTGCACGAGTCACACGATTGCACCAACATCTGCCACGTCACTCCTGCAAACTTCTCTATCTCGTCTCACTTCTTCGCTTTAGTGGTGAGGTGAAACACCTTCGCTTGGTAAACAAACCCCCCAACACACACACAGACCTACACAACCTCGTGGCGCAGTGGTCAGAATTCCCGCATGCCACTATAGCGGTCTGGGTTCGAATCCCACCCAGGGATAAAATAATTTCAGTATCGCTGCGTTGTGGGTTGTTACTCCAACTCTCGTGGGCGGGGAATTGTGTGTGTGTGTGTGTGCGCGCGCGCGTAAGGTCACAGTCCGACACGTGATTCAAAACCATGGTGAATCACACACACACACACGCAGAGAGAGAAAGGGAGAGAGATAGAGGAGAGAGAGAGAGAGAGGAGAGTATGAATACAAGAGCGAAGGGAAAGAGGACCGGAAAGAGGGAGGGGGGGAGAGGGAGGGGGGAGGGGGGAGGAGATAAAAGCCGCTGGCCGCCGCCGCCGCCCCCCGGAACCGGCAAAGCCGGCAGGGAACACGAGTGGGAGCCGCCGCCGGACGACGCAAAGCCGCCAGACCCCAAGGGCAACAGCCCCCCCCCCTTCTCCCCCTCACCCCCCCCTATCTCGGAAAAAGGAACAAGGCCTGTCAAAAATATTGGCGTGTGTGTGTGTAAAAGAGAGAGAGAGAGAGAAAGAGAGTGATAAGGAAAGAGTAAGAGAGAAAGAAAGAGGAGAAAGGTAAAAGGGGGGGAGAACGAAACGGGGGGTAGAGGGGGAGAAGGAAAGGGGGGAGAGGGGAAGAAGGGGAGAGGGCTGTAAAGGAGACCACCCACAACGAGTTGGGGCACAGATGGGCACCCTTCCCCCCCACACCCCGCCCTCCGAGTCTCTGGGCACCAACAGGTGGGAACAGGTGGTCCGTCCTTGAGAGAAAGACGGAGGATGAGGTGGAGGAAGTGGAAGTGGAGAGGAGGTGGAGTGGGTGAGTCTGATAGCGTTTTTTTTTTATGATGGAAGACTAATCACTACTCCACACTGTAATAGTAATAGTAATAATAATAATAATAATAATAATAATGTAATAATAATTGTTGATTACTGATGATTATGATAATGACGACGACACAATTTGATAAATGAATAAATAAATAAATAAATATAAAATGTTGATAAATCGTTTCAGCTAGGGACACTTATGACGTGGGCCTTCACCTGCTGAGTGTGAGCAAAGGTACTAGCAGAGGAGACCAGCTGGTTCGGGTAGGAGACAGCGAGCAGGTGGAATCTACAAGCGAGCAGAGAAGGTGGTCGGCGAGCAGCAGACGGACGGTCTGCTGTTACTACGGGGAAAAAAGTGGAGACTTTTGTGTGGCTTCAGGAGGAGGAAGAAGTGGAGGAGGAAGAGGAGAGGAGGAGGAAGAGGAGAGGAGGAGGAGGAAGAGGAGGAGGAGGAAGAGGAGGGCGGAGGAGGAGAAGGAGGGCGAAAAAGGAGGAGGAGGGCGGAGGAGGAAGAGAAAAATGAGGAAGAAGTGGAGGAGGAGGAGGAGGAAGAGGGCGGAAGAAAAGGGCGGAAGAAAAGGGCGGAAGAGGGGGAGGAGGAGGCCAGAGGAGGGGGGAGGAGGAGGCCGGAGGAGGAAGAGGAGGAAGAGAAATAGGAGGAAATGGAAGAAGAGGAGGATTTTCATCGTCTCTGTCACTCTCGCCCCCTCTTCCTCCCTACTTTCACTTATTCTATCTCCGTCTACTTCTGTCCGCTGGCGGAGACCTCTCCACCACCACCACCACCACCTCCTCCTCCTCCTCCTCCACCACCACCACCACTCAAGAATGTACAGACAACGCTTTTCCTCGACCTTGTATTCTGCCCAACGAGAGGGAGTAGTTTGCAGGAGTAGCGTGATAGAGGTTAGTACAGTCACGCGACTCATTGTAGAGGTTGGGGCCTTTGTTCAGTAGTGGATTTCGAATAGATGATGGACGGGTTGATGGACCGAATGACCTCTACCAAGACTCCTCGATCGTCATCTCTCTCTCTCTCTCTCTCTCTCTCTCTCTCTCTCTATCTTTCATAAGCCACCTCTCCTTCCCCACCACCACCATGGTATATTACTATCAATATTTTCGTAATACATAACCATAATAACCACCACATTTTCACCACTACCACCACCACCACCACAGTGGTTCATCACGTAGGGCTTCCACCACCAACATCACCATCTTGTTCACCACCATCGCCGTCACAATAGCTTCCTCCTCCTCCTCCTCCTCTTCCTCTTCCTCCTCCTTCTGTCTTTCTTCTTCTCCAGCTACGTCATCGTACCGATGTGGATAAGACGAACTCGATCCACTTTCCTCAAGGTCACCTCCACTCAGTCCACAGGTCTTCCACCTGTTCTTCTTCCTTCATTCCTCCACTTTCAATACCCTTTCCCCCCCTACAACCTTTCCTTCCCCTCCTCCTCCTCCTCTTCCCTCAGCCTTCCTCTTCTCCCTTTTCTTCTCTCCCTCCCTCCTCCTCCTCCACCTTTCCTTCCTCCTCCTACCCCATTCTTCTTTTCCCTCTACTCCTCCTCCTCCTCTTCCCTCATCCTTCCTCTTCTCCCTTTTCTTCTCTCCCTCCCTCCTCCTCCTTTCCTTCCTCCTCCTCCCCATTCTTCTTTTCCCTCTACTCCTCCTCCTCTTCCTTCTTCTTCTCCCTTTTCTTCTCTCCCTCCCTCCACCTCCTCCCCATTCTTCTTTTCCCTCTACTCCTCTTCCTCCTCCTTGCCCAACCCCCTTGCAAAGCAAAATCCTGTTTCTCCCCTCCTCCCATTTTCTAATTCCACTTCTATTCATTCCTCGCGATGTACTCACGACTGTTGGCCGGTGTTCTATGGTCGCCGGCTCCTCGAGAGCCCGACAGGATATAATGGACAAGAATAGTAGCGGACAAAGAAGGTACCGAGGGCAGCAGGCGACCTTAGGGCACTGGAGGAGAGTCCTGAACATGGATTCCCGAACTCGGCACTGACCGACACTGAAGTCTTCGAACTCGGGTCCCCAGTTCCTCCGCTTGAATAAAATCACCTTGCGGTTAGGCCCTGTTCACACTAGCGGTTTCAACCGCCGCGATTCAAAGACTTATGGTATCGCCGCGGTTTCCGCGCGGTTCAAACCGCTTGTGTGAATAGGGCCTAGAAGGGGGTTAATCGAGATGGGAACGAGATTAAATTAGAACGAGGGTTAACCTTCTTCAAGTAACCTCAATTAAGCACTTTAGCCATAGCTGGTGACGTCACGAGAAGCATACAGGTTCGAGTCCCGCACTCTTCTCCGATTGCCGGTAGTGACTGTTCCCTGCCCAGTCGCTAAAACGCATAATAGAACAAAGGTGACGGCTTCGACCGCAGCTACTCAGTGCCTCCTGGCGTAGGCTCCTCACCCTTCAGTGGCAAAGGAAAAAATGTCAACATTCAATCAATCAATCCATAAAGCCATCAACCATTCAGGAGTCAACTACTGAACAACGGCCTTCCCTTAATACTCAGGATTACAAAGGATTACAAAGGCGGAGCATGCCGACAGGAGACCTTTTGGTCCATATCTAGGTCGGATGCGAAAAAAATCATAATAACAATAATAAATAAATAAATGAATAAATAAAAACTATAATAATGTAAATAACACAACTTGCACCATCCTCCCTTCTGGAGGTTATCTCTCTCTCTCTCTCTCTCTCTCTCTCTCTCTCTCTCTCTCTCTCTCTCTCTCTCTCTCTCTCTCTCTCTCTCGTCCTGTTGCCCACCGTTCTTTC
The DNA here is from genome assembly GCF_046742065.1 of Oratosquilla oratoria. Classification (NCBI taxonomy): domain Eukaryota; kingdom Metazoa; phylum Arthropoda; class Malacostraca; order Stomatopoda; family Squillidae; genus Oratosquilla; species Oratosquilla oratoria. Next base: position 20,334,602 of record NC_134817.1, on the reverse strand, counting down.
TCTCCGGGAGTACTCCTTAGCCTAGTCCCTATGGTCGCAGGCACTCGGGAGATAGCTGAAGGGAAACCTCACGGTTTTTGTGGAGAATTTTGTGTCTTCGGGACCAACCAGCCACCGTAGGAAGGGAATGGGGAGAGCCAGCGGGAGGGAAATATGAAGAGTAATGTAATACACAGACGAGGAGAATAGGAGGAAGGGAAGACAAAGTATGAGGAGCATGATGAGGACGAAGATGAAGATAAGGAGGAGGAGGAGGAGGACAAAGAGGAAGAGGAGGAAGAGGTGGAGGAAAAGGAGGAAGAGAAGGTGGAGGAGGAAGAGGAGGAAGAAGAGAAGGAAGAGGAAAAGGAAGAAGAGGAGGAAGAGGAGAAGAAGAGGAGGAAGAGGAGAAGAAGAGGAGGAAGATGAGGACACAAAGAGGAGTGGACGGAGGAAATGCAAGGAAGGGAATGGGGACCGAGGATGTGGGCCAATTTGACGGGTCATGCAGCATGACGTCTCTTCCTTCCCCACTCTCTTCGTCTTCCCATTCCTCCTCCTCCTCGCCCCTCTTCCCGCTCCTCTACCTCCTCCTCCTCCTCCCCCTCCTCTTCGTCATCCTAGTCCTCTTCTTCTCAACGGCGTTATCACACTGAGCTGTATCTTCCCCGACTGTCGGAGCAAATTTGAAGCCGCAGCTTCCGGGAAGGAATCTGATATGCTGATGGAAAATAAATTTCCTCCAGCATTATCAAATGACATTTTATGCATATTATTGAGAAAACATACTACTTTACTACAGTCATTTCACAGCGGAAAAAGTGCTGGAGGTGCGCAGTACCGCCGATAAATCGGAGGTTGGAGGAAAAATAGCCCAGTGTGATGGCCTTACCCCGAAAGCCCCCTCATCCCGTTTTCTTTCCTTTCAGGGCGGGCGGACGTGTGTGAAA
>NC_134817.1:20316173-20331173 GCF_046742065.1 Oratosquilla oratoria | reverse complement strand
GTGCCTGACCACACTAACCAAATCCATTTTTTTTTTTTTAGTCAAAAGGGGTAGGAGTGGCGTTGGAAGTTGAGGGGTGTGGGGGGAAGCAAGGAACCTCCTTTCCTGGGGGGAAATCCTTCCCCCTCCTCACGGGTTCCTCACGAGGATCAGGCAGCTCCAAGCCGCCAGCCAGTCGTCGTCGTCGTCCTCTTCCCCAGGGTGCCATTCTCTCCTTTATTGCCCTAATTGCCCTCCGTTAACGGGGCACAGATGCTGCGCCCAAGCCAAAGGATGGGGGGAATGGGGAGGGGGGGAGGGGCACAAGAAAGAACCCCAACCATCTGAGGGGAAGGGAATGAAAGAAGAAGCAGAACGTGAAGCAGACGAAATGTGGGTATCCACTTGTATCCATGACACACAAACACACACACACACACACACACACACACACACACACACACACACTGTGGTTAGAGTTCTCGCCTGCCACTACGGCGGTCCGGGTTCGACTCCCGCCCAGGGCTGAAATCATTTCAGTATTGCTTCGCTGCGGGGTGTTACTCCAACTCTCGTGGGCGGGGAGTTGGGGGGGGTGCGTGTAAGGTCACAGTATTACCCATAGATCGGTCATACGAGCTCTGAGCTCTCATCCGGTAGGTTAGTGACTGTCGATCACGAGTCCAACACGTGATCCAAGACCATGGTGGTGAATCACACACACTAACACACACACACACAAACACACACAATGCCTTTGCTCTTCTGCAGTAAATGTCGGTCGGCGCATTGTGATGTATAGGGGGGAGGGGGGCTGGTCGCCCCCCCTTCACCCCGCCCCCTTCCCTTCGTCTCGGCCACTTTCGCGCTGCGGCCAAAGGCAAATAGCACAGCATGCTAGACTACGTCATCACGACTTGCGTCTCTTCGTCGTTGCTGCGACACCACAGACTGCCACAGCGGCGGAGATACTCCTGCAGTGACACTACCTTTGCTGTGGTTATAAAAAAAGTAAAGAAAAAGAAAAAGAAAAAACGTTGATGAAGAAGGAAACGAAAAATAAAAAGAAGTCGAAGGTGGATAAGAACCAGTAGGAGGAGGAGGAGGGGGAGGAGGAGGAAAAGGAGGAAGAAGAGGAGGAGTAGGAGAAAGAGGAGAAAAAGGAGGAGGAAGAGGAGGAAGAAGAGGAGGAAATGGAGGAGTAGGAGAAAGAGGAAGAAGGGGAGGAGGAGGAAGAAGAGGAGGAAGTAGAGGAAATGGAGGAAGAGGAGGAAATGGAGGAAGAGGAGGAGAAAGATGAGGAGGAAGTAGAGGAAATGGAGGAAGAGGAGGAGGAAGAAGAGGAGGAAATAGAGGAAATGGAGGAAGAGGAGGAGAAGTAGGAGAAAGAGGAGGAAGAGGAGGAAGAGGAGGAAGAGGAGGAAGAGGAAGATTCTTTACGCACTCCACGTTCTCCGTTGCAATATAAATTCTTCCGACCTTCCACAAGAGCGAGATCTATAATAATGATAATGACAATGCATCCGAACCACTCGCCCTTGAGGTGACAAGGACGATCACGCGAGGATCGCTGCAAGTTGAGCCGGGGCCGCGGGCCTCTCTTGAGATGGCGCAAAGACCCCCCCCGCCCCCATCAGGCGGTTTTATGCACCCCCGTAATCCATCTCCCCAGTTGCATTAAAGATAAATAAATAAATAATAATAATAACAAATAAATAAAATAAATAATAATAATAACAATAACAATAAATATCAATAATAATTCGTCGGTTTTTTGGCAGAATAATATATGTAAAATACGTCACATCACTGAAGGGGAGTTTTAATGCCGTGTTGCACCAAGCATACTCACTGCCTCTCTCTCTTTCTCTCTCTCTCTCTCCCACTGCTCGATAGATCCCTCTCCCAACCTCTTCCACGACTGCCACGACCGTACCGACCTCTGCCACGTCACTCCTACAAACTTCCCTAAACCGTATTACCACTCTTATGGCACCATAAACCGGCAGCAGCAGCAGCAGCGTGGTGCGGCACTGTGGCACTGGGCGCGGCACCTCCCCCACCCCCCTCACCCCTCCCGGCACATAAATAAAAGGACTCAGCAGGGATCGTCCGGGATGGCGGCGGCGACGGCCATCCGGGGCCGGTCACTGGTCATAGAGTACGGGGATAAAGTATACACATACAAAAAACTAAATGGAGCATTACCGAACACTTGTGCACTTCTATACGCGTGTATGTACACGTTCATGTACATGTACACATACACACACACACACACGCGCGCGCGCGCACGCACGCACACACTTGATGAGATATATCCCAAGTTGGAACCCTATCATTATCTATTGTTTATCATCTATTACATATTAATTTTATTCATTAATTCATTTATCTATTTATTTATTGCATCCGACCGAGTTATGGACCAAAAGGTTTTCTCTCGGCATGCTTTTCCTTTGTAATCCTTTGTGAATTTGCAACCAGGTATGGTCACTGGCGAGTAGGAAACAGGATCCCACGAGCGTTGATCCTTTCCTGCATTCTACAAGGAGGCAAATACACACGAACGCACACACACACCCAAAAATTAGCATCAAGGCGTAAGAGTAATTCATGGTCAGACAAGCCAACGGATACGGATAGATCTTCTGGAAGACGAAGACAAACAGAAATTCATAGGACATGGTATAAATCTGTATCTATCTGGTGCAAAGGAAATCAGACCTTATTCGCACGTAGCGAAAGGGTTAAATTCATCTGGATTAACCTTTACAATGCTATTCACGTTTTGTAATACACTTGTTCTGACGCTGGGCGATTTCATTTAACGAAGAGACATCCCTCCCCCCACTGCGTGGCGAAAGAGCTCAAAATGCTCAGGAAATGGGTTACATTAAGCTACTACACTAGTCAACGGGATGGTTGGATTCCAAAGATTCAGATGGACATAGTCAAAGATTGGTGTGCAACCACAACTTTATATCAGTGAATCTCAAACTGTGAGCCGCGACTATTCCCCAAGTGCGCCGCGTAATTTTTATGGATAGATAAGTGTACTTAAATTTGTTGTTATTATTATCATTATTATTGTTATTATCATTTTTATTATTATGTTATTATTATTATAATTATTATTATTATAATTATTATTATTATTATTCTGACCCAGGGCAATAGGCGAGATGCAGGGATGACCCGTCATCCAGGAGGTGCAAAGATAAGAGGGAGGGAAGAGGGTGGAGGGGAGTGGAGTGTGATAGGTAATGGAATGGGTGGGAGTGGTTTTTATGCCTTTGATTTTTTTTTTTTTTTTTTTTGGAGGGGGCTACCTCCCTTATAAGGGGGAAAAAGTCTTTGGTAATGTAGGTATTATTATTATTATTATTGCTATTATTATTATTGTTATTATTACACGCAAATATTCGTATTAATATCAGGCCAATGAGTCAGTGGAATAGGTACCAAACTTGCAATACACTGATTGTAGAGTTGGTGCGTCGTCAAAGTCCAAGATATGTCATTAGTGCGCCACTAAGCAACAAAGTTAGAGAGCCTCCGCTTTATATGCTACGGATTCCAACCTTAGACGCAACCCAACTAAATCGTTGGAATCCAACTAAATCGTTGGAACCCAACTAAATCGTTGGAACCCAACCAAATCGTTGGAATCCAACTAAATCGTTGGAATCCAACTAAATCGTTGGAATCCAACTAAATCGTTGGAACCCAACCAAATTGTTGGAGCCCTACCATTCCGTTCGACTATTGTAACCGTATCTTTATATACGCTTGGAATTACATTCACTCCTTCCTTCCCTCCCGAATTGCATTAAATAAAAGTCGCCTGGCGACAGCCAGAATAAAATTAATGAATAGAACTTGGCATAGACATGGGGGTTGATTGCGATTGGCCACCATTGGAAAACTGTATTTGCCAGACACCAATATAACGTTTACAAAAATTCATCATTTTGACACATTTTCTGCTAAAAACAATTCCCGCCGCTGTTGGGTGGCGCACTAAAGTTGTGTTATTTTTTTCCCAAAGCAAACCCAATCCAATAAGTAAATAAATAAATAAATAAATAAAAACGGAAGAGGTCATGTACTACAAACGCTCGCGAACTCCGAACAAGAGAATCCATTCGAAAATCCGTCAACGAACAGGATGCCGAACAAATATGCACACGACCCTACGCACGGCTCTCCAATGAATACACCTGTTGACATTCTCACACATTTTCAATAATGGGTAAACACACACACACACACACACACACACACACACACACACACACACACACACACACACCTCGTGGCGCATTTGGTAGAGTTATCCCCTGCCACTACGAAGGTCCGGGTTCGTATCCCGCCCAAGGCTGAAACGATTTCAGTATCGCTGCGCTGCGGGTTGTTAGTCCAACTCTCGTGGGCGGGGAGTTGAGTGTGTTTGTGCGCATGTAAGGTCACAGTATTACCCATAGATCGGTCATACGAGCTCTGAGCTCTCATCCGGGAGGGAAATAGCTGTCGATCACGAGTCCAACACGTGGTCCAAAGACCATTGTGAATCACACACACACCCAAAGGGCTTTAAGAAGTCATGGGAGTTAATCAAGAAATATCACATGTCAAAAGGATATGAGGAAATACTTTTTTCCATCAATCAATCAATCAATGAAATCAGCCATCCTGAATCCACTGCTGAACAAAGGCCTCCTTCATAGCATTCCATGATTCACACGACCGTGCCATCCTCTGCCACGTCACTCCTGCAAACTTCTCGATCTCGTCTCTCCACCTTCTGTCTGGTCTCCCTCTTCCACGCTTCCCATCTCGCGGCGTCCATTCAATAACACACTTGCTCCATCGCTCATCAGTCGTTTGCACCAACTTACCTGCCCAATTCCACTTCCTCTCTTTTACCGCCTCCACAATATCTTTCACTCTAGTCTGCTCTCTCACCCAACTTGCTCTCTTTCGGTCTCTCAGTGTTATTCCCATCATTGATCTCTCCATTCTCCTCTGTGCAGTCCTTAGCTTTGTTTCCATCGTCCTCGTCAGCTTCCATATAGATGCATAAATATGCGGAATAGTTTAGGTGATATAGGCCAAGCTCAAACAAAACACGAGTTCAAATCCAAATATGATAGTTGGAAACTAAGGATATAGATTAAGATGGAACTGTACATGAATATGAGTCAAGGTATGTTAGAAAATTAGAGAATTTAGGAGACGGGACTCTACGAGCATTGCTCCTTTCCTGTATGCTACAATTAGACGAAAACAATTAGGTAAACACACACACACACATACACACATGCACGGAGAGAGAGAGAGAGAGAGAGAGAGAGAGAGAGAGAGAGAGAGAGAGAGAGAGAGAGAGAGAGAGAGAGAGAGAGAGAGAGAGAGAGAGAGAGAGAGAGAGAAAAGGGGAAAATGGGGATGAGGGTCCGGCAGCCTCGCAACCGCAACCGCAACCGCAGGGCATGACGCTGACGTCTCAACTCAGGGGGCGGAGAGGGGCGGGTGTGTGTGTGTGTGTAAAACTCCGGGAGGAAATCTGTCCGAAAAATCCGGAGCCGGGGAGTGGGGGGGGGGGTGGCAAACAACCGGCGTAAAAGAGCCCCGAGCGTAATCCGAGCGAAATCCCGGAAGCAAACAATGACCACCAGAATCCTCCTCCTCCTCCTCCTCTTCTTCCGCCTCCTTACTATCCTCCCTTTCCTCCTCATAACCAAATTTTCTCTTCTTCTCTTCTGCGCGTTTGGTCCACACGAGAACACGTTATTGGGAACACTCCATGAGGAACAAATATTTTATTATTCATTTATTTATTTATTTATTCATTTGTTTATTTATTGAGGGGAGAGGCTGGGAAAGGTTACGTTACGTTAGATTACCTCAGGTCAGGTCAGGTCAGGTCAGGTTAGATTAGATTAAGATTTTCATTTTCGTGTGATTTTTCTCTTTGATTTGCTTGGTGTTCCGACGGAGTACAACTCGAACCGTTTCCCCCGCAATTACGATTTCGGGAGAAAATGGTGGCGACCACCTTTCATCTTCGTCTGTTCTTCGCCGAAGCGTTACGATGACGCACTTGATATATTTGATTCTGGTGACGGGGGGAGGGGGTAGAGGGCGGACATGGAACCTCTCTCCTTTCTCTCTCTCTCTCTCTCTCTCTCTCTCTTTTGGTGTTTTTATTTATTTATTTTTTTTATATATTTTTATCTTTTAAAGAAAAGACTCGAGAGTTTAATTAACCTCCCTTGTACAGTCTGGCGACCATTAAACTCGAAAAAGTTATAAGCTAGTCCCACTAATCCCTTTAACCTTTAAACCCGTTCCGGTGACCTCCTGTAAACCACAAAGGAACTTCCTCCTCCTCATCCCCCTAGCCTACCATACCTCCTCCATCTCCTCCTCCTCGACGTCGTCGTCTTCCTCCTGAATATCCTCTCCCTACTATACCTCCACCTTCTCCTTTTCCTCCCCCTACCATTCCTCCACCTCCTCCTACTCTTTCTCTTCCTTCCCCTACCATACCTCCACCTCCTCCTCCTCCCCCTAACATACCTCCACCTTCTCCTCCTCCTCCTACTCCCCATCATACCTCCACCTCCTCCACTTCTTCCTCCTTCCCCAAACATACCTCCACCAACTCCTCCTCCTCCACTTCCCCCTAACATACTTCCACCTCCTCCTACTCACCCCCCCATCATACCTCCACCTTCTCCTCCACTACCAGCACTAGCCCCACGCTCACATAATCATCTCCCACAGGAATTGCCCCTGCTCATAGGGTGTGGGGAAAGTGGGGTTGGCGGGCCCGGGTGTTGGATTCGGTCCCCGGTCTACTTTTCTTTCTTCCCGGATATACCCGTTTGCAGTCTTCGTATTTATAGATTTTTTTTCTTATTTATTCATTTATTAATCTTTTTGTTTGGTTACTTATTTATTTGCTTCTTTATTTGCCTTTTTGTCGTTCTCTGAAACATCCACGTAGAGAGAGAGAGAGAGAGAGAGAGAGAGAGAGAGAGAGAGAGAGAGAGAGAGAGAGAGAGAGAGAGAGAGAGAGAGAGAGAGAGAGAGAGAGAGAGAGAGAGAGAGAGAGAGAGAGAGAGAGAAGACTGTTCGCCTTCTTACCTCTCCTCCTCCTCCTCCTCCTCCCCCACTCCTCCATTCGTCTTCATCCTAGGTCACTGCTCCCAACTCGACCTGTTCCTAGTAGCCTTCTCCCCCAATCCCCACCTCTCTCTCTCCCTTCCTCTCTTCCCGTCTCTCCTCCGCCTTCCTGTCCCAATTCCACGGTCTCCCGTCCCTTCCAGTATCCAGGCAACCTTTGCCTTTCCATAGAATTGCATCCTCCCACACCATTCCCCTTTCCCTCCCCTTCCCTTCCCCTTTTCCTCTCCTTCCCTTCCCCTTCCCTCTCCTTTTCTTCCCCTTCCCTCTCCTTTCCTTCCCCTTCCCTCTCCTTTCCTTCCCCTTCCCTCCTTTCCCTCTCCTTCCCTTCCCCTTCCCTTTCTCCCCCCTTACTTCCTTTCCCTCTCCTTCCCCCCTTTCCCTCTCCTTCCCCTTCCCTCTCCTTCCCTTCCCACACCTCTTCCCTCCCTTCCCTTCCAATGCTCCCTCCCGCCCCTATCTCCACCACCTCTCCCTCTCCCTCTCCCTTCCGGCTGCTCCATCCCACACTTGACCCCTTCTCCTAAGGTGGCACACACACACACACACACACACACACACACACACACACACACACACACACACACACAAGCATATATCTATATATATGGGAAGCGTGGGAGAGGGAGACCAGAAAGGAGGTGGAGAGACGAGATAGAGAAGTTTGCAGGAGTAATGTGGCAGAGGTTGGCGCGGTCGTGTGAATCATGGAATGCTATGGAGGAGGCCTTTGTTCAGCAGTGGACTCAGGATGGCTGATTTGATTGCTTGACATATATAGTATATACATTTCCATACAAAACATCAACACCAATATCATAACAGCTTTGGTGAAGACAATAGTATACTGACTAAGATGACATATAAACACACACGACAATTCTCACACCTGTGACTACCTGCATTCCCAACCCACACACGTAATCTTAACTTCCAATATACATAAAACGGGGATTCAACACGTACCAATCAGACACTTAAACCATAATTAAAACTCGCTTAGATTCTCGTTAATATCAGGCATTCCACGGAGCACCTCTTCCCATTAAGATACCCACTCCCTCCCTCCCTCGCTCCCTCATTCACTCCTAACGGGACTCCCCCCTCCCATACCCCGCCTCCCCCCCCCCTACTCCCATCAGGACCTGTTCTAGCAAATGTTGTAAGCCTTGACACTCTCCAGTTGATAAGTTCTACGAGATCTTTTTAGTCTTGCGTAATGATCTACAATTCTTTTTAGTTGCTGGGTGTCCATGTTCTTGATGCTGGTGGGAGCGATGGTGGAAGAGATGGTGGTAGTGGTGGCCATGTAATAATAGTGATGGTAATACAAGTGATGGTAATGGTGCTGGTGGTGGTGGTGATGGTATAGTGTTGGCTACGGAAATAATGTTGGTGGTTGTGATAGTGGTAGATATAGTGGTTGTGGTAGTGGTTATGTCTGTGAGAACCAACACCGTGTGAGATCGAAACCTTTATTGGTACGACGTTTCGCTTGTTACAGTTTTTTTTTCAAGTATATATATATATATATATATATATATATATATATATATATATATATATATATATATATATATATATGTATGTACTTGAAAAAAGCTGTAACAAGCGAAATGTCGTACCAATAAAGGTTTCGATCTCACACGGTGTTGATTCTCACAGTCTTGTCGGCTTTTGCCATTGTGTTTCAGTGGTTATGTCAATGATAGTCATATCAGTGATAGTCATATCAGTGATAGTGTTGGAAGTAATGGCTTTGGTTCTGATCGCAGGAGTGGACTCTGACTGTCTGAATGAACGAGGAAATGAATGAGTGAATACATGAATAAATTAACGAATGAAAGTAAGATTTTCCCCGAGTTGAATTTATAGCCCTCTTCCCAACATCCACATGATTAGGTTTGGGTACGCGTGACCCCCTTCCTTAGCGACGGGGGGGGCACAAAAACGATCATGAAACACACACACACACACACACACACACACACACACACACACACACACACACATATATATATATATATATATATATATATATATATATAACATACTCTCGGAGAAAGATAAGCTGAGATATAGAGTAAACCGTGTATTTCGACCAATGACTGTGATCCTCTTCAGCAGGTACGCCCACAATCAGTGGTCGAAATTTAAGCTTTACTCTGTATCTCAGCATGTCTTTCTCAGAGAATGGGTCTAAGTTTTATTTTACTCGTGTGCTACATCTACTTCATTTAATATATATATATATATATATGAGAAATGTAGTAACACATTTATAAATCACAACTAACACCACAGTCGGACGAAAGAAAGAGTACTACTGAAGAGGATTGCAGGTAGCAATCGAAATATATAGTTCCGCTTACGCAACTCTTTCTTTCGTCCGACTGTGGTGTTAGTTGTGATATATATATATATATATATATATATATATATATATATATATATACATACACACACACACCAAGGGCTTTTTTCCCCTTTACAAGGGAGGTAATCAAAGTCAAAGGGCATGAATCCACTCCCACCCATATCATCTCCACCCATTCACCACCCTTCCCTCCCTCACTCTCTCTTTTTTTTTTAGCTCCACTTCGATGACGTCATCCCAGCTTCTCGCCCAATGCCCTGGGTCAGATGCAATGCAGCAAAACACCCACCCACACCCACATATATATATATATATATATATATATATATATATATATATATATATATATATATATATATATATATATATATATATATAACATGTACTTTCTTTTCTAAACCTAACCTCATTATGGATCAAAAGCTTGTATGACAATCTGACTTGTTTTTCCGATTCATTCCCTCCAGTCAGCGTAACACCAAATTTGCACCAAAGTGATTTCTCTGTCTGTCTGCACGCGCGCACCAACACCACGACCGCGTCCCGTTTTCTGTTCGGGGCCATTTATGCGCAAAGTCATCGGCTGACCGCAGGTCATCCTCCTACTCCTCGCCGGCATCGAGTACAGTTAAGTAGGCCTTAAGGCACAGTGCCACGCCTTCAAATAGCAAACTTTCTATTATATATATATATATATATATATATATATATATATATATATATATATATATATATATCCATATATATAAATATATATATCCATATATATATATATATATACATATATATATATATATATATATATATATATATATATATATATATATATATATACACCAAAGGCTTTTCCCCCTGACACGGGGAAATGTTGAGTCATTGTGAAAGGTTTGAGGAAGGTGGAAGAGTAAGACACGGGTCTAGGGCCGAGTTTAATCCTGATTGGTTTCACTTAGAGCTTCCTCCTCTTAAGAAGCTTTAATCGAAACCGGTCAGGAATAAACTTGGCCCTAGACCCGTGTCTTACTCTTCCACCTTCCTCAAACCTATATATATATATACATATATATATATATATATATATATATATATATATATATGTGTGTGTGTGTGTGTGTGTGTGTGTGTGTGTGTGTATGTGTGTATGTGTGTTTGTGTGTGTGTGTGCGTGTATGTGTGTGTGTGTGGAATGAAAAAATAAACTATACATAGATAATATCACAAAAATTAAACATAAATGATAGAATACATAGAAATCAAATAAAATGTATATTAAAAGAAGAAAAAATGAAATACAAAGCTGAAACAAGTTAGTAAATAAAATCAATTGATAAAATCTTTTACTGCCTTATTGAAAAAAAACTGAATTAGTGTCAGCATTGCAAAAGAATACAAACAAAATAATATAAAATTAATAAATATACAAACAAAATATATTACATGTTCACCATTGCAATTTTTTGCGGTTTCTTCATTGGACTTTTCTTATTTAATTGTTGCCAGCCATTTACCCCGAGACTTTCTGAATGCCGATACATATATAAATAAAAAATAAATAATAACAATAATATTATTATTGATAATAATAATAATAATAATAATAATAATAATAATAATAATAACAAATAAAAATAAATAATAATAATAATAATAATACATACATACATACGAGATATGCAAATTGTTCACTTGACCTACATTCTTTCATGCGCTGAGGGGGAGAGGGGCAGGTCCCTGAGGCACACAAATTTTTCACATTTTTCATACACACACACACACACACACACACACGACTCGGTGGCGCGGTTGGTAGAGTCTCAGACTGTCAGTACGGAGGTGACGGCGGTACCTGGTTCGAATCCTGCCCAGGGCCGATATTATTTCAGTATCGCTGCGCTTAGAGTCGTTACTCCAACTCTCGTGGGCGGGGAGTTGGGTGTGTGTGTGTGCAAGTAAGGTCATAGCATTACCCATAGATCGGTCATACGAGCTCTGAGCTCTCTTCCGGGAGGGAAATAGCTGTCGATCACGAGTCCAACACGTGATCCAAAAGACCAAGGTGAAGGTGAATACACACACACACACACACACACACACACACACACACTTGGAAGATGTAATATACAAAAGCCCTCTGCTTCTTTTAGTTTTATTTTCAAATGGTCGATCTTGCATTACTGAACACAAGTTAGCTGTGTTTCTTATATATATATATATATATATATATATATATATATATATATATATATATATATATATATATATATATATATCATATATCTAAATAGAATCGCCATTGACGAAAGTAAATATGTGTAAAACGAGCCTAACCCAAGTTACCCAAACCAAAGAAGTTGGCGAAATACAATTTGTCAAAAATTGATTTTTCCTTAACGTAAATATTACCAAGATAAAACACAATTTCGTAAAAATAAATTTAGTGATACAGATGTCGCCAAAAATGCGATTTGGCGAAATGCAATATGGCGAAATGGGAAGTCAACGTCCGCGTAGGCCGATTTCTCTTCTTGGACCTTCCGTGCGGCCAACAATCCAACATTCCTCGGGTTGAGAATTCTCACACCTGCTCCCAGATTTCTTGCCCAACTTTCCCTTTTTCCTCACATCCCCCCTTTCCCCTTCCCTTCCCCAAAGAGACAAGAAAAACGTACTCTCTGTTGGCCAAACACGACACACCCTAAAAAGATAAAACAAAAATAAAATCATTTATTCTATGGTTCAAGCGTCCCCATATGTTCACCTCCGTGGCCCAAACGTCCATGGCAAAAACGCCCGTAGACCAAATGCTCCAAACCCATGCCCAACACATCCGCAAACCTCCCCTCTCTACCCCACTTGTTAGGGGATGTTTTGTCCGGGGTCTATTTTGTCCAGGGTATGTTTTGTCCGGGGGTGTTTTGTCCTACACCCATTCTGCCTGCCGGCTAGCGATTTTATTCAACTGACGTCATGGGGTTTTCCTCTTTCGATTAACCTTTCGGCGTCCAAACTCGAATTTGGTTTTTATCATGATTCCCGCCGCCAGACGATTTTATTCAGTCATAAGAAAGCCCTACCCACGCCCAAAGGTTCACTCAGCTCTATTCACATTAGCGGTTTGAACCGCGCGGAAACCGCTGCGGTACCACATTGTCAAGGAAAAACTGCGCGGTTGTGTGTGAACGGTTCCACTGACTTACATTGTAACTGAACCGCGGCGGTCGAAACCGCTAATGTGAACAGGACCTTTCTATCCCACTCCAACTTCGAGGATCTGTACTCAACCTTTCCTCCTCCTCGGGTGGAGGAGGAGGATCACCTCGAGGCTTTCCAAAGGGTCAGCTCCTCGAGGTCGTCCTTACCTGAAAAGAAAAAAAGGACAAACGTTAGACGGAGACGAAAAGAAACGTCCTGTTAGCAAACGTTCGAAAATAATGACCAAACGTTAAGAAAATTCAACCGAAAAGGTCAGACATCTATTCAAACGTTATAAATACAGTGTGCATATATGCTGACGTTGATATTTAAAATAATAAATCATTCATAGTTCGAACAACGACATCAGACTTTGGAAATTCAAATTCCCAAATTTTTCCCCATAAATCCCAGACCTTACACAAGCAACAATTCACTCGTACGCTGAAGAATTCAAATATCGAGTTTTAAATTCGAAATTTTGAACACTCAACGGTCCGCTGTTAAAAACTGAACAAAGAAACAATTAAATAAATAAACTAGAAGCGAGCAAACGTTCAGAAAAAAACGTTAAAAGGCCAATCGTTCAAGCTTCATCGTGAGGCTAAACAGAAGGTACAACGTCTGGGTGATGCAGTCAAGGTCATCATATTAAGACAACGGCGCAGGACTCGTTGTAATGGATTTAAATTGGACAAATTTAGATATAAGAAAAAAGACAAGAGCTGGTTTATCAAACGTGTGTTTAACGAATGGAATAAACTTAGTAAACATGTAGTGAGCAATTGGTTGTTTCAAAAAGGTCAAATAACTTTATGTATGGGGATGATAGGTGGTAATGGATATGGAACTGCATAGTGTAGGCCCTATGGTCTACTGCCGTCTCTTTTATGTTCAAAAAGGCGAAACGTTCAAAGTGGAAGCCTTGCCATTAGGCCTAAACGTTGACTAAATAAAAGGCCAAACGTTCACGGATAAACCTTATTAACGGGGGGCCCCGCCCAACCTTGGCAATTCCGGTTTGCCGGAAGTCGGTATTTACCTAATTGTAGTGTACAGAAAAGGAACAACGATCGTGGGTCCCCGTCTCTTCCTCTCCGTTTTAAAATACCCAGCTTCAAATTCATGTCTAGTTCAATATATGTGTTATTCACCATGGTCTTGGATCACGTGTTGGGCTCGTGATCGACAGATATTTCCCTTCCGGAAGAGAGCTCTGAGCTCATATATATATATATATATATATATATATATGACCGATCTATGGGTAATCCTGTGACTTTACACACACACACAACTCCCCGCCCACGAGAGCTGGAGTAGCGACTTGCAGCTCATCGATACTTGAAATTATTTCAGCCCTGGAAGGGATTCGAACCGGACCGCCGTAGTGGTGGCCGGGAACTTAACCACTGTGCCACTGAGTCTTAGGTGTGTGTGTGTGTAAATTTCTGATGAAAAGAGCAAGAGAGAGAGAGAGAGAGAGAGAGAGAGAGAAAGAGAGAGAGAGAGCGCATCGGATCTACCAGGCCATTTACACTTCAGCGGGGGGGGGGGGTCAACCTGCACCTCACCTTAGCATGCTGTCTATCTCCACTGTAACAACTTTATACAACAGAAAGATAAAAAGAAATTGAATAATGCAACGCAAGTCCACTGGGAGGGACTCGATCCCCGCAAAGACGAGGAACATGGGGGCCAGGTACGGTAATTACCGGACCACGGCAGATGACCTCAAACAGCGAATGATCTCGAGCCGCCGTCGCCTCGATGAGGCTAATTAATTAATTAATTAATGCGCTCGTTAATTAATCAGAAACATCAATTCGTCAAAAATTTACATCACAAAAGGTCCGACAACATCGACCGTCGCATTATCCCGACTGGCTGGCACGTCACATGTCTCTCTCTCTTTCTCTCTCTCTCTCACACACACACACACGAACGCAGCCGAGATTAATCACATTTATATTAGGATTTGTGCTCACGGGTTGGCCGTCAGTCTCTGTCTCTCTTTCTCTCTTAAAAAAAATGTGGCAATGCAGTGACAAGAGAGAGAAATCCGTTGGCCGGCCCAGCTGGTGTCCCATAGGTCCTTCTTTCGACTCCGTTCAGGTTCAATCCCTATGTCTCCTTAAAAAAAAAAAAAAAAAAAGGCGAGAGAGGTCGTCTGTTGGAGAAAGAGGGAGGGAGAGAGAGAGAGAGAGAGAGAGAGAGAGAGAGAGAGAGAGAGAGAGAGAGAGAGAGAGAGAGAGAGAGAG
>NC_134817.1:20303673-20308673 GCF_046742065.1 Oratosquilla oratoria | reverse complement strand
TCGCCTCCCTCCCACTTCCCCCCTGATCACCTCACTCTTTCTCTTCCTCCCTCCTTCCACCCCCCAGACATCAACCACTCCCTCCATCCTTCCTGAGGTACAAAACACTCGAAACTCTATCTCACTTATTTCAACAGACGCTCTTTCTGCATGTCCACGCTGTGTACATACATAAATACATACATGCTAATAAGAACACGGGTACGTGTGTTTCTCTTATGCAAAGTAGGCCACTTGGAAAAAGAAACTAACGAAGCAGAGCGCTTTCGTATATTACATCTTCGGTGCATCTGAAGATGTAATATACGAAAGCGCTCTGCTTCGTTAGTTTATTTTTCCAAGTGGTCTACTTTGCACATACATACACATACCAGAGGCTCTTTTCCCCCTTATAAGGGAGGTAGCCAAAAAACAAAGGCATAAAAACCACTCCCACCCATTCCAACCCCATCACACTCCCCTCCCCTCCACCCTCTTCACTTCCTCTTATTTTGGCACCTCTTGGATGACGGGTCATCCCTGCATCTCGCCCACTGCCCTGGGTCAGAAGCATACAATCCCCCCATATTCAACCACGTATTCTCCCCCACCTCCACCTCCATTCTCCATCTTTCCTCCCCATTGCCTCCTACCATCTGTTGTGGTATCATACCTTAACCCCTTATCACACTGGGCAGCTTACACGGGCTTCACCAGCGCCGACAGTTGAGAGTTCGTTTGAGTAAAAATTACTTCGGTTGTATTTTATTTTTATCTTCAAATATCAAATTGTTGTTCACACACACACACACACACACACACACACACACACACACACACACACATATGTATATATATATATATATATATATATATATATATATATATATAAATATATAGCAAAGCTGAATGATGAACTATAGAGATTGCAAACCAATACGAATGTTAGACATAATGTTGAATGTTCTTAGGAGTCTAGATTTCTGTAATGTCAATCATTCAATCAATCAATCAATCAATTCAGCCATCCTGAGTCCACTGCTTAACAAAGGCTTCCTTCATAGCATTCCATGATTCACACGACCGCGCCAACCTCTGCCACGTTACTCCTGCAAACCTCTCGATCTCGTCTCTCCACCTTCTGTCTGGTATCGAAGTTATTCAAATGGAAGTTGGAGGTAGGATGTCGGAGGAAAAATAGCCCGGTGTGATAACCTCTTTGAGTGACCTCGAGGTTGCTGAACAAGAACGACAAGAACAACACCTCAAGGTGGCGCAATTCAAAGCCTTTATTCTGGCTAAACACAGGGGACTCATATGCGACTTAAGTCTTCAAGAGGAGGCCTCTTGAAGACTTAAGGGCCGTTTCAGGGCCGTTTCAGTCCGACTTCGTACAGACACGGGAATATGATGATGACGATATGGTTTAACGTCACAAACTCGCCCCCCCCCCTTATCGGAAGGCTAGAACGATGCCCCTCACAGAGGGCCATGTAGCGTGGAATTTAATGAACCATGCCCTTGGTTCAACTTCACCGGTGGCAGGACTCGAACCGCCACCCCCTCGACCTTCGCCGCAAGTAACGACGCCCTAACTCACTCAGCCAGCGAGCTTCCTACGGGCAATGTAATAATTATCATTATCAATATTACAACTATTATTAAGAGCATGTTTCATTATATTCCGCATTACAAGACCTCCATATGGGGCACCGTCCTTGCCTCCCGATAAGGGTGGGGTGGCGGGGGTTGTGACGTAAAAAAGAAAAAACAAAAAAACAAAAAAAAAACACGACAATACTGATGACATGTTGCTCATCATTACAGACCGTGTTAGCGCAGCTTTCCATGCCCAATGATGACACATCTCCCCCTCCTACCCTCCCCCCTCCATCATGTCATCAACACGCCCCCCACTCTTCAACCTACTCCCCTCTTCACCCCCCCTCGCCCCCAACTCTGGCCGCAACTTCCTCCTTTATCCTCCTCCTCCTCCTCCCAGCCGTGACACACAAACAGAGCTATTCTGGTCTCGCCCCGATCGACCGTTGAGTGACACTTGTAGGCAACGACCAGCTGCTCTCTTCCTCGGTAACGCCTCTCTCTCTCTCTCTCTCTCTCTCTCTCTCTCTCTCTCTCTCTCTCTCTCTCTCTCTCTCTCTCTCTCTCTCGCCCCAACTTGTTTCCCTCAAACTCTCTCTTTTTCTTCTTCTTTTTTCGTGGTTTGCGGGTCTGGTACCCCGTACGGACCTCAACAACGCCTGTGGTCCGGAACTCTTCGTACATAAACGTAGGAGAGACGGACGGGGATGACTTCTTCCACAGTATGATGCGCGGTGACGATACCGAAGGAAGCTGATGTACCACACACGGTGATATCCAAGTCCCCTTAGTTCTGCACCTGCATGCATGTGTGCGTGTTGCGTCGTGTCGGGAAGACAAGGAGGAGGAAGAGGAGGAGGAGGAGGAGGAGGAGGAGTAGGAGGAGACAATGGCACTTGCCAGCAAACGACAGGTCATTAACAAAAGTGACAACCTCAAAGGAGCTCGTTTTACGAGAGGGTGGCGGCACTCGCGTTGTTTCTTTGTCACCTTTCTTGAATCACGTCTACCGACTTCCCTATCCGGTTCTTGTTATTTTAACGCTGTTGCTCTTGTTATCATTACTAATATTGCTGCTGGCTGTTGTTGTTGTTGCTGCTGCTGATGACTATATGGTTTCTCCTCTTTCTACCTCCTCCTCCTCTCTATCTTACTCCACCTCCTCCTCCTCCTCTTCCTTCCGTATCTCGCGACTTTGGTCCATCTGTTGCTGTTGTTCTTGCTGCTGCTGAAGATACGGTTTCTTCTCTTTCTCTTCCTCCTTCTCTTAATCTTACTCCATCTTCTCCTCCTCCTCTTCCTCTACTTCCCCCTCCTCCTCCTCCTCCTCCTCCTCCTCCTCCTCCTCCTCTTCTTCTTCCCCCTCCTCCTCCCGTATCCCTCGGCTTTCCGTCTGTTGTCTTCCTTGAAGACGCCCGGAGCTCGGGGTCTCGGAACTGACGTTTTCGAACTGATCCATCAAACTCTTCACGAAAATTCGGACAGAACTTCGACAAACCAACTGGTTGAGGAGGGGAGGAGAGGAAGAGGAGAAGAGGGTGGAGAGGGAGGAGAGGAAGAGAAGAGGGTGGAGAGGATGGAGGAGGGTTGTCGTTAACTAACTTTTCGCCCCGTTTCAATCGATGTGAAAGGAATTACCAAACCATACCAACCCTCCTTCCCAAAAAGAACAAGATAAAAAAAAGGGAATCTCCAAGTTTTTATGTTCGAATCCTACTTATCATACATATACATTCATATCCCAAAGGCTTTTTCCCCCTTACAAGGGAGGTAGCCAAAAAACAAAGGCATAGAATCCACTCCCACCCATTCCATCTCCAACATACTCCACTCCCCTCCCTCTTATCTTGGCACCTCCTGAATGACGGGACGGGAATAGGACGGGAATCCTGCTACCTGTAGCCCCAAAAGGGATATTCCTAAAATATATATATATATATATATATATACATATATATATATATATATATATTATATATATATATATATATACATATATATTAATAATAATAATATAAAGGGCTACTTGTCATGGCAGGACAAAATGCCATTTACATCCGATTCGTACGCGAGTTACAGTGAGCTACAATGACATTACATGAGACTTTCGGTCCATACCAACGTTGTATAACAAATTGATTTATCTGGTTTAACGCCAAGAGGCTAGGACGGTGCCCCTTACAGAGGACTTTGTAGCATAGGGTTTAATGAACTATGCCCTTGGTCTAACTTCGCCGGTGACAGGGTTCGAGCCACCATCACCTCGACCTACGCCGCAACCAACGACGCTCTAACCCGCTGGGACAACGAGCTTCCTGAATAACAAATGAACAAATAAACTAATAAATAAACGAATAAATAAATATAAGTCGCAACACCTGTCATCGGTCGCTGATAATATGACACCTGCATCTCAAGGCCAAGATGACGCCAAGGTCATCATATTAAGACAACAGGGCAGGACTCGCAGTGATGGAATCAAATAGGACACATATTAAGAAGAAAATAGGCAAGAACTGGTTTACTAATAGGGTGGTCAACAAATGGAAAATATTAGTAACCTTGTAGTGAGCGCTGAAATTATCGGTTGTTATGGACATGGAACTGTCTAGTGTAGGCCTTAGGGTCTCTTACTGTCTTCGTTCTATGCACCCTTCACTCATAGGAACGGACAGGTGACTACATGCTCCCGCATTGACGTCACTAGTGAACAAATCTGGCAATATCACACACACACACACACACACACACACACACACACACACACACACCTGTGCATACGTGACCACTTCAGGCCCGACGGCGAGTGTGGTGGAACACCTGACTGACTCTCTCTCTCTCTTTCTCTCTCTCTCTCTCTCTCTCTCTCACTCTCTCTCAGCTGAGAGGTCGGTCGTTGCGTGAAGGATTACTATGTCACGTTTGAGCAATTGGCGGCGCATCTGGGCATTACACAAGACTGCTGAACACTTGCGCAGGTGTTCCCTTACGTCGGTGGTTTCTCATTTCGCCAAATTACAGTTCGCCAAATTCCTTTCAGTGGTTTGGTTAGAATTTAGCGAAACGGAAACTTTTGGCAAAATGCAATCTTGTGGCGAAGAGAATTTGGCAAAATGCTATTTAGCGTAATGGGTATTTGGCAAAAAAATAATAAATAAATAGATAAATAAATAAAATAAATGGCGAAATGGGAGCTAGTCCATCAATTTGCATTGAACTCGAGGGCAAAGAGGCGGCTTCACAAAATAAATAAATAAATAAATAAAACTCGGGCTCCTTCTTCAAAAAAGGAATGGGTAATAAATTAATAAATAGATAGATATTTTTTTCGCTAGTAACAGCGATGTAATTCAAACAATCAGGCCCGCCCATCGCAAGTTTTGACCTCGGGTCCCTCTGAGCGCGAGTCCCAATTTAAC
>NC_134817.1:20286173-20293673 GCF_046742065.1 Oratosquilla oratoria | reverse complement strand
CCAGACGTAGTACGGCGGTGACGTCGGTACCTGGTTCGAATCCTGCCCAGGGCTGAAATTATATCAGTATCGGTGCGCTTCGAGTCGTTACTCAACTCTCGTGGGCGGGGATTGGGTGTGTGTGTGCGTGTAAGGTCATAACATTACCCATAGATCGGTCATACGAGCTCTGAGCTCTCTTCCAGGAGGGAAATAGCTGTCGATCACGAGTCTAACATGTGGTCCAAAGACCAAGGTGAAACTCATATCTACATAAACAGTCGCGCACACAGACAGACATACACAATTATATATATATATATATATATATATATATATATATATATATATAATATATATGCATACCCGCGCACACAGACACAATTATATATATATATATATATATATATATATATATATATATATATATATATATATATACGCACACATACACATACCCGGGAACACAGATTCACTTACACACACACGCCAACGTACATATGATGTGGAACACGTGAAAAATCGTCACCCCAGTCTTCGACAGGGTGATAATTCTTCATGTGGGCTATCCTAGGGTGACAATTCTTCATGTGAGCCATCCTGGGTTTACGATTCTTCGGTTGTATAAGTTGATGACAAAAAGCATAACCCTCATTCAACCTAACCTAATATTTATTCAACTGTTGATATTCGGCGTTCTGGGGTGACAATTCTTCATGTGACCGTATGACGTCACGACTCATGACGTCAACACACGTCAAATGTGACGTCAGCGCCTGATCTTGCGTCAGCATACCAGACAGCATATGCACGTTAAATGTCATTGCAACACCTCCTCTCGACCCCTTGTGACGTCAACACCCAGCCTCTGACATCAATGACGTCAAATGTTCTCATCCCTCGTGACGTCAACACCCAGCCTCTGACATCAATTACGTCAAATGCCCCCATCCCTCGTGACGTCAAGCGTCCTCATCACTCCAGACTGACATCACTTGTGCAACGTCAACCATCACTATTGACGTCACCAACAAGTCTTCCTTGACGTTAGCGCACAGCTGTGTCGGGCGGACGTCCAGACGCGGATCCTCTGCGG
Source organism: Oratosquilla oratoria (assembly GCF_046742065.1). Lineage (NCBI taxonomy): Eukaryota > Metazoa > Arthropoda > Malacostraca > Stomatopoda > Squillidae > Oratosquilla > Oratosquilla oratoria. The sequence continues at coordinate 20,292,598 of NC_134817.1, read as the reverse complement.
TTTTGTGGTTCCTCGCTGTCGATGATGGACCACCGGGTGGAGTGGTGGATCGCTCCAAGTCCGAACTGGTCCAAGATCCACTCCCGGAATTCATCCACATTCCCACTTTCCACCATTCCATCGCTAACACCATCACTACCACTACCCCGACCATCACCACCACATCCACCACCACCACCACTACAACCAATACCACTATCCCTACCACAATTACCATCCACTACCACTACCACAACCAATACCACCTACATTCCACACCCACGAAGAGGGAAAAGAGAAACCCCTAGTAGCTGCAAGCCGCTGTTTTTCTTAGGCCGACGTTCGGGTCGCCTTCCCGCCTGGCCAGAATTGTCGGGAACCAGGAGCAAGATGCACGCAAGGGGTCCCGGGAATCGAACTCACGACCATCAGCTCGTGAGTTCGACACTGTATCCACTGGGCTACCGTGCGGCACTTAGCCTGAACCAAAGCTTCAAAGTCCGCCACCGCCGTGTTGAAGCGAATCTAAGCCTCGCGAGTCAAAGGCGACCGCAGGTGCAGCGCCCAGGTTCGATCCCGGGACTCGGACACATCCGATGAGGCACGGAAAAAAAAAAAAAAAAAAAAAAAAAAAAACGCATCTTGTTACCAGAAAATTATTAAAGCAGCCGAGTGGAGGTGGTGGAGGGACTGGAGGAAGAGGAAGAGGGGGAGGAGGAGGAAGAGAAGGACGGTCACGGGCCGCCACCCAACGGGACCTCACGGCGACCAGGCCAAGGTCAGGGTTATACGGAACATCTCCGAGATGGAGTATGAAGTGGTGGAAGAGGAGGAGGAGGAAGGAGAGGAAGAATAATTGATGGAAGAGGGGGAGGAGGGAACGGAGGGGAAGATGGGTACTGAGAAGGAAAGAGGAAAGGAGCAAAAAGGGAAAGAGGAAGGGGAAGAAGACGAAGAGGAAGGGGAAGAGGAGGAGGAGGAAGGGCAAGTAGGAGTGAGGGGAAAGAAGGAACGTTTAACCATGGATGTGTACGTCACAGACTACACGTGGGTGTGTACTACGTGCGTCACCAACTGCCCATGGGCGTATATGTACGTCACAAACTGCCCATGGGCGTGTATAAACGTCACAAAATACCCGTGGGCGTGAGCGTAACAACATGCTAGGTAAACACAAAACCCCCGTATCCGTTTTCTTTGTAACAGAGAGAAATATTTGGGTCCCAATGGGGTCTCGGGAGGGAGGAAGGGAGGGAGGGAGAGAGGGAGGGAGGGAGAGAGAGAGGAGGGGGAGGTAGTTGGGAGAGGCAGAGTCTGTGGCAAGTTAAGTGAACTTTACTCGAACGTGGTCAGAATGAAATGAAGTGTGGCGGTGGCTGTATTGGATGAGAGAGCGGGGAGAGAGAGAGGGTGAGAGAGAGAGGGAGAGAGTGGGGAAAAGAGAGAGGGAGAGAGAGGGGGAGGGGGGAGAGAGAGGGGGAGGGGAGATAGGGGGAGGGGAGAGAGGGGAGGGGAGAGAGGGGGAGGGGGAGAGAGGAAGAAGGGGAGAGAGGGGGAGGGGGAGAGAAGGGGGAGGGGGAGAGAAGGGGGAGGGGGAGAGAAGGGGGAGGGGGAGAGTGGGAGAGAGGATAGAGGGGAGATGGGGAGAGAGAGAGGGGAGATGGGGAGAGAGAGGGGAGATGGGGAGAGAGAGGGGAGAAGGAGAGGGGGAGAGAGAGGGGAGAAGGAGAGGGAGAGAGATAGGGAGAAAGAGAGGGGGAGAGGGATAGAGAGAAAAGAGGGGGAGAGGGGAGAGAGGGGAGAGAGAGAGAGAATATGAGAGGGCCCAGCTCGAGAAATCGAGTCAAGATGGGATGCGCAAGGGGGGCGGTGTCAATGAAAAGGATCCTGGGAGCAGGGTACACGATAGCGCTGTATACCAGAGGTTTGTGCTCGTAAATCCTAACAAACGTAAAGATAAATCCATAAACAAATAAATAAGCAAAATAAATGAGATAAAAAATAAATTAGATTGAGAAGTGGGTGGCCATCACGTATCTCAATCGACATCGACTACTTTAAGGTTTCCTTCGGAGAATGAAGTGAAGGAAGACGAAGAAAAGAAGGAAAGAGAGGAAAGGAAGGAAGGAGAGAGGGAAGGAGGGAGGTAATCAAGGAAAGAAATAGAAAGAACACAGTCTGTGAAGGAAGAAGGACAAAGAGGACACACACACACACACACACACACACACACACACACACACACACACACACACACACACACACACACACAGAGTGGTGGGTATCTGGAATAAATTCGATGAGGCGACAGTGTGTGCAAATACTATTCAAGAATCTAAGAACAAACTTGATGTTGAAAGGTACAAAGACGGGTCACTACGAGCACAGCTCCCTTCCCGTATAATACAACAAGGTAAATACACACACACACACACACACAGACACACACACACACACACACACACACACTCTGAGCTCTCATTCAGGAGGGTAGTAGTTGCCGATTACGAGTTCAACACGTGATCCAAGACCATAGTGTATTACACACACACACACACTATTCTAGCTTCCTTAATCTCTTCGCTACTGGCGGGTGCTACGGATTTATTAACAATGGCAGTCACCTTGACGTAAAAATTGCTTCATCAGGAATGACGCCTGTGTGTGTGTGTGTGTGTGTGTGTGTGTGTGTGTGTGTGTGTGTGTGTGTGTGTGTGTGATAGAGAGAGAGAGAGAGAGAGGAGGGGGGGAGGGTTAGGGTAGGTTGTTTGTGTTGGTGAGTTAGGGTAGGTTGTATGTGTTGGTGAGTTAGGGTAGGTTGTGTGTGTTGGTGAGTTAGGGTAGGTTGTGTGTGTTGGCGAGTCAGGGTAGGTTGTGTGTTGGTGAGTTAGGGTAGGTTGTGTGGGTAGAGGAGTTAGGTTAGGTTGTGTGGGCTAGGGGGTTAAGGAAGGTGTGTGTGTGTGTGTGATTCACCATGGTCTTGGATCACGTGTTGGACTCGTGATAGCTAGCTATTTCCCTCCCGTAAGAGAGCTCAGAGCTCAAATATGAGCTCCGTAGAGATGTGTGTGTAAAGAGGTGTATAGTGTGTGTGTGTGTGTGTGTGTGTGTGTGTGTGTGTGTGTGTGTGTGTGTGTGTGTGTGTGTGTGTGTGTGTGTGTGTGAAGACAAAATGCCACCCGATGGAGAAAAGAACGATGAGGGTAGTCCTCTTTCCTATAGGCGCGTTTTTCCACAGCAACCAACCCCCAAATGCTGCTTAATGCCACGTTGCACCTGCAACGGTGCTGCCCTCTGCGCGGACCCAGACCACACCCTCACGCCCCCAACCTCCCGCGGGGATGCGGTTGCCAACCTTACCAACAGAGTTCCTCCTCCACGCCCCCACAGGAGGAAACGAAGTCCTTCGTCTTCCGTAGGGGTAGGACTCTCAAGGACGAGAGCCCGGGCTTAAGGACCCTCCGCCTCTCTCTCTCTCTCTCTCACTTAATATTCTCCTCGTCATAGCACCTTGTACCCCGAAAGACCAGTCCGGTTTCTGGGGGGGGAGGGGGGGTTTGATGGGAACGAAAGAAGGCACATCATTGTTGCAGGACAGGATCCACCTCCCTCCCCCTCCCTCCCACCTCCACACCACCTGTGAACACTCATTACGCAAGCACAACCCCACCTCCCCCTAACCCTCCCCCCCCTCCTCCCTAACCCCCCTTGGCGGCCTCCGCACCCTAACACGGCCGCTGTGAAAGCGAATACCAACACGGATTGGGTGTCCTGCCGAATGGTATATACCACCTCGGGGCATCTGCCGTCATGTGATTTTATTACAAGTTTGAACTGAACGGGGTCTCGCTACAGCAACCTTAACCCTTCTAGCTACGTTCTACAACCTCAGTCTCGCATTCTCGCCTACCGCCAGGTGATTTCATTCATGAATAGGTTGTTTTAAGATAAGATCATTTTATGGATGAGGACGATAGGTAGTCATGGACATGGAACTCCCTAGTGTAGGCCTTATGGCCTCTTGTAGTCTCCTTCATTCTAGTGTTCTTGTGATTTGTGCGCCCGTGCAAAAAAAAAAAAATAATAATAATAATTATAATAATAATGATAAAATAAATGAATAAATAAATAAGATACATAATAATAAAAATACTAATAATAAAATAAATGAATGGATAAAAATAGATGAAATAAAATAAAATATAAAATAAAAATAAACAAAATATAAACAAGTAGTAAATAAATACAAGTGAAAATATCAAAAGAATCGAACGGGTAACCTATGAGATGCCGTAGAAATAAGACAAAACAAAATCACATAACAAGAGAGTCGAATGTTCTAACACATTGGTAAGATAGTCTGAATATCCCACTATCAGAGAAAAGAAATTTATTTGAACGTACGTATGTTGCGATCACTAACTGTGATCCTCTTCAGCATGGTTTTTACAAAGGGTGGGTTGACTTGTATATATATCATACTATAAGACTGAAGGAGGAGGAAGCAGACACTCTTCTCCTAAAAGCGGGCATTAAAATAACCAGGACATCAGGTAACAAAGTAGGACATTTGGTCACACGTAGCTACAATAATCCCACTAACGAAAACAGCATTGTTTATAAAATCCCATGTAAAAGCTGTCCTTCTTCATATTTTGGTGAATTTGGTCGCGGACTTGATAAACGAATAAATGAGCATAAACATGACGTAAAAGCCCACAGATCATTTAACTCCATAGTAATGCATGTGGATAAGCATGGCCACCTTCCAGACTAGAACAACACAACCATATCAAATAAAGAATCATCCAAAAAACTGAGGAAGACAATTGAGGCAGCATACATTAACACTAATAACAACATTAACCATAGAGAAGGCTTTATATGTCTAGCAAAAGCCACAAGCTTATTAATAATAAAAGAATACGCAAATAAAATAACAAGCTCTCCGAAGCGTCCCATGAGATGACCCGTCTATGTATAAAATCCCCTGTTATGTTTGAGTTGTTAGCTTTGTGATCAAGACCCTGCGGGTCGAAACGTTAAAGCATAAATTCTCCCATTACTCCTCGTCTGCTTCTTCCACCTTCAGTCTTATTTGTCATAATATAGTCAACATATCATACTATGTATCTCCTCTTAGTATACATATGTCAACCTACCTTTGTAAAATCACGCTGAGGAGGATCACAGTGATCACAACACAAGTATCCTAAAATAACTTTCTTTTCTCCGATAGTGGAATATTCAGTTTAAAATAAAATTAATATATTTATTAATAAAACTATAAGACACATAGACACATAACGTCCTCTGGGACGCAGCGCGAACCACTAAGCCACCACAAGTCCAATATGTTTAGTTATTACTTGTACAAGCAGGTATTGATACCTCGGGTAACCACGGGTACCACCCCGGTTCCCAGGTTACAAAGGCGGAGCATGCCGACAGGAGACCTTTTGGTCCATATCTAGGTCGGATGAAAAAAAAAAAAAATCATTATAATCACCTCGTTCAAGACTGTTACCGTTGTTACCACGAGTAACCCCTGCCACCATAACGGGTAATTACCGTTTCTCTCATGGTAACTATTCTCACAACGGGTAAAGGCGTTATCAAACTGCGCTATTTTTCCTCCAACCTCCAATTAATCGGCGGTACTGTCCAGCTCCAGAACTTTTTCCGCCTTAAAATCACTATTGCAAGCTATTTTGTTTTCTCAACAAAAATACATAGAATTTCGTTTAATATGCCGGAGGAAAACTATTTTCCTTCAGCATATAAGATTCTTTCCCGAAAGCTTTCGGCTGAAAATCTGCTTCAACAGTCGAAAGAAAGATTGCCCAGTGTGATGATGCATTCGCTGGCGTTAACATCACCAGAAACCGCGTTACCATTTAAGGTAACTCTTCACTCCGGCTAAGCGCAGATACCAATACGGGTAAACCATCGTTACCACAACTTTATTATTATTACGAGAATTTCCAGTTACCATTGGCAGTAACCATCATTACCATGATTAGAAGATGTCTGTGGCAAGGAAAAATAAGTAAATAAATGGAAAATTAAAATAAAAAATTTAAATACAAAGGAGGGGGGGGGGAGGAGCCTTCATCCGTATCTCTTTCTGCAACACTTCTTGCTCTCCCCCAACACAAGTAAACGTCCACCACCCCTTCCCTAAGGGAAAAATCCCCTCATCCCCAACCCTGCTTCTCATGAAAAATCCCAATAGTCTTCGGAAAATCCCCCAACCTCCTTCCGAAGGGAAAAAAAAAAAAAAAAAAAAAAAAAAAATCCTTAGGACCCCCCCCAAAAAAAAATCTCACCCTCCCCATTGGAAATCCCCCTTTAAAAAAATAATCCCCCACCTCCTCCCCACCGCATCACCTGCGCCCCTGCGGCACCGCGCACCTGATCGAGGCGGCCGTCCATCATCAACCACC
>NC_134817.1:20253673-20281173 GCF_046742065.1 Oratosquilla oratoria | reverse complement strand
TGATGGGTGTGGGGGGGGGTGAGTTCTTGGTCTTATGGGTAACCCTTGGCACGTGACCCTTATTATCAGCTTCTGGAGGAGGAGGAGGAGGAGAGTATGGTGAGGGTGGGTTTCGGGTCTTGCTGGGTTAACTACTGCGCTGCATTTTAAGGCTTAAGTATTCGTTCTTGATGCCGCCAGCAGATTTTATTCAGCCAAATTAGTTAAATGATTCCATTAAATGCTTTACATTTTTTTTGGGAGTGCCCCTCCGTGAGTTTCATCAATTTATTATTATCATAATCATTATCATTTTTATCATTATTACTTTTTAGGTACCTCCCTTGTAAGGGGGAAAAAGCCTTTGTGTATGTATTACTATTACTTCTACAATTATCTTTTTAGTTGTCTGTTCTTTCGAAATATGTAGATACAAATATGTATATATATATATATATATATATATATATATATATATATATATATATATATATATATATTATATATATATATATATATATATATATATATATATACATACATATATATATAATAATGATAAATTAAGAGGACCACAATGGAAATAAGCGTACATGCTTTTTGTGTTATCCTCGGCAATTTGCATTTATTTATTCTGAACTATGTGTTCTTGTCATTGTTTGCACTTCATGTACATTGATTCATTGCCAAATAAAGTCTATCTATCTATCTAATAACAATATTACTCAGTGCATTCCCTAACGAAACCGCGAGCCGACGTGTTCCGAAACAACCTTGGGGAAGGTGTAGCCGACAACAACAACAACAATAGCATTCCGTGGATAATAAAGCTCTAGTCGTCGAGAAGACTATCAATACCAACATTACACAACCAGCAACAAAGGATCATGTATCTGTGCGTGCGTTCGGGTGCGTGTGTGTGTGTGTGTGTGTGTGTGTGTGTGTGTGTGTGTGTGTGTGTGTGTGTGTGTGTGTGTGTGTGCATGTGAGGGAAAGACGGAAAAAATGAAGAGATAAGATGATGTGGAGGAAGAGGAAAATGAAGAGGAGGAGGAGGAGGAGGAGGAGGAGGAGGAGGAGGAGGAGCAAGAGAACTCGTCCAGTCAGCTGGTACATTGCAATTTTATTTATTTTTTTCATTATCAAATGCCACTTTGCCTTTGAGGCATTCTTTAGCAAATGCTCCCAGTACACAACCCAGTGAAATCGGAGGGTAAACTCTGTTCTATTCAAGAAGTTATCCTTTAAGTATTCTATTCTGGTTAACTCCTGAGGATTTTATTCGGCTCTGGGGGAACCCCTAACCAGGGAAAGGGGCCCTTCACCACCGCCGGAGACGCAGCAGGACCGGACGTTCCTTATGTATTCTGCCTTGGCTAAGAACAAGTGATCGTTATGCGGCTGTGGGGCCCCAGTGTCTGAATGGGTTCCAGAGGAGGACGACGACCACCACCACTGTACCATCAATAACTTCTTTAGTTCCGTAACCTTACGATTATGCTTCCAATCATCACTACCAAGATTACCAATGCCATCATCACCATAACAGCCACCAGCGCAGTAGATGCCGCTGCCGCCGCCGCCGCCCCGATTGGGCCTTGGCCCAGTCCCACGCTGCCTTCCGTTGGCTGCCCTGATGCTGCTGCTGCTGCTGCTGCTGCTGCTGCCTAACACACTTGGCCCTGGCTGGCTGGCTCCCATTTCTCCACCAACTCTGACACTCACTCACTCCACCACTCCCAGCTCCCCATCCACCCATCCAAACGCCTCCCACATCCTTATCCTTCCCCCTTTTTTCAGTTACACCCACCCACACCCACGCCCACAGCCACATACACATAAACGCATGCGCACGTAACTAAGAAACTGCCGACGCCCTTATAAGGAACACCTTTTTCTATGTACAAGACACAACAAACGAGATCCCGGGGCACTTCGCGTTTACGAAGTCGGGGGCTGAGGGGCAGGGTTGCCCGAAGGAAGGGACCGGGCAGGAATGCGAGGAGACGAGCGGCGGGGCAGTTGGCAGCCCTGATCCGATGACAACCAGCTGATGCTGGAGTAGGGGGTGATGTTCATTCACAACATTTACATGCGACCCCAGACTTGTTCTCCGGGACCGGGGGGGGGGGGGAGGGGGGATGACGAGGCCCCCCCCCCGGACGTACTGGGCCCAGACCTCCCGGGATGGGGGCTCTTCTTCTGCTCAAGGGAGGCCAGGAGGGAATGAGGAACTTCAAACGCCTGTAGAAGGAGGAACAGGAGGAGGAACAGGAGGAGGAAAAGGAGGAAAGGGAGGAGGAATGAAAGAAGGGGAAGAGAAAAGGGAGGAGAAAGGGGAAGAGGAAAGGGAGGAGGAAAGAGAGGAGGAAGGGGAAGAGGAAGAAGAGGAGGAAGGGGAAGAGGAAAGGGAGGAGGAAAGAGAGGAGGAAGTGGAAGAGGAAGAAGAGGAGGAAGGGGAAGAGGAGAGGGAGGAATGGGAGGAAGAAAAGAAGGAGGAAAGGGAGGAAGAAAGGGAAGAGGAAAGGGAGGAGGAAAGAAAGGGAGGAGGAAAGGAAGGGAGGAGGAGGAGGAGGAGGAGGAGGAGGAGGAGGAGGAGGACTGAAGGTCCGTCGCTTGCTACTGCTCGTCACAGCACCGCCAACATGCGACCCTAACCCAGCTAAACCACTTACATAGCAACCAACCAACCACCTTATCCAGCTGGCTCCTCACCAGCTGTCGGTGACAGCCCAGCGATGCCCTTATAAGGAGATTCAAACCGTAGGGCCGGAGCAAGTGCCACCGACAACCTGGCGAAGAAAGGCACCTGTACAACACCTGTCGCGGTTACGCTCCCCCTTGATGTGGCGGCACACTAGGCTAGCTAGCATGCTACTTGCTTTTGTTATTTCGTTTGAGTAGGAAAAAAAAAAAAAACTTCGGTTGCGATATGCTAGATTTCCGTATATTTCGACACTAACATTCGTATTCTAGGTTTAACATCTCTTAGTTCGCCATTCATCTTCTTATTCTATGACACAAAAGTAATTTGGAAATTTGAAGAAAAAAGGTAACAAGTCGTTTATACTCAAACAAAATAACAAAAGCAAGTAGCACGCTAGAGAGAAATGCCTAACGAAAGCAATTTGACATTTGGAATTTTGAAAAACAAAAGAAAGTATCAGAAATAGTTTCTGCCCAAACGAAATAGCAAAACCAAGTAGCAAGACCAAGTAGCACGCTAGTGAAAAATGTCTAGTGTGCCGTCACCTTTATACAAACACCCTCAATTAAGGTGGGGGAAGAGTCACCCAATGGCCCCCCACGAAACTGCTGGGGGGACACCAACGACAACTGCACCTAAGGGAGGGAGGGAGGGGAGGGAGGGAGGGAGGGGAAGGAGGGAAGGAGGGAGGGGACACAAAGGAACACAAAGGAAGAACAAACAACAGCAGGCCTACTGGCCCTAACGAGGCTGTTTGTGTTTACTATACTAAGCTACAGTTAAGAAAACAGGGTAACTAGGCGATAGAAGATGAACTAACACTACTGCTACCACTATCCTATCCAATTACAATTAAATGCCGGGCTGTCAGATCTTTTATTGCAAGGGATCCGGGGGCACTCGCCGGACATCCCTGATCCGTTGCTACAAGCGGCCAAGACATCGGATCTTTGCGCTTCCTTACTGCTCGTGTTCGATGGTATTTGATGCTACTGTGTGACCGCGTGTGGGTGGGGGCGTTGCAGGTTGCACGCTTATTCTTTCACGCAAAATGCAAGTAAACTTACATACTCGCACTCTCAAACGTACACACACACAAGAGAGAGAGAGAGAGAGAGAGAGAGAGAGAGAGAGAGAGAGAGAGAGAGAGAGAGGGAGAGAGAGAGAGAGAGAGGCTTTAGAATTTAGCAAATGTGAGACTTGCTCTGAGATACTTGGACGGGGAAATGATGAAACGTACTGATTACCGCTTGCAACAGTTTGGAGCCTAGGCATATATATATATATATATATATATATATATATATATATATGTATTAACAACCACAATGCACTTTAATTTTAAGCCATCAACATCGACAGACCCGATGGGGGCTAACATGCAGAAATTGAAATGCGGTACTGCCAATGCATGTTAACCTCCATCGGGTCTCTCGATGTTGATGGCTTAGAATTAAAGTACACTGTGGTTGTTAGAATGTATAATCATCGGTACCCATTTAGTGTTGTACAAATATATATATATATATATATATATATATATATATATATATATATATATATTATATATATATATATATATATACATATGCATGCATAAGGACTCACAGATTGGGATATGCTCAGATGTACCGAGATGAGTACATGGACAAAACCTCAACGGAGAAATGCCCCCCAATCACGTACAAAGTAAACACACATTATAAGATCACTTCGTGAAAAGCTGAGTACATTTGAATGGAATACATAAACCCACAGCGATTACGAGCACAATTTTCGTCCTTCCAGCTCATCAAATGATAGTGATCAAATTGCACATTAATTCATTTTTTCCCTCGTTTAAACTAAATAATGTGAACGGCTTCCATTGTATTGTGTACTCAGACCATCATCAGTAATATTTGTCTCTTCATCTTAGCTTTTGCCGTGTGGGCTTATGTCCGTCCACCTTTGCAATTATAAGTAATATTTTTGTACCTTTTTCTTAGCAAATACTAACCTATATACATAAAAAACATATAACTATGTTAAATGCTTCCAATGCCTACATTGTACTCTCATTTAAGAATTCGTGAATAATATTTCCATCCCGTCTCCTCGTAAAATGGTCACATAACCTATGTACATCATAAATCAAATATCCCAAGGCATTGTATATCCTGTATGCTAGTAGATTTATCATGGTGGGGACCTTGTCCATTTTTCATGTAAGGGGGGTTGGGATTCTGTCCACTATAATTTTGTACAACAGCGTCGTCCGTTACTGAGTGGACTCCGCGAGATGGGAAGCGTGGAAGAGGGAGACCAGACAGGAAGTGGAGAGACGAGATTGAGAAGTTTTGCAGGAGTGACGTGGCAGAGGTTGGGGCGGTCGTGTGAATCATGGAATACTATGAAAGAGGCCTTTGTTCAGCAGTGGACTCAGGATGGCTGAATTGATTGATTGATTGATTGATTGGTTGTGTCCTCCGTTGGGGATCCGGAGTGATCCCCCAACATTCCCGGAAACAGAGAAATGGATCTTCTCGCCCCGGAACCGCAGAACCGGATCTAGACGTCTGGATGCACACGGCGGTCACCTTCCCCCCCATCCCCCCAACTTTCACCAACATCCCCCTTCTCTCAAGTTTCACCAATATTCCCCCCACCCAACTTTCACCAACATCCGTCCCCCAAGTTTCACCAACATCCCACCACAAATTTAAACCAACATTCCACCGCAACTTTCACCAATACCCCCCCCTTTATCTTTCACAAATATCCCCCCACCCCAAACCCAACATTCCCACCCCCTTAGCTTTCACCCTCATCTTCCCCCCTCCCCCCTCCATCACCCAAATAACCTTCATCAGCTTGACCTTGCCCGGACCTCAGCGACCTCACTGCCCGGAGTTGTCTCCCCCATCCACCCCCCCACCTCATCCTGACCTGAACATCTCTGCTGACCTCGGACCTGAGGTGATTTGGGCATCTCTCTCTCTCTCTCTCTCTCTGTGTGTGTGTGTGTGTGTGTGTGTGTGTGTGTGTGTGTGTGTGTGTGTGTATTCACCTCGGATCTGCTGCAGTCTCTGTCGAGACAGCCAGACACCACCCTACGGCAGTGAGCTCAGAGCTCATTATTGTGTGTGTGTGTGTGTGTGTGTGTGTGTGTGTGTGTGTGTGTGTGTGTGTGTGTGTGTGTGTGTGTGTGTGTGTGTGTGTGTGTGATATATCAGCTTCCTCTGGGTATTGTCACTGCAAGAGTGGCATACCGTGGAAAGATGCACGTTTCTCCTGCGTTCCTGCATGAACAGTTCCAGGCCACCAGGGTTGAAGTCGTTGAAGTCTGAGCTGGTACCAGCCCCGCAAACCACATACATACATACATACATACATACACACATACATACATACACACACATACACACATACACACACATATAGGTAGATATATTGAGAGGAGAGAGGAGAGAGATTGATAAAGATGGAGAGGAGAGAGGAGAGAGAGATTGTTAAAGATAAAGATAGAGAGGAGAGAGAGGAGAGATTGTTAAAGATAAAGATAGAGAGGAGAGATAGATAGATAGATAGATAGACAGATAGAGAGAGAGAGAACTACCTCCTACTCGAACTAGCACCAACCTCATTACCTCTCCATTCTCACCGTGACCTCACCATCCCTCCCTCCTTCACTCACATTTTATGCCAGCTTCTCTTCGACTACAACCCCCTCACTTCCTCCTACCACTACAACCGTAGCTACTACCACCACCACATCTATCACCACCATCACACAGAACACCACTGCTGTACCCATTAACACCGCCAACGTTATTAACATCATTGCCACCATTTTCACCAAACCGCAATTTCACATATTACTTCCAATCCATCAATCGATATATATATATATATATATATATATACTTCAATTAATCAGTCATCCTGAAAAACTGCTGAACAAAGGGCTCTTCCATAGCATTCCTTATTCACACGACTGCGCTAAGCTCTGCCACGTCATTCCTGCAAACTTCTCTTCACTGTATGATAAACAATTTCGCCAAAATCCACCCTCCCCCTGGGTAATACATTTGAATGAAATCGCCAGGCGGTAGCCACAATAAAAAGGACAGAAATCCAGAGGAGATGATAGCGTCCCGGACTCGAACGCGGGAGGTCCGAGTTCAAATCCCGGAGGTTGCACGGAAATTGGCCAAGTCGCGCTTTCAGAGCTTCCCCACTCTGCAACGACGGGTGTCAGAGGCGCTGTAGACCAGTGTGTCAGGTGCCGGCACTTCATCCGTATGGTCGATTTGGGGCATTTGTTTCAGACTCTATTCTCAACCACATGACACCATACGAACATTACCAAACCATGGTGAGGTGCAAAGGCTATACCTCCCCACTCTGCCCCCCCCCCAGGGGAACGGCCGGTTTTATCATGAGCCATAAAGGCGGACTTCGCTCGCAGTAGTGGCTGAGGTCAGTGTGACCTGAGCTGACCGTCACACCTGATCTCAAAGAGACGAAGGACCTTAGTACGTTCACTTCGTTCCAACTGCCGCTGGAAACTTTTATTAAACCGGGAGGCACTCCTTCTTCGGTTAACGAAGAGGTTAACGTCACAAATGCACCTTAATCTCCGAGTTCCCTCCCCCCTCGACTTCGGCTTCTACTTCGTCAGAGTTCGCTTCTTCGGGTACTCCTTCGGGTAGTTCCTCTAGAGACTCACCCCCTCTTCTTCAGACGGTGTCCGGACATAATCCCTCCTGGACACAATCCCCCCGGACAATATCCCCCAGGGCAATATCCCTCAGGACAGAATCCCTCCTAGATTAATGTTTATATATTAATGTATTTTAATATAAAATACTCTCATATAATATTTGACTATATATGTTTATGTATTTTAATATATATAATATTTTCATATATGTCTGTCAGACATCTCTTCCCCAAAACTCCCTTATTCAGAAACACCTTCTTCCGAATGACCTTCAGAACCCCGTTAGAGGAACCATGTTCTTGAGCAGGTTCTTCTCCAGATACTCTTCCATCTGGTACTCCGTCAGACAACCCTCCATCAAGTCCCCCTCCTTCAGGCACCACTTCGCCAGAGAAATTCCACCTTCGGTTAATCTTTCTCCGAATATCTGAGACCCAAAGGCTTTGCATTCGACACACATTGAACAGGTATGAGTGAACACACGTGCGTGTTCAATGCATCCTCCCCCCGACCCCGAGCGGACAACTTTGGTGATTTTATTCTGGTTCAAACGCCGTCAGCTGATTTTATTCGGAGGAGGTGTGACCCCTCCAAGGTACACTGTACAAAACACGATATGTGAAACGTCTATCTTATTCAGGCTCAAGGTCCATTCTTCAGTTGCGTATCTACAGAAAATGACTGGAGTAGGTTAAGTTGTGTTATGTAGACTTTTGAACATTAACCGCCTACAACATTAGCACGTGCTGAAGCTGTTTGGTTAGGTTCAGTAACGTTTTGGATATTAACTGAATTCTGCACTATCACGTGTTGAAATGGATAGGCTCTAAAGTTAGGTTAGGTATGGCTAGATATCGTGCTTCCTACTTGGGGCTGGGGACCCCTTTACTCGGGGTGGAGACCCCTTTACTCGGGCCTGAGGACCCCCTTACTCGGGCCTGAGGACCCTCTCACTCGGGCCTGAGGACCCCTTTACTCGGGCCTAGGCACCTCCTTACTCGGGCCTAGGGACCCCTTTACTCGGCCCTGGGACCAGATAACCTAGAGCTGATCGCAGAGCGCCGAGTGTCGGTACTATTACTTTCCTCTTCCTGGTGCGTACTATCCTTCTTCCGCATCCTTCGTAGAAATTCCACCCCCGCAGTATGCTCCCCCTCGTGTCTCAGTAGACGCGAACCATTCTCAGAGTTCTCGACCATAGCGCCTTTCACGTGACGCTGAACGTCCTTCACGAAATTTTGATTAATCCGGGTCACTTCTGAATAATAATGATAAAAAAAGAAGAGAGTCGATGAAAGGAAAGCCCAAGAGGAAAATAAACAATAATAGGGAGAGTGAAAAAAGTAAACCAATGTCACAAGAAATTAAGAAAATGGATGGGCGAAGACGCCTTCAGACTCTCGAGGCGTCGCGTCACACTCCGACTTCGTAGCTTCATTCCGTACTTCGAATATTTCGAACACATGAAGAATCGCCACCCCGGACTTCGACGGGACGACAATTCCTCTGTGGGCTATCCTAGGCTGACAATCCTTCATGTGGGGCCTTCCTGGGTTTACGATTCTTCGGTTGTATGGGCCTTCCTGGGTTTACGATTCTTCGGTTGTATGGGCCTTCCTGGGTTTACGATTCTTCGGTTGTATAAGTTGATGACAAGGCGTATAACCCTCATTCAATCTAACCTAATCTTTATTCCACTGTTGATATTCGGCGTATTAGGGAGAGACAATTCTTCAGGTGGGATCTCATAGGGTGACGATTTTTCATGTGGGCGTTCTGAAGGTGATAATTCTTCATGTGACACAAATATTTTGTTCTGGTAAACGTAAAATATTTTTTTCTCCTACCACGACACACTTTAGTGACTTCATCCTGGCTAACGTTAGTTGACTATTCGGCGTAATCCCAATTCGTTCCCCGTACGTCGACACAAACTCGCCCCGTAGAGCCAAACCCGAACTACATTCAATCCCACATTACGGCCCCGATCTCTCTTTCCCTCTACCGAGTCCCTAAAACTCGAGCCGCCGCCGGTACGCCGGTGCCAGAGCCCGGTCCACGGTTCCGGGCCCGAGCGAGCGAGCGGACACGTCACCGCCCGCGGTGCCGGCTGGCACGGGCGCCTCTCCCTTCCTAGTCGTGACTCTGGCTGGTAGTCGACAACTGCTACTCACCGAGACCTTGTTGAAGGGCTTCTTGTTGACCTGATGGTGGCTAGGGTGCTCGTGGCGGGTTGTCATCGTCTCTTCCTCAAGGGCGTGGCCTGGGGGCGTCTTCGTCGTCGATGGGTGGGCGTGCCAAGGGTCACGTGACAAGTGGTGGTGGTGGTAGTGGTGGTGATGGTGGTGCTGATGAAACGAATACGTCGCTACGTGGCACTGAATGACGTCATACAGGAGGAATGGACGGAGGGCGGTAAGCTGCCCTACTCTTGGTGGTGGTGGTGATGATGGCGATGTCGGTTATGTTGCGAGTGAGACTCTGGCATCATCCTCACGATCTCACGAGACCGTCACCACCGCCCGAACCGTCAGCCGCCGCCGCTGCTGCCGCCGCCGCAGTAGCAGGCAGTCCTCGTCGCCGCCTCTTACAGCCACACACACACGCGCGCGCGAACACCAACAACCACCAGCTGTCGTCGCAGCTTCGTAGCACCACCTGGCGAGCTGCTGTCGCCGATGAAGCTGCTGGGCGAGTCTGAAGGACAGACAGGAAACCCGAGGTAGGTTGGCCTCGAGGGTCGCCCTCCACCCGTGGTTGAGGATCGGCAAGTGGACAGGCAGCTCCTGCTGCCGCCGAGAACGACTTAATAATTCCACTTCGACGGAGCCGAGGAGGAGCACGAGGTCGAGGAAGACGTTGCTACACGAGGTTCCTCGCACAGGAAGGCGAAAAAATAATATGATGTGACACTAATGGCGGTGGTAATGGTGACACTGTCGGGAGAGAGGTGGTGGTGGTGGAGGTGCTTGTCGCCGCCTGGCCTAGCCTTCTCTACAATATTCTCTTCTTAGGACGAGAAAAGGGGGCTGAGGGGGGGTGAAGGGGGGTCGGGTTGGGGGGGATGGGGGAACCACTAAGCAAGACACTCACTGAGCACTGCGGTACACTGAGCACTTTTGCGCGGCTGCTGGCTGCACGGAGGAGCCGAGCCGGCCATCACCAGCACAAACACTGTGATATCCGGCCTCTGGGGCAGCCGGCCGAACACTGAACGCCGATCCGACGACGAACTCCGCGCAATGACGTCACCACCACAACCACCTCCTCCTACTCCTCCACCACCATTCCCACTCCCACCACCACCCTCCTCCTCCTCCTCCTCCTCCTCCTCCACCCCTCTTCTCTCTCACCCCTTCCTCTTCCTCCTCCTCCTCCTCCTCCACCCACTCTCAAAGGATCCACAGCCTCCCCCAACATCGAACTCTCCCCCTCCCCCTCCCTTCCCCTTCCCCCCTCCCAACTTACCTTTTTCCCAGTCGGGTCGTCCTTCTCCATGCAAGAGGAACATATCCCCCCCCTCCCGTCTTCCACAAACAATCCCCTCCTCCTCCCCACCTCGTCATCGACTTCGTCAAAGGTGCTTCCCCCCCACCGGGTCCTTCTTCAACGACCCACTTCTGCGGCAGCGAAGCCCCCCGTGGGCCCCCCAGACCCGGGGGGCCTTCCTTACTCCTAGCGCCCCCCCCCTTCCTCATCCTCGTCCTTCAACCCCTTTCCCCTCCTCCTCCTCCTCAACATTTTCTTCATCCTCCAGATTCTACTCACAATCCTTCTCGTTCTGCTCCTCCTGCTCCTCGTTCTCCTCCTCCTCGAGTTCGTCCTTCCTCCTTCCTCCTTATATTGGCGACACCGATGTTAATTCATACATACATACATATACCAAAGGCTTTTTCCCCCTACACGGGGGGTAGCCAAAAAGAAAAAGGCATAGAAACCACTCCCACCCATTCCATTTCCTATATATTCCACTCCCCTCCACCCTTCTCCCTCCCTCTTATCTTGGCACCTCCTGGATGACGGGTCATCCCTGCATCCTGTCCACTGCCCTGTTAATTCGACTTCTGTTATTCTCTTCCTATTCCTGTTGCTCCTCCTCCTCCTCCTCCTCCTCCCCTTTCTTCTTCTTCATCTTATTTTCTTCTCCACCTCCTTAACATACCCCTCTTTTTCCTCATCTTCTCCTCATCCTCCTTCACCACCTTCCTTCTCCTCCTCCACTTTCTTCTTCGCTTCATTTCACTTTTCTACCTCCTTCCCGTAACCCCCCTCTTCGTCTTCTTCCTCCTCGTCATCTTCCTCCTCATCGTCATCTTCCTCCTTACTCATGACCAGTACATCCATGCTCTCCTTTTCTCCCCCTTCCTCCTCATTTTCCTCCTCCTCCACTTTCATTTCACTTTCTCTCCCATTGCCGTAACCCTCCTCCTCACCTTCTGCCTTCTCCTCTTCATCTCCTTCCTCCATTTTCTTCTTCTTCACCTCATTTCACTTTTTTTTTTACCTCACCCTTCTCCTCGACTTCTGCCTTCTTCTCTTTATCTTCTTGTTCCACCTTAGGCATGACTTCCCATGGGTTCAAACAAAGCCCGTAGGAGTGACAAAAAAAAAAAAAAAAAAAAAAAAAAAAAAAAAAAAAAGCAGACGGCAGAGGGTAATAGACATGGAGCTGCCTAGTGTAGGCTTTATAGTCTCTTGCAGTGACATAAAAAACAGACGGCAGACGGTAATAGACATGGAGCTGCCTAGTGTAGGCTTTATAGTCTCTTGCAGTGACATAAAAAAAACAGACGGCAGACGGTAATGGACATGGAGCTGCCTAGTGTAGGCTTTATAGTCTCTTGCAGTCTCCTTAATTATTATTATTATTATTATTTTTTTTTTTTTTTTTTTTTTTTTTTTTTTTTACTTATGACCAGCGTACCCAGGCCCACCGCTGCCCGACCGATTCTCACTACGCAATCTTTGTCCTCTTCCCCTTCCTCGACCTCCCCCACATGCGGCCTCTTCGCCCTCGAGGCAGACCGGCATTGCCGGAGTTCGCGATTTAGGGAAAATAGGCAAGAAATGTTTTACCAATAGTTGTTAGCGAATGGAAGACTTAGTAAACATCTACTGAGCGCTGAATATATTGGATGTTTTAAGAAAACGTTTATGGACGGGGATGGCAGACGGTAACGGACATGGAACTGCCTAGTGTAAGCCTTATAGTCTCTTGCAGTCTCCTTCATTCTTATGTTCTCATGTACCACCTCCTCTTCTTCCTCCATGGAACTGCCTAGTGTAGGCCTTATAGTCTCTTGCAGTCTCCTTCATTCTTATGTTCTCATGTACCACCTCCTCTTCTTCCTCCATGGAACTGCCTAGTGTAGGCCTTATAGTCTCTTGCAGTCTCCTTCATTCTTATGTTCTCATGTACCACCTCCTCTTCTTCCTCCATGGAACTACCTAGTGTAGGCCTTATAGTCTCTTGCAGTCTCCTTCATTCTTATGTTCTCATGTACCACCTCCTCTTCTTCCTCCATGGAACTGCCTAGTGTAGGCCTTATAGTCTCTTGCAGTCTCCTTCATTCTTATGTTCTCATGTACCACCTCCTCTTCTTCCTCCATGGAACTGCCTAGTGTAGGCCTTATAGTCTCATGCAGTCTCCTTCATTCTTATGTTCTCATGTACCACCTCCTCTTCTTCCTCCATGGAACTGCCTAGTGTAGGCCCTATAGTCTCATGCAGTCTCCTTCATTCTTATGTTCTCATGTACCACCTCTTCTTCCTCCACCTCTTATTCTTTCCACACATGTTCTTCGTCTGCCTCTTCCTCCTCCTCCTCCTCCTCTTCTTCCATCTCCTCTTCATTCACTCCCTCGTCCTTAGTGTCTATTCTTGTTCCCATCCTCCTCCGGCATCCATCACTTCCAGAACCCTCCGCCGGCGCCTCCACAACGCCACCGCCTCCCCATTGCGAAGCCTCCTCCTCTTCCTCCTCCTCCTCCTCGACCAATTATCCGCTTGACCCCCCCCCCCACCAATCCTGTGGCCCCACTCCCAGACACCAGGGCTCTACTCCATTACTTTATCGCTTCTGGAAGATACATTTACGATATATAAATACACACACACATATATCCACTTTTATATATATATATACATATATATATATATATATATATTATATATATATATATATATATATATATATATATACATATATATATATCGATAAGTCACTACAGCCCTTGTCACGCGCTAGCCGGGTTCGAGTCCTTGGCCGTACCACGTTTCAATTTCTGCATGTTGGCCTCCATCGGATCTCCCGATGTTGATGGCTTAGAATTAAAGTACATTGTGGTTGATAAAAATGTATGTATGTATGTATGTATATATATATATATATATATATATATATATATACATACATACACATACACTTCACTCATATACATATATCCACATTCGTACATATACGGGTTACATATGCAATTCCTCTACACGCGTATGAAACGGGCAATGAAAAGTCATAATAGTAACTGATACTGATCTCTTGACAAGCGCCACCCTACCACCCCTCACCCCCGCGATCCTCTGCAAGGCCTCTGAACTGCCGCCCCTCGCAGGGGCAATGCCCCTGTGGGCAAACGCGAAGTGGTTCCCTGACATATGCTCACAAGACAAACTCTCACGTGACATAAGCTCTCACACCCCGTAGTGGAGAAAAAGACTTAAAGCTCACAAGAAAAACTCACCCATCACCTTTGCCCTATGTGTTTTAGGGGCTATTGGGGCAGGTAAGGGTCACTGCAAATAGGAGAAAGGAGGGCGGGATGTGAACCCAGAACTCAGGGAAATGCGAGACCAGTACGCTTACGATTACGCCACCAGCGTGAAAGGGGGAGAGAAATGTCCACAACCACACACACACATACACACACTCGGTGGCGCGGTTGATAGAGTACTGGACTGCCAGTACGGAGGTGCGGCAGTACCTGGTTCGAATCCTGCCCAGGGCCGAAATTATTTCGGTATCGCTGCGCTTCGGGTCGTTACTCCGACTCTCGTGGGCGGGGAGTTGTGTGTGTGTGTGTGTGTGTGTGTGTGTGTGTGTGTGTGTGTGTGTGTGTGTGTGTGTAAGGTCATAGCATTACCCATAGATCAGTCATACGAACTCTGAGCTCTCTTCCGGGAGGGAAATAGCTGTCGATCACGAGTCCAACACGTGATCCAAAGACCAAGGTGAATACATACACACACACACACACACACACACACTTTCACCAGCCCCACCGTCACCACCTCCAGGCCTCCTCATGCCTGAACTGGACCTGACTTCCTTGACCATAACCTTACCCACTCATTCGTCGGGTCGGGAGACCAAGGAGGAACAGACCTCTCTACTACAACGCAGCAGACTCGATCCATCTACCTAACGACGCAGGGATAGAAGTTCATGGGTATTCCCCATTTAGTCTACTCCCATTTCGCCTACTTCCCATACGGTCTATTCCCAATTCGTCTACTCGTCACCACTTTTCCCCATTTCGTCAACTTATGTCAATTTCCCATTCTGTTGAAGGTACAAGAGATCATGGACAGTATAGGGGATAATAGACAATTTCACGGTAGAGAACCTCACCCATGCACTCTGTGTCGTACCCGGACAAAATGCCCCCCCCCCCGGACAAAACGCCCCCCGGACGAAACACCCCTTACGCAAGGAAAGCGTAATTAAGGCGTTCCCTCATTTAAGTCTCTTGAAGTTACCGCGCCAATTTATCATAGGACAGATGCAAATCACTTAATTACAGACTCTGCATTTACTCTGAATTGGGGCACAGGAAAATGGTAACGTATGAATATTTATTTCTTATACAAATAAATATTCAGGAGGTGTCAAGAGGGAGGGAAGAAGGTAGAGTGGAGTATGTACACCAGTGGTTCTTAACCAGGGGTACCTGTACGGGTACGAAACCTGAAACCTGGGAGTACGAGACATGATACCCGGAAACCGTTTGGATGCAAGTGATGACGGGGAACGGACAAAAGGTCCCCGGACAAAATGTCCTGAAAGTTGAACCCCCGGGACAAAATGTTCCCAATATTTAGGACAAAAAGTCCCCAAAAGGACATTTTAACCACCCACCTAGGCCGTTGGGGACATTTTGTCCCAGGGGTGCAGATTTCAGGGCATTTTGTCCGGGGACCTTTTGTCCTACATTCAATGATGACATGCGTTTGGCACTTTCAAAGAAAGAACCCGAGTCGTATACTGGTAATTGACACTTTTCATTTGAAATAAAGAAAATTACCTCTGTTCAGTGATTTAAAAAAATCTAATAATTTCTCAGCAAGGTTTGTATAACTAATCCTTTTCATATGTTTGTATGGCATTTATATTGGATGGGTGTACGAGAACATTTTCTGAAATATCAAGGGATGCGGGCAATGAAAAAGGTTAAGAACCACTGATGTAGGGGATGGAATGCGTGGGAGTGGATTCTATGCCTTTGTTTTTTGGCTACCTCCTTTGTAAGGGGGGATAAATTCTTTGGTATATGTATGTATGAATATCTATTGGCGCCATGTGGGCAGCGATTTCACTCAAGGCCAAAGGGGAATGATGTGGAGTGGGGAGGTTTTGTCCTAGGGTTTTTTTTTTATCCTAGGGGGTTTTTGTCCTAGGATTTTTTTGTCTGTACCCGAAAGGGAATACCCGTCTGACTCTTTCTCGCTTGGAGTCCGCCCTCCCTATCACGTGAATAAAATCGTTTGAGGCTTGACCCTTCTGGTCTACTCCCATCTTGTGGACTCCAAAATTTATATTTCGTTTACTCAAAAAATTCAAATTTCGTCTGCTCCAAAATTCATTTTTCGTCTATAGTTCCACCATGACGTCACACAGCATGTGAATCACACAGCACGTGAATCACACAGCACGTGAATCACACAGCACGTGAATCACACAGCACGTGAATCACAGAGCACGTGAATCACACAGCATGTGAATCACACAGGACGTGAATCACACAGCACGTGAATCATACAGCACGTGAATTACTATTCAAGATTTTAAGAAAAACTTGATGCTGAAAAATACAAAGACGGGTCACCACGAGCATAGCTCCCTTCCCGTATAATACATCTAGGTAAAATACAGAGCATGTGAATCACACATTCTTTGGTACTTATCAGGGAGTTGGGAGTGTGTGTGCGTGTAAGGTCACAGCATTACCCATAGATCGGTCATATACGAGCTCTGAACTCTCTTTCGGGAGGGAAATAGCTGTCGATCACGAGTCCAACACGTGATCCAAAGACCACGGTGAATCACACTCACACACACACGCTCATACGTTATTTCCGAAAAGTGGCATCAACAATCTTGTGGAATTTGTGGAGGAGTGGAGTTTGTTAGTGGAAGAGGCCTCTAGTGACAAACATACCAACACTAAAAACTCCAAACCACATCGCCACCAACTCACGTGTTACCGAAAACGAGCGCCACACCAACTGCGTCATCACCGCCGGAAAGAGTGCCACTGACGTCACCACTGGGAGTGCCACTAACAAGACTACCCTTTGACACGTCCGGCATCGCTGTTGGCCCTTTCGCTCTCCCCCTCCCCCCCAAAAAAGTGTGTGTGTGTGTGTGTGTGTATATATGCATATACATATACATATATATATATATATATGTTGATAAATTGTTTAAGACAAATGAGAGAGTGATAGGTGGGGAAGGGTAAACGAAGATGGGCTAAGAATACATTTATTGTTCTTACGTTTCGGTTATTATAACCTTCCTCAGAGAACTGAGGAAGGTTATAATAACCGAAACGTAAGAACAATAAGTGTATTCTTAGCCATCTTCGTTTACCCTTCCCCACCTATCACTCTCTCATATATATATATATATATATATATATATATATATATATATATATACTGTATATATGTACAACACTGAATGGGTCCCAGTGAGCAGATGTACATTTTATCAACCACAATACACTTTAATTCTAAGTCATTTGATGCTGATGACTTAGAATTAAAGTGTATTGTAGTTTATATATATATATATATATACATATATATATACATATATACATATACATATATATACATATATATAGAGAGAGAGAGAGAGAGAGAGAGAGAGAGAGAGAGCGGAAATGCAGGGTCGGATCCTTTGGAAAGTACAGCTTCTGCTTGTTCGTAAAAATGCAACTTCTCCTTCGTCGAACTCGCTTCGCTTTCGACAAGTTTGGGTGCCACGGGAATCGAACTCTCGTCCTTCAGGGCACTGGCAACCCTCGTAGGATTTGCGATTGCAGACGGTCTTATTCAGCTACGAAGGAGACTGAAGGCCAAAGACTGAAGATCAAAAGCCAAAAACCGGAGACTAAGACTGAACACAGAGGACTCAGGACCAAAGACTGAAAACTACGAACTGAAGACTAAACACCGAAGACTGAAGATCGAGGACCAAGAAGAAGAAGAAGAAGAAGAAGAAGAAGAAGAAGAAGAATGCAAAGAAGAAGAAGAAGAAGAAGAAGAAGAAGAAGAAGAAGAAGAAGAAGAAGAAGAAGAAGAAGAAGAAGAAGAAGAAGAAGAAGAAGAAGAAGAAGAAGAAGAAGAAGAAGAAGAAGAATGCAAAGAAGAAGAAGAATGCAAAGAAGAAGAAGAAGAAGAAGAATGCAAAGAAGAAGAAGAAGAATGCAAAGAAGAAGAAGAAGAATGCAAAGAAGAAGAAGAAGAAGAATGCAAAGAAGAAGAAGAAGAATGCAAAGAAGAAGAAGAAGAAGAAGAATGCAAAGAAGAAGAAGAAGAAGAATGCAAAGAAGAAGAAGAAGAATGCAAAGAAGAAGAAGAATGCAAAGAAGAAGAAGAAGAATGCAAAGAAGAAGAAGAAGAAGAATGCAAAGAAGAAGAAGAAGAAGAATGCAATGAAGAAGAAGAAGAAGAAGAATGCAAAGAAGAAGAAGAAGAATGCAAACAAGAAGAAGAAGAAGAAGAAGAAGACGACGACCCCAAAACCAAAGATCGAAAACCGGAGACTAAAGCCCGAAGACCAAAAGCCGAGGCCCAAAAGTCTAAGAAAAAAAAAAGTCCCTCAAAGAAAGATTCACTTCAGTATACAGTCGCGTCCAGACTTTTTCAACTCTGCCATTCAAAGTCCCATACTAAAGAAAAGCCTCTTCAGTCTCATGACATCACGAATCCTCTGCCACATCACTCCTGCAAACTTCCCTATCTCGTCCCTTTATCAGCCTTGTTTCTCTCGTTCCCGGAACCTTCGGCTAAATAAAATATTACGGCGGCAACCAAAATGAAATTACTAAAGTGCTACATGGGGGCGCTAATGGGTTGGAAGTGGCTGGCGGTCACTGGAATAATATCATATAAGAACATAAGAATGAAAGGGACTGCAGGAGACCATAAGGCCTACACTAGGTGAGAGTCTTACGGTCTTCCACTTCGAGGAGACTTTCGTCAGTTCGGTGGAGCAATTAAGGCCAAAGAAATAATGGACTGCCGCGTGCGTGCTTGCTTGGGCAGAACGGCAAAGAGAAAGGGAATTTTTTATTCCCACGAACGCTCCCCCCCCCCCCCGCGGCGAAACACAAATTTCATGTTTTCATCATGTTGCCGTCCTTTTGCGGGAATTTCGTTTCTGCCTCTGGTCGTCTTCCTCCTCCGATGGTTTTTCGACTGAGAGGCTCCTGCGTGTCGAGGTCCGATCTTCAGTAACTATATTCTTGGTAAAAAAAAAAAAAAAAAAAAAAAAAAAAAAAAAAAAAAAATTCTTATGTTTCCTAAGATCGGGAAAGATGCCTTCTTGTGGTGTTTGTGGTGGCAGTGGTGATATATATATGGTAGTTAGATGCGCTCTTGTTATGGTGGTGGGTAGTGGTGGTGGTGGGTGGTGGGTGGTGGGTAGTGGTGGTAGTGGTAGTGGTAGTGGCGGTTATACACTGTATATGTGGTGATAGTGGTGATATATGTGGTGGTTAGATGCTCTCTTGTGGTTGTGGGTAGTGATGGTGGTGGGTAATGGTGGTAGTGGTGGTTATATATGTGGTGGTATGAGGTGTGTTATGTGGTGTGATGAGGTATGATATGTGGTATGAGGTGTGATGAGGTATGAGATATGGCGATGGTTGTGACAGTAATGTGTTGAACAGAGGCACATGACAACACAAGTGAACATTGCAGGCGGTCTCACACACACACACACACACACACACACACACACACACACACACACACACACACACACACACACACACACGCACACAGCGTACTACACACCTACCTTCTGGTGCCAGCTGTCCAAGTGAACACCTGATTAACGACAGGTGTCCCTCGGCTATTGCGGGTAAACACTCAGTCTCGACACGTCATCTTACCTGTGGACAAACGAGAAACTGATTAGTACTAATTCTGTAAACCCTACCTATCCACATACCAAAAGGTCTCCTTTCCCTTATAAGGAAGGTAGCCAGCCAAGGTATGTTTCCATCCTCACCCACTCCACTCCTAGATTACAAGGGATTACAAAGGCGGAGCATGCCGACAGGAGACCTTTTGGTCCATAACTAGGTCGAATGCGAAGAAAAAATATATGATAATGATAAATGAAATAAAATAAAAATTATAATAATATAAATAATAATAATATCAATAGTTATAATAATATAGATAATAATAACAATAATAATAATAATAATAATAATAATAATATTCTATTTGTTTTCCTAGCTCCTTATGGATGAAAGATCACCCCCGCCTCCCGCCTGCTGCCTGGGTTAGATACAATACAGCGAGACACAGCACATACCACCCGAGTAATTCTATTATTATTAATAAGATACAAATTGCTGGTGAAGTGAAGCGGCCTTACTGTGGACGTACTGTGTCTTGCTACATTGCTTCAGACCCGGGGCATCGGCCGGGATACAGGGATGACCCGGCATCCATGAGGAGCTAAGATGGGAGAGGGGGGAAAGGGTGGTGGATGGGAGTGGAATGGGTGGGAGTAGGTGCTTGCCTTTGACTTGGCTACCTTCCTTATAGGGGGGGAAAGTTCTTCGTGACCCAGGGTAATAGGCGGGGTACAGGGATGACCCGTCATCCATGAGGTGCTAAGATGAGAGGGGGAAAGGGTAGTGGAGATGGATGGGAGTAGGTGCGTGCCTTTGACTTGGCATATAGATATTGTACATACCACTGGAGTAATTATAATGTAATAAGTAAAATGTTTCTAAGAAAAATACTGTAGTAGTAAGTCTATCTGTACACAGATATATAAAAGCTCTTATAAGTAACTCGTTGTTGCTCCAACCACAGATATTCTTTAACAAACATAGGTAGGTAATTACACCTAAAAAAGTAACTGTTCACATACTTAATAAAGAAAAAACAGAGTATTTTTAACATGGCGAGATAAGTAACTCGGGACAAAGAGCATGGATACAAAGAGAACATAAAAAAAAAAAAAGTGGTTCACACACTTGACCAAAGACAAAGATCACATTTGCAAACACAAGAGAGGTAAATGTAATTAAGGCAAAGAGCACGGCTACAAAAGAGAACATTAAAAATGTATCTAATATCCATACAGACAAGCGCGCGTGTACCGCCGGCCAAAGTAGGCCGGGCGAGGCCCGAGACGCGTCGTATGGAGAGAATATTGATCAACCAAGGCGCCAACACACAAACCTGGGACAAGTTAACCACTCGTGGTTTGGACAGGCGAGATACGATTTTTGGTGAACTCTGATTGGCTGATGGGTCGGTCGGCAAGAGCATGTATGGGCAACATGTCACAACCGTGTTAAAAGTATATTCGGAAACTGATACGCTGTCGGGCTAGGACTCGAACCTAGCCGATACGTAACAAATGGACAGTGATCTAACCATTGCGCTATTTCTATATATATATATATATATATATATATATATATATATATATATATATTAATTAGGTATTCAATATTGGATGGGAAATACTGACCTACATTAATGAGTAATTAAGCGGGCAATTATTGCTCGTACACATTTCGTTGCAGGAGTGAGAGAAGTTTACAGGAGTAAAGTGACATGTTGGTACAACCATGCATTTTATGGACGACGTTGGGAGAGGCCTTTGTTCAACAGTAGACCTCTAAAGTCTGACGGATTCACTGGCTGATATCTCATTATGTTCCTTTTATTCCTAAATTCCCACATGTAACACCTAAAATAAACTGTATTTCACCGCCCAGCAGTACAAATGGCTTCTTAATGTTTATGACCTTATAAATTTCATGACTGTCCATGACTTCCTTTACGACCTTGTGACCTTTTAGACACTATTTGTGCGTACGAGTAAAGTCCTTTCGTGAACGAATTTCTGGTGTTGCTGCTACGTGTGATGCGCTGTGAAAAAGTTCGAGAAAAAATGAAGATACCAAAAAAAAACGGATAACGCAATGTGTGTGTGTGTGTGTGTGTGTAATTCATCATGGTCTTGGATCACGTGTCGGACTCGTGATCGACAGTTATTAACCTCCCGGATGAGAGCTCAGAGCTCGCACGACCGATCTGAAATTATTTCAGCCCTAGGCGGGATCCGAACCCGGGCCGCCGTAGTGGCAGACGGGAACTCTAACCACTGCGCCAAGAGGTATTAAACCTTTCTGGACGTGTTTGTGTGTGCACGCGCGCACCCGCGATCACACATGCGTGCGTTCGTGTATCCGCCTAAGTATCTGTCTGCGTGGAGGAATGTCATATTTGTCCACGAGCGTTAGTACGAGTATAGGTACACTTAGCCTGTGTGCGCGTAGGTATGTGCACAAATTAATCCATACACAAGGTGGAACCCGCGCATGCGCCCTAACCACAGTCATCATCTCATCCCTAGGCGTGACAGCCTGTAATCACACGACTCAAGACTCACCTCTCGGGAGCCCTTCGGAAACACTTCGTCCTTGAAGTAAGTTCTTCTCGAAATTCAACCTCATCCTCATCCTACGGACCGGTCACGGAATATTCTTTTATTAGTGGAGACTCCTCCCGGCTCACGAAAAAAAAAAAAAAAATAAATAAATAAATAAATAAATAAATAAAATAAAAAATCCTTATCCTCGCAATTGCACTGTTGTCCTTAAAAAATCCCTGACCACTCCTAGGACTCCAACTCTTCGATGCAACCGTGTCCCCATGGACAGAAGCGCTGGCTATTGCCGGCAACATGCAATTGCATGTGTTTTTTGTTGTTTAGTTTGTCCGGGATGTTGTTGAGTCACCACACAATGAAGATTATACAGGACAGGGGAGAACCTATGCTTAGCCAAGCCAAGGGTGGTTAGAAGGTGCCAGAAGCCCACAGGAGCTACCAGAAGCTCACAGGAGCTACCAGAAGCTACCAGAAGCCCACAGGAGCCACCAGGAACCCTCATGAGCCGCGGGGAGCCACCAGGAGTCACCGGGAACCCCCAGGAACTTCCAGAAAACCCCTGGAAAGCGTCCAGGATGGCAAACTGCGCGGAAAGACATTAAAAGGAAGGCCGATTGCG
Source organism: Oratosquilla oratoria (assembly GCF_046742065.1). Classification (NCBI taxonomy): domain Eukaryota; kingdom Metazoa; phylum Arthropoda; class Malacostraca; order Stomatopoda; family Squillidae; genus Oratosquilla; species Oratosquilla oratoria. Next base: position 20,258,227 of record NC_134817.1, on the reverse strand, counting down.
GGCGTATTTTATCTCTAGTCGATGCAGCAGCGTGGCGCTGTGGCGTGGCACTCACGACTTCGTCCCCGGCACGTGGGGAGAAAGGTTCCCGTTTGATTCCCAGATCCCGTTCTGGTTGACGCCGTGCGATTCTATTAAGCTTATGGCAAGACTATAGGGAGAGAAAGAGAAAGAGAGAGAGAGAGAGAGAGAGAGAAAGAGAGAGAGAGATAAACACTGGACAAGACCTCCATCCAATAATACGAGAAACAGATTTTCATAAACATAGAACTTACACTAGATTAACCCTCCCACCCACTCTTAACCCCCGCAGTGGTGGTTGGGGCACATAAAACGGTTCACACGAAAACACGAACTAGGAAAACAAGAGAGTAGTAGTAGTAGTAGTAGTAGTAGTAGTAAGTCCTTCACCCCCTAAAACAACACAGGTACAACCTCAATTTTGAGCAGGCTATAGCAGAAAATCGGATAAATGATCTATTGTCTTAGGATTACTTAAACCTAAATAAAATATAAAAGGGTAATCGACCACAGTCACAGGCGAGAGAAGGGCCAATGAACTGTGTCTGTGGAAGATAGAGTCTGACTGTTTTCACCGCAAGGATGTAGGTCGTTAAAAAAAAGGCCTAGTACTAGTAGTGGTAGTGTAGTAATAGTAGTAGTAGTAGTGGGCGGACGAGTCTTAAGTCTGAAGGTGGTTGCGCCAGCAGAACCTACATGGGAAGCTTCTGAAGTCGCCCTGAACTCTGTCCTTTGCAGACGGTCGAGGAGGCTTCAGCTTCAGGAATTATTTCCAGCGCGACGACACATGCAAAAGACTATCCGTCTGGACACGTAAAACAAGCCTGAACGCGGTGGTGGTGGTGGAGAGTCGGGGTGGTGGTGACGATGATGGTGATAGTGATGGTAATGATGATGATGATGATAGTGATGATGATGATGGTGACGATGATGGTGACGATGATGATAATGTTGGTGATGATGACGACGACGACGATAAATTAATGATAAAAATAATAATATTAACAATACTACTACTACTACTACTACTAATAATAATAATAATAGTAACAATACTAAATACCAATGGAAAAAGAAAAACTCGACCAAAAAGAACACCTCGGTCCCAGATTCCGTCCGTGCGAGGCAATAACAATAATGCAAGACTCTCATACCTATTAAATGCAGTTTATGATCATTCTATTCAGAGAAGAAGTGGGCTCCATATTGCAGCCATTCCGTCGACTTTTTTGACTTGCCCACAACTCGTGCCCAGCGTGTACGAGAACCCTATGGTCGCTCTCTCTCTCTCTCTCTCTCTCTCTCTTTTTGCGTACTCCCCAAGAGAAATAATTTAATAACCTAAGGTCACCACTAGGAGAGGTAAATTTTAACCATTAGCAACCTAAGGTATTTTTTACAAAGATGATCAATAACGACCTACACAAGTAACATTACGTTATTACCAAAGACTTCCGAAGTTTATGAAATTTGGAAACTATAAAAAAAAAAAAAAAGACAACCAAAGCCCCATGGCGACCTTAGGGCATCCGCTGAACGTCGCCCTCCCCAACCACCACCTAACATCCTTCACATCTCACCTTCCCGTCCATGTGGTTTGGAGTTTTATGGAGGTGAGGCCCTCCATTAACTCCTGTCGTCTTCGTCTTCCTCCTCCTCCTCCTCCTCTTCCACCTTAATGGGGCGGCGTTTCCCTCCCACGTCCTCCCCCACATCGTTTTCTATTAACCTTCACGTCACCGGTTACGCACCCTCCTCCTCCTCCTCCTCCTCTTCTTCCTCCTCCTCTTCCTCCAACACTCCATTGCTTATCAACCTCCTCCTCCTCTCCCCGACCTTCAACATCGGTGATGACCGTTCTCTCCCCTCTCCTTTCCCCTCCCTCCTCTGAGGGGAACTTTGGTCCTGGGGCATGTGACGTCAGCAGGGGCGTCAAGAGGAAGTGACACATGGGCTGCTATTGACAACAAATGACATTTTGCTAAGTTCACATTCCTAACGTTGTGCCACAATAAAAAATAAGCTAACAATAAATAAAAGACACGAATAAATAAATAAACACAATCCAATTCCATGAGTACAGTGTTGAATTAACACACACACTAGGAAATAATAAAAAAGAAAAAAAAATCTTCTAATTGTCTTACTCCAACTTCTGAGTTCCTTCTCCTCCTCCTCCTTCTCCTCCCACTCGACCGAGTAACAACTTCAAATGTCACAGCGCACTTTACAGGTTTTACTATTTGAAACAACCAGGTCGGGTGGCACCTTTAAGAAGAGGAAGAAGAAGAAGAAGAAGAAAAGACGAAGAAGAAAAAGAAGAAAAGAAAAAGAAGAGAAGAAAAAATATATATATGACGTCACGAGTTATACCCCTCACTACTCATATAGACGGATGTACGATGGGTGTGCACTTCTATTTCCCTTTTATGGGGGGGAGGGAAGACCCCCTTGACAAGTAAAAACTTAAGTGTGGCAACATATCTTGGTCCTTTCGCAACTAGCTTTCCTTCCCTCCCTGTGTATGTTCTGTGTGTGTGTTGGGGGGTGGCTTCTCTTTCGGTTAACAGTGTCAACCATCTCTCCGTCTTCCACATGCGGCACCAAGTTCCAGCCTGTCTACCTGCCCCCGTCACCGCTCCCCATGACCAAACTATCGACCTACTTTCGTACATCTGGAGACAAGTTCCTGCTTGCACAAACATACGTCATTAAAAGATAAAGAAGAGCTTCAGTATAAACTTTATAACGTCTCCGTCGTTTTCGAATACTCAGATGAGTGTGTGTGTGTGTGTGTGTGTGTGTGTGTGTGTGTGTGTGTGTGTGTGTGTGTGTGTGTGTGTGTGTGTGTGTGTGTGTGTGAGAGAGAGAGAGAGAGAGAGAGAGAGAGAGAGAGAGAGAGAGAGAGAGAGAGAGAGAGAGAGAGAGAGAAAGGTACCTGGGAAAGACGTCATACCAGTAGCCTTGCCTTAAGCAAGGATATTTAAGTTAAAAAAAAAAATACAATCAACTGTATACCTAAGGAGAGCGTCCCTGGATCTCCGCGCAGTGCTACAGAGATGTTACCTCACCGGAAACGAGGCCAGAAAGACCTTGGTAATTAGGGGCCAATTAGTCTGGTAACTGTGTTTCTTCCCTACCTGTCGAGCGACCCATCCAAGAACCCGAGTTTCCCTTCCTACCCGCCAGCCCGTTTACTTTCACTGGGCTATACGCAGCCACCTGTCTACTTTTCCACCTGTCTACCTTCTCCATCTGTCCCTGCTGCCGTCTCCCACGGACGTCAAATCAAGGAAACGCCGCGACGTTCAACTGAGATAAGGTACAAAAAATTCGCTCTCTCCTCTCCTCTCTCTCTCTCTCTCCTTGACGGATCTGGCGGCTGGGAATAGCGGCAGTGTGTGGCAGTGGTGGTGGTGGCGGCTCAGACTGGCGGCGGTGGCTGGGAGTGGTGGCTGAGGTGGCTGGAAATGACGGCGGCGGCGGCTTTGGACGGGTAACCGCTTTACTGCTCTAGGATACGAATTCGACCTCTTCAATCATTTTATTTTGGCTAACGCCAAACAATTTCAACCAACATTGAGAAATCCCCTTCAGGGTAATATACGGCTCAACACGTCATTTCAATGCTCTAAGGTCGCTCGGCGACTCAATAACGAGGACGTTGCCGGGGGTTCCCCGATAAGAAGAACCTTCTTCGGGCGTCTCGACGACATCGTTCTTCCTCTTCTTCGGGAGATCGATGAGGAGCCGACTTCGATTCTGATGTCGAAGTAATGGCAGAGAGGAGGTACTCGTTCTGGTACCTGAGATACCACCCTCGTCCCCCATTGGGTCAATGTTTATATTATGTATATTTTTACACGACTTTCTGGTATGTTAGGTATCAGGACGAGTGGGACACGTGTAACAGTGAGCAACCCCCCCACCCCCACAAAAAAAAAGAAAAAAAAAAAGGAAGGGCGGACGTCTGCATTTCCGGAGGGGAGGGAGGGGTGGGAGTGTGAGAAGGGCGAGGTGGGAGTGTGGGGAAGGGAGGGAGGAAGGGAGGGAGGGTGCTGGGGAGGAATAGGAAGGTTGGACGCATGCATGTGATGAAGCGACTGGAGGAGGATTAGGAAGAAGAGGGTGGGGAGGAGGAGGAGGAGGACGAGTAGAAAGAAGAGGGTGGGGAGGAGGAGGAGGAGGAAGAGGGTGAGGAGGAGGAGGAGGAGGAGTAGGAGGAAGAGGGAGGGGAGGAGCAAGAAGAGATGGGACGAAGACGCTGTTGACAGGGAGATCCAAGTTAGTTTGGAGTAAAAGTATGAAGATAGGTAGGAGTGAGTGGAGGGAGGATGGAGTGACGGGAGGGAGGGAGGGAGGAGTGACGGGAGGGAGGGAGGGAGGGAGAGAGGTACCGTAGGTGGGAGTGAAGGTACGGGTGGGTTTCACGGAGGAAGTGGGAGTGGTGAGGTAGTGGGAGCGTTACAGGCAAGAATCCCCCACCGGGGTTCCTTCGGGTTGGGATTTGAGTGTTACATGATGCTGCAGAAG
>NC_134817.1:20228673-20241173 GCF_046742065.1 Oratosquilla oratoria | reverse complement strand
AGAACAGTTGAACAGGAAGAAATGTTCAACAAACTGTTCACGTGGTTTGATGAACAGCGGCAACTGAACGCGATCTTCCGTCGCACAAGGAGGTCGGGAGGATGGTTCCGGCGTCGTCTTCTTGCCCAAGGCCGTCCTTATCGTCACATAAAGTCTCTTTCCAATTCTCTTCATGAGTCATGGCACCTCCTCCTCCTCCTCCTCCTCCTCCTCCTCCTCCTGTATCACTCCCCATCCTCCTCTTCTATCACTCCAGCCAAGAATCTGTGTGTGTGTGTGTGTGTGTGTGTGTGTGTGTGTGTGTGTGTGTGTGTGTGTGTGTGTGTGTGTGTGTGTGTGTGTGTGTGTGTGTGTGTGTGTGTGTGTGTGTGTGTGTGTGTGGGTGTGTGTGTGTGTGTGTGGCGTATGTGTATGTAAGTGTATCTGTGTGTGTGTGTGTGTGTGTGTGTGTGTGTGTGTGTGTGTGTGTGTGTGTGTGTGTGTGTGTGTGTGTGTGTGTGTGTGTGTGTGTGTGTGTGTGTGTATGTGTGTGTGTGTGTAAAATCAAAAGATCTGTTAGGGGTTGGAGAATTGACATGGATTTACATCGAGGACTAGATCGAGGAAGAGGAGGAGGAAGAGGAGGAGGAAGAGGAAGAGGAGGGGGAAGAGGAGGAGGAGGAGGAGGAGGAGTAGGAGGAGGAGGAGGAAGAGAAGGAGTAGTAGGTCCTTGGAGGAAGGAACATGGCTGTGGTTGTCCGTCTGGCAGGGGTCCAAGAGGAGGAGGCGGCGGCGGTGGCGGCGGCGGCGGACGGAGCGCGCCCGCCCGCCCGCCCGCGGCCGGGAGAGGTCGTCCTCGGTGTAGGCCTCGTCTTTGTTGCTGGTCTCAGTCTCTCCCAGAGGCCGACCCTCCTCCTCCTCCTCCTACTCCTGAACAACGACAGCTATATATATGTTCTCTCTCTCTCTCTCTCTCTCTGTGTGTGTGTGTGTGTGTGTGTGTGTGTGTGTGTGTGTGTGTGTGTGTGTGTGTGTGTGTGTGTGTGTGTGTGTGTGTGTGTGTGTGTTTCACCATGGTCTTGGATCACGTATTGAACTCGTGATCGACAGTTATTTCCCTCCTGGAAGAGAGCTCAGAGCTCATATATGACCGGTCTATGGGTAATGCTATGGTCTTACACGCACACACACACCCAACTCCCCGCCCACGAGAGTTGAAGTAACGACTCGCATCGCAGCGATACTGAAATTATTTTAGCCCTGGGCGGGATTCGAACTCGGACCGCCGTAGTGGCAGCGGGGAACTCTAACCATTGTGTGTGTGTGTGTGTGTGTGTGTGTGTGTGTGTGTGTGTGTATGTGTGTGTGTGTGTGTGTGCGCGCGTACGTTTGTGTAGATGTTTCAAGAAAGTGGGGGTAAAAATAAGATCGACAGCTATTTCCCTCCTGGAAGAGAGCTCAGAGCTCATATATGACCGGTCTATGGGTAATGCTATGGTCTTACACGCACACACACACCCAACACCCCGCCCACGAGAGTTGAAGTAACGACTCGTATCGCAGCGATACTGAAATTATTTCAGCCCTGGGCGGGATTCGAACTCGGACCGCCGTAGAGGCAGCGGGGAACTCTAACCATTATGTGTGTGTGTGTGTGTGTGTGTGTGTGTGTGTGTGTGTGTGCGCGCGTACGTTTGTGTAGATGTTTCAAGAAAGTGGGGGTAAAAATAAAAATGGTAAATAAAAATTTAAGAGCTCAAAAATAGAATTTTACGAAGTTACTAAAAAAAGAAACATTTTACAAAAATAGTATGTGCACGCGTGCGTGTATGTATTACATACACTCTTAAGCTCCATTACGTACCAATGTCAGCTCTTGTTGCTGGAAAGGCCGTTGTTGCTCCACAGGTTTTCCAGTAAAAAACACCCATCCACCCACGCTCGGTGGAGTGTCGTCCCCGCTGTGGAGGATTCGAACGCGCTAAACACTACACCAGTAACCCCGTCTTCCTCTCTCCCTCTTCGACTCAGGCAAGGGGGGAGAGTGCAGCGCCTCACAGCGGAGTCGACCCACATCCTGGCGCCCTTATCCGGGTGCCAAGCAGCCCGCGGGACTAAATACAATCGAACAAAATCAATACTCCCGACAGAGCTTACGACCGAATGCAAAGGGGGAATGGATGCGTGCATGCGGTCGATGTCATTAGCACTAATATTGCGCTTCTTGGCGTCAAACAACGTTGTCAGTAAAAACGAATATTGCGCTTCTTAGGGTCAAACAACATTGTCATAAAAACACGGCCGAATATTGCGCTTCTTGGCGTCAAAGAACGTTGTCAGTAAAAAAAAAAACTACTTTTCTTGGCGTCAAAGAACGTTGTCATGATAATAATAATAATAATAATAATAATAATAATAATAAAAAAAAAGGCTGGATAAAATCAGCCAGCGCCTAGTGATATGAAATCCGATTCTATGTGGCGAAACCCTATATTGATTTTCACTCTCGTTCATCTACGTTAATTCACTGATGTCAAGAAAAAAACAAATAGCCTATAATAACAATAACAACCATAATAATAACAGATGAAATTCGATTCACGTAACGAAATCTATCAATTTTTACCCTAATTCATCTACATTAAATCATTGATATCAAGAAAACATTATTAATGATGATAATAACAATAATAATGATAAATTGACAATAACGATAACATTAACAACCAGAATAATAACAACAAAAATAATAACAATTATTGCTGCTTCGCGCAGGCCCCCAAGTGGCCGGCAACGATCCTCGGGGTCCACAGACCTCTCCAGTAAGAAACACTGGACATGAGTGACGTCACACCGATGACGCAACATCACCTGTGACGTCATAACACGAAGCGAAATCTGTTCACAACAGAATCAACGGTGAACAGGTGGGGGTTGTTCACAGGTGGTGGTGCTCGTAACAGGTGGCGGCAGTGCAAGAGGTGGGGGGAGAGGGGGAGGGGGAGAGGGGGGAGAGGGGGAGGGGGGAAGAGAGGGCGGGTTGACTGGCGTGATGCCAGCGTAGTGACGTTGCCCGGGTTTGATTCTATAACTTTATTAAGGCTACCGGCTACAGATCTTATCTGATACTTTTCAGACCAATGTTCAATTGAACAAACGCGTTGACTTATGCATATGGTGCAACTGAGAGAAGTTGCAATGATAGTGAAACCGTTTTAAGGGCGTAGGGAGGAGGAGGAGGAGGAGGAGGAGGGGGAGGAAGAGGAGGAGGAGGAAGAGGAGGAGGAAGAGGAGGAGGAAGAGGAGGAAGGAGGAAGAGGAAGGAGGAGGAGGAAGAGGAGGAGGAGGAGGTGAGGTAGTGATACAGAATGGTGGTGTTTGTGGTGACGGACGCCTGGTGGGGGGAGGGGGGGAGGGTGAGGAGAATCAATAGGCTCGGAGGAGGCGTGGGGGGTGGGAAGCGTGAAGGAGGCGTATCGTGGCAAAGGGACAGGGAGGGGGAAGGAGAAGAGGAGGCAGAAGAGGAGGCAGAGGAGGAGGGAAGAAGAGGGAGGAGAAAGAGGTAGGTTGCATGAAGCAGCATCTGAGGTAACATGGTATCTGGAGATGTTGAGGTTCGGGAGGAGGAAGAGGAAGAGGAAGAGGAAGAGGAGGAGAAAGAGGAAGAAGAATAGGATGAGGAGAAGGAAGAGGAGGAGGAAGAATAGGAAGAGGAGAAGAGGAGAATGAAGAGGAGGAAAAAGAGGAAGCTGTTAAGGAAAAAGGGGAAGCAGAGGAGGAGGAAGATGGTTGAGGAGGAGGAAGAGGAGGAAAAAGAGGCGGTTGTGAATGAAAAAGGGGAAGCAGAGGAGGAAGTATAGTAGGGGAGGAAGAGGATGAAAAGGAGGAAGATGAGGAGGAAAAGGAAGCTGAGGAAGGGGAGGAAGAGGAAGAGGAGGAAAAAGAGGAGGTTGTGAATGAAAAGGGGGAAGCAGATGAGGAAGAGTAGTAGGGGAGGAAGAGGATGAAAAGGAGGAGGAAGATAAAGATGAAGATGAGGAAAAGGAGGAGGAGGAGGAGGAAGAAGAGGGGGGTGAAGATTCATTGTTGCGATAGCGACAATTGTTGGCAGTGTTGGTAGGGAGGGGGAGGAGTGAGGGGAAGTTGTCACACTTCCCCTCTCCAGTTCGGTGACGTGTTCTGCATATGTTGTTTTGGCTGGCGCCATTCTTGAAAAAAAAAAAAAAAAAAAAAAAAAAAAAAAAAAAATCTCGAGCTTAGGTACAGTCTGTAAAAAGAGTTCTGCCGATCCCTTTGATGGCTCCCCCGCGGCGGCAGAGATGACCCTCCCGTTCCCCCGACCTCATTCCCTGTCCTGGAGAGAATCCTGTCCATCTCGCGATACAGAGGTTTCCAAGCGGACCATTTCTTGACCCAACTTCCCCCCCTAAATGGCGACGGAAATCCCCCATCATCCCCCTCACCCACCCCTGAGGGAAAAGGGGGAGGGGGAGAGAGGGAGAGGGAGGGGGAGAGGGAGGGGGAGAGGGGGAGGGGGGAGAGGGGCTGTATTCACGAAGGTTCTACGAATTCAAGACTCGTTCCAGAATCTCTTGCGTTTCGCGTCCCTCCTCCTTTTTTATTTTTTATATTATTTATTTATTTTCATTTGTTTATTTATTTATTGTGAACAAAGACCCCACAAAGACGTAAACTGGTAAATTTAAAGAATTTCACATCTAAACGATATAGCAATATAACATTAAATACTGAATTTGTAAATCAGAATACATCACAGTAATATACATTTTTATTGGCAGAAATCGATAACAAATAAATTGCTAAAGGCTATACGACAGCGATAACTTAGACGGCAGCGAGCTTCGAGACGCCATGTTTTTTTTTTCTTTTTTAAAGACGAACTAACAGAAGTCTAAAACATTGGTCTAACATAACTTAACCTCCTATTGGGTGTAGTTTTAGCATCCCTAAAGGTCATCTGGGTTGTCATAGGCAGGGAATGTAATAATTATACGGGATTGGGCAGACGACACAATCTTGGCGTCTCGAAGCGCTAGTCGCAGCTCCGTTCGGTTGTGCATCGCTTTTAGCCCAAGTTTTGCGTTACTGATTTCAGCAAAAAAATAAAATAAATAAATAAATAAATAATACACACACACACACACACACACACACACACTATATATATATATATATATATATATATATATATATACAGTATATATATATACAATATATATATATCTCGTAAAACAATTCCTATTAAATGCCCAAAGCACAAGTGGCGTCAATGATTTTAAGAGAACATTTCTCTAACTCTCTGTATTTCCTTTTCTCTTCATATTTCAAACTCTGAAGGAAATAGTAAAAGGCTTCAGGATGTTGATTCATTTTACCGACAGCTGTTTCAACCATTACAAATGGTCATATTTTACATATACATATATACATATATATTTAAAATAAATAAATCAATTAAATAAATTAATAAATATATATATATATATATATATATATATATATATATATATATATATATATATATATATATATTACGTTGATGTACTTTCACCAAATCAATATGTAATCTTGTATTGATATAACACATGGGTGTGCACTTAGAAATACCGGGAAGTTCTCTCAGAGAGCCATTTAAAGTATTTGCGATGCTTTTTTTTAAAGACCTTTTTTAGGACTTCGGGAGTTTCCTTCTTCATGGTTAGTGCTACAGGACATTAGTTTCGTTTCTGACAAATTTCTGCATCAAACTAATAAAAAAAAAAATCAACACAATGCAGCAACGAAGGCGCCATCTCTTAGTAAACAACAGAAAGATGTCGTCGAACTTTAGAAATTATTTCTTTGTGATTTAGCAGTAGCTGAGGTGGCCTCATTATAAATAATAAATAAATAAATAAATCATACGATCAATCTCCTGGAGAAGTTATTACACGGGGGGGGACGCGCTCCCAACCCACGACCCCTCACGTGGTTGGACAACCATCACGCCAACACAGCCCGTGGTCATCTAATCAATGGCAGAAGTGGAGTGTTTGTGGTCGCGGGAAGTGGAGGTGGAGGCAAAGGAGGTGGAGACGAGCAGTTGCGGAGGTGGAAGTGGAATTGGTTGTGTAGGCGGGGCTATTGTTGGCGTGGGAGTAAGGAGGAGGTGAAGGAGATGGGGTGAGGGGTGAGGATGAGGAGTGGGGGGAGGAGGAGTGGGAGGTTGAGGGGAGGTGAGAAGGGTGAGGAGGGTGATGAGGGTGAGGTAGTGGAGTGGGAGAAGGTTGCGACCTTAGGTCAGCACAGTGGAAAGCAATCCAATAAACCTTTGAGCCTCGAGTCTTGAGCCTCGAGGACCAGTTCTATTACCTCCTGGAATGGTGTACGAGGACCAAAAGCAAGCCTTCAGGAGGCTTCAGGAGGCTTCAGGAGTAGCGGGGAACTGGGATTGTCTGAGACTTCCTTGGGACTGGAAGTTGCATCAAATGTTACACAAGTTACATTCCAGGAACGGCCCCGCGAGAATAGTACGCGGATTCTGGAAAGAGGAGATTGAGAACACCTCTTTCTCTCTTTCTTTGTCCTCTTCATCTCTATTCTTCCTCGCTTTCTTCTTCTTCTTCTTCTTCTTCCTCGTCTTCTCATCTTCCTTCTCTTCTTCTCCTCTTCATCTCTCTTCTTCGCTTTCTATTTCTTCTTCTTCCTATCTTTCTTCTTCCCCGTCTTCTCCTCTTCCTTCCTTCCTTTTCATCTTCCTTCTCTTCTTCTCTTCTTTCCTCTTCATCTCTCTTCTTCGCTTTTTTCTTATCTTTTTTTCCTCCACTTCTCTTCCTTCCTTCATTTTCATCTTCCTTCTCTTCTTCCCTTGTTCCTTCCTCTTCATCTCTCTTCTTCTTCGCTTTCTTCTTCTTGTTCTTCGTCCTCTCTTCCTTGCTCTTCTTCATCTTCTTTCTCTTCTCCTCTTCTTCATCTTCCTTCCTCTTCTCCTCCTCCTCTTTCTTGCTCCTTTCCTCTTCCTCCTTCTCTACTCCTCTTTCTTTCTCTTCTCCTCCTCCTTCCCCAAGAGCATCGGAGACACTTGATTTCGAACTGATATTCTGTTGTTTGTCCTCTTCTTGTTTCTTCTATACACCTTACCCTGTCCGAGTTAAGTTTACAATCAGTGCATTCTGCCAGCAATAATCTACGGGTGTGAGACTTGGAAACTAACGAAGGCGATGGAAACAAAACTAAGGACTGCACAGAGGAGGATGGAGAGATCAATGATGGGAATAACGCTGAGAGACCGAAAGAGAGCAAGTTGGGTGAGAGAGCAGACTAGAGTGAAAGATATTGTGGAGGCGGTAAAAGAGAGGAAGTGGAATTGGGCAGGTTAGTGCGAACGACTTTCTTCCGGACTTCCAGGGGTCCACGGACCCTAGTTTGGGAACCTCTGTTCTAGTCTATCATATAAGAACTTGAGAACACATACGAATGAGGGAGACTGCAAGAGACCACAAGGCCTACACTAGGTAGTTCCATGTCCGTTAATATGTCATCCCCATCCATAAAGTTGTCTAACCTTCTCTTAAGACAAACGATAGTTTCAGCGCTCACTACATGGTTACCACGTCTATTCAATATATATTTATATATATATATATATATATATATAAATATATATATATACACATATACATACACACATATCGTATATATTTATTTATTCATTTATCTATTTTTGCCAAGACTACGAATGGCAGTCATTTTATCAATGATCTGAGATTTGAAGACCACTTTTGATATCAATACACGTAAGGACAATATCGACGAACTTGTTTCTCCAACTGCTGCACTCCCCCCTCCGGCCTGGCACTCGAGTCTGCCGAGTGGCACCTTCGCTTCCTCTCTTCGCTTCGCGTAGCCCATCTTCGCTTGGTTCCTTCGTCTCGCTGTCGTCGGGCCCTCGTCAGGCTCTCCTGAAGGAGGAAGAGCTTCAGCTGTTGCATTTCCCCATTCGCCAACGTCAACATGGAGTGCCAACTTCAGCATAGAATACCGACAGCAGCATGGTATGCCAACGTCAGCATGGTGTGTCTATTGATAGTAAGCAGTGACGACTGCTGCATGGAGTGGCAAGGGGAGCATAGAGTACCGGCTGCAGCATGGTATGCCAACGTCAGCATGGAGTGCCTATTGATAGGAACCGGTGACAACGGCAGCATAGTGCCAACGAAGACGACGACTGCCAACGAAAACAAGTAGTGATAGCGACACTGTGGAGAGCGAAAGGGAAACAGATGCAGTCCTGAATGGTGGGGGGTGGGGGGGGGAAGGAGGAGGAGGAGGAGGAGGAGGAGGAGGAGGGGAAGGTGGAGAGGAGGAACCTGGAGGGACGTGCAGGGTCGAGTAGGAGGGATAGGTCTTGGTGACAGTGGATAGGGACCTTGGGAGTGTCGGTGTGTATTGATTCCACGATGATGGCAAACTGATGAATAATGACGAACTTTGGTACTGATGACAAGGATGATAATTGATGATTGTGACGGGCTGGGCCACGACGACGACGACAACGACGAGGAAGAGGAAGTTAACGACGACGAGTAGGATGGTGACGAGGATCACACGACGACGAAGAGGAGAAAGAGGAGGAGGGAAAGGATGAAGAAAATGAAGAAGAGGCGGAAGAGAGGCAATACGAGGAGGAGGCGGAGTAGAAACAGCAGGAGGATAACTAGGAGGAGAAGTAGGAGTACGAGGAAGACGAAGATCATCGAGGGGGGGGGCGAGGACGGCGTTGACCTTTACAAGGCAGGAGTGACCTTCACCGGAGAGGCCAGAGGAAGAAGTGCTGACCTTTGGCACAGTGCCACTTCCTTCGTCGTGGCACTGTGCCACGGAGCCCCACGTCAAATGCCAACGTGACAGCAGGGTTCCGACCTTCCTCGTGCCAATCGCCCCCTTCCCATCCCCTCCTCTCCCTCCACTCCCTCGCAACCACCGCCCCCCCCCCCATCCCCACTCCCACAGCGACGGTTGTCGTTCGTTTCACGACGAAAAAATCAGGTTACGATTGCCGTGTCCTCCCCCAGGTGGACGGACTCCGGGGGAGGTGTTGGTTTTGGACGATCTTGTTTGCAAAACAACTCGATCATTTGACAGTAACTTTTCAAGATATTTTGGGGGGAACTGTCCCTCAAGGACTATTAAATTTTGAATTATACATATATATATATATATATATATATATATATATATATATATTTTATATATGTGTGTGTGTGTGTGTGTGTGTGTGTGTGTGTGTGTGTGTGTGTGTGTGTGTGTGTGTGTGTGTGTGTGTGTGTGTGTGTGTGTGTGTTGAGACATTCTGACAGGACGTAAATAGGAGTAGGAAACACAGGAGTCTTAGTCTGAGTTTATTCCTGACTAGTTTAAAAAATCATACTGGAGAACTAGTCAGGAATAAACTCAGACTAAGACTCCTGCGTTTCCTACTCCCACTTACACCATATTATATATATAAAGACTGCAAGAAAATATCATAGTAATTTTTACAAAAATCTGGTTTTTACCTTCATAAACTTACACGATTCATTTCAAACACCCACGCGCACAGGAAGAGAGAGAGAGAGAAGAAGAGAGAAAGAGAGGGAGAGAGGAGAGCAAAGGATGGGGCGACATTCATGAGAGTAAGGAAGAAGCAAAGGGTCAGCCTGGCTGGCTTCGTATATGTATGTATACATGCATGTATATATGTATACATGTATGTATATATGCAATAAAAACACTAGGAACGTGTGTTCACAAATGCATAAGTAACCACTAGGAAAAGTAGACTAACGAAGCAGAGCGCTTTCGTATGATTACATCTTCAGTACTAATACAAAGAAGAAATTCCTTCTTTGTATCAGCACTGAAGATGTAATTATACGAAAGCGCTCTGCTTCGTTAGTTTACTTTTGCTAGTGGTTACTTACGCGTATGTATATATATGTATGAATGTATGTGTGCATGTATGCCTTTATATATGCATGTATGCATGTGGACATGTATGCTGGCATGTGTGTATGCACACATGTGTGCATATATATACATATATATATATATGCATATATATATATGCATATATATATATATACATATATATATATATGCATATATATATATGCATATATATATATATATATAATCCATTATTTACTATCTACTACTTCCTCTACCCCTACAATGCACAATACATGAACTGAGTATGGACATGCAGCATTCATGCATAGGTTATATATCTATACAAGCATGGGACATATATAAAAAGCTATATTGGTCGTATGACGACTTGTGGTTGGCAATATCGCTTGCAGATGTCCTTTCGCGCTCGGTCGAAATGACCACGGTGAGGTCCGACACAATAGGTGGTCCCGTGGGAGTTCTCTGGTGAGGTCGTATCTGACATCTTGTTGCTAATGTGTGCGTGCACGCGTGTGCGCATGTGCACGCTGGCCATCTAAGGGACTGAATATTTCCTTCAACCATCTTGCAACACTATACATACATACATATATATACATACATACATATATATATATATATATATATATATGTATATAATATTGAAGAACGGAAGTCGAATGGAGGACTGGGAGTGGAGGTAAAGAGGACAAGTGAGAGGGAAGGGGGAACAAAGCAGAGAAAACGGTGCACGAGGGAGGAAGAGAGAAGAGGAAGAACAAGGAGGAGGAGGAGGAGAGAGGTGATATAAGAGAGCAGAAGAGAGTTCATGAGCTTTGGCGATGAAATAAAAGGGTGAGTGAGGAAAATGGGCTATAAAGACGAGGGAACAACAAGGGGATGGGGGTAGGAATTGAGGCCAGAAAGAGAGAGAGAGAGAGAGAGAGAGAGAGAGAGAGAGAGAGGTGAAACAGGTTAGAAGAGGGGGAGGAGGAAGTGGAGGAGGAAGTGGAGTAGCAGGATGATGATCATGATGAAGAGGAGGAAGAGGGTGAGAGGAGACAGGGTCGAGGGTGACGATGGGGAGGGGAGGGGAGAAGAGCGAGGGGAAAGGGGACGAGAAAGGTAGTTCCGGCTTCCCACTTCAAACATCATATATCCAAACGCACGCATGCGCGCACCCACACATACAATTATATTTATTTGGGAAGAGGAAAGACTGGAGTCTTAAACCAAATTTATTTTTGACTAGTTTCGCTACAAGTAGCGAAACTAGTCAATAATAGAACTCGGATTAAGGCTTTAGTCTTTCCTCTTCCCACCCACTTCAATTTGTCAGAATGTCTCAACAATTATATATATTATATATATATATATATATATATATATATATATATACATATATATTATACATTTATATATATATTACATTCATTTCACGATAATCAACAGAACCTAACAATGCCACGACCATTGCAGAACTTCTTCCTGTGTTTCCTGACCTCATCTGACCTCGAGCGAGTGAGCGACCATCTGCCTCACTCAAGGGCCAAGGTGAGAGGGGCCCCTTGAGAGGGAGGGAGGCAGGTGCCGCTCAAGGGCAACCCGTTTCCTCCTGGCGATGCCACATCTGCCTGGCACTGTCTGGCGCGCGCGGGGGGCCGCGGGGGCGTCGTCTCTTGCAACAGGTGACGGCGCCGGCGCGCGCAGCCAACAGGTGAGGGATGGGGGAGGGGGAGGGAAAAGGGGGAGGGGAAGGGGGAAGGGGAGGGGGAAGGGGAGAGGGGAGGGGGAAGGGGAGAGGGGAGGGGGAGAGGGGAGGGGGAGAGGGGAGGGGGAAGGGGAGAGAGAAGGGGGAGTGAGAAGGGGGGAAGATCAAGAAGGGAAAGGGGAGAGGGGGGAAGGGGAGGGGAGAAGAGAGGGCGAGAGTGAAAGGGGAAGGTTTCGCCTCGACACGTGTATTCCGGCCCTTGTACCTTTTCCGCCCTTGAGTCGCCAGGACACTTCATCCGGCTGCATCCCCTATGGACCAGTGTCACTAAGCATTCTTTCATGACTGGAGACTCGTCTCTATTCAAACCAGGATCATGATCAATTTCAACTTTCACTTTCACTCCCTTGTGCTACTCTCCACCTCAAATCTCTCCTTTACTCCCTCTCGTAACTCCACCTTTTCGGAGTGATGTCGTTCCCAAGGATAGAAGCGCTGGGTATTGCTGACGAAATACCTCGTTTCGGTGCCGAGACAAGAAGATATTACGTTGCTACAAAGAGTACTTTTTCCCTTCCGTTAGTCCACCCGACTTTTGCTTTGTTAAAATTGCTTCCTAGTGATTCTATTATTTGCTTCCATCCAGGTTACCCCTATTTGCCTTTCGTTCCGTCGTACTTTGGTATTTTATCCTAAATGTCGCCAGGCGATTTTTATTCAGTTGAGAATACCCTCCCTCCTACCAAGCGAGAGGGTTACTTTGTTCAAAACATATACTAGCGTTCACACACAAGCTTTTATCGTAAAGTGAGATTACGACGAAGCAAACAAGGGAAGATGGTCAGGTCGTAACCCTGAAGGAACCCGAAAGACTCTCTGG
>NC_134817.1:20221173-20223673 GCF_046742065.1 Oratosquilla oratoria | reverse complement strand
CTACTCCGATTGTGGTTTTAGTTTATATGTAAGTATGTATGAATATATATATATATATATATATATATATATATATATATATACATATACATACATATATATATATATATGCAGTGAATCCTCCTTATACGGTAATTCTTTACCGGTAAAATCACAGTTACGGTTATTTGGTAATTACTACCCTCGATTCTATTTACGGCAAGGAAAATTCACAGATACGGTATCCGCTCGTGTTTTGGAGGTAAAATTAGATATTTTGAAGAGGAAAGAGCAGGGAGAAGGTACGTCTGCCATAAGTCGAAACTTGGGTTCGGTATACGGTAATTTCAATTTGCGGTAAGGTTTTCAGGAACGCATATGTACCGTATAACGAGGACTCACTGTGTATATCTATATATTTATATATATATATATATATATATATATGTATATATATATATATATGCTAATAAGAACACGGGTACGTGTCTTCACTTATGCAAAGTAGACCACTTGGAAAAAAACTAACGAAGCAGAGCGCTTTCGTATATTACATCCAGTGCAAAAAGTAATGTACGAAAGCGCTCTGCTTCGTTAGTTTCTTTTTCCAAGTGGTCTACTTTGCATATATATATATATATATATATATATATATATATATATATATATATATATATATATATACACAGTATGCTTGTATTATGTATGTGAATATATATTGTAAATACGGGGCCGTATTGTGTTTGTAGGTATAAGCAAAACGCAGCCTCGTCCCTACTCAGCCTCTTTCCAGCTTCAGCCTCAAGTGAGGAGCCAACGACAGAGAAGACGGCGACCAGAGGCTCTGGCGTCGACCTGAGCCAAGGTACAGTAGCTGACAAACGTCCCGGCCAGCGTCACCCCGAATGGGTTGATGGCCAAAGCTGCTGCATCTGTTTCGCGGACGGGGCTTGTGTGTATTGATCACCATGGTTACGTCGTCGCTTTCGCCGCTGCAACAGGTCGGCCTACAGCCTCCCCCAGACTCCTCCCCCCCCCGCCCCCACGTCCACCCCCGCCACATCGCTACCTGATCCGACATCTTCAGGAGCTACACACGGGATAACACACATGTTTACGACAGATGTCCTATGATCTTTATAACTATGTAACTATCGACGTCATTCGTGTTGTAGTCGGAAAGGCTCGACTACAACATTTGATGGAAAATGATACTCTGCGGACGCTTGACCGTGTTTTCGATCACGGTTTTTCTACACTCGTAGTGTCAGTGTTTCCTTACCCAAAAAACTCACTGTCGTATATATATATATATATATATATGTATGTATATGCAATAAAAACACTAGAAACGTGTGTTCACAAATGCGTGAGTAACCACTAGGAAAAGTAAACTAACGAAGCAGAGCGCTTTCGTACAATTTCATTTTCAGTGCAGATACAAAGAAGGAATTCCTTATTTGTATCTGCACTGAAGATGTAATTCCTTCTTCGTATCTGCACTGAAGATGTAATTATAAGAAAGCGCTCTGCTTCGTTAATTTAATTTTCCTAGTGGTGTATATATATATATATATATATATATATATATATATATATATATATATATATATATATATATATATATATATATATATATATACTTTTTACATGAACTGGTTCAACACATTTCGACATAAAATGACTTGATTCCGGAAAGCAAGACGAAAGGCCCAAAACTCCCGGTCACACATCAACGATTCTCGTCAAATGTTGTGAATTTGGAAAAGCTGGAGGACGACTTTGCTTACAGTGTTCTAGACTTCCCTAAGTCTACAACCCAACAATTGTGTCTAATATTCGCACAGGTTTAACTTCTCTTAATTCGTCACTCAGCTTCTCCACATATGACGCAAAGGTGATATGACATTTGGAGATATTAAAAAAAAAAAAAAAAAAAAAAAACACCGAGGTCGTTTCTACTCAAACGAACTCGCCTAACAGGGACTCAGTCTCGGGTCCCCTTTAACACAGCTGGGAGCATCTGTGCTCAGGCGCGTACGTCACAACCACTACAGAGCCAGCTGCACGGCCCATTCATGACTCAACCAGCTGCCACCGCCTGGACAGGCGGAAACGCATGACAAGGACTGACACCTTGGTCACCCGTAGGTTGAACTCGAACTCGGTGAGATATGGATAAACATTCAGGTGCTCATATATAAAGGAGAGGTGGGGGTCGCCGATTTAATGAAGCGGCCTTGCTGTGTATGACCTGTGTCTTGCAACACTGTTTCTGACAAAGGGCAGTGGACAAGATCCAGAAGGTGCCAAGATAAGAGGGAGGGAAGACAGTAGAGGGGAGTGGAGTATGTAGGGGTTGGAATGGGTGGGAGTTGTTTCTATGCCTTTGTTTTTTGGCTACCTCACTTGTAAGGGGGAACAAGCCTTTGGTATATGTATGTATGTATAAAGGGTTAAGCTAGCATGTTGGGTGCGTCATCGGAAGCGTGCTGGCCTCGCATTAGCTTAAATCTAGGTT
>NC_134817.1:20183673-20216173 GCF_046742065.1 Oratosquilla oratoria | reverse complement strand
CTTCCGGGAGGGAATTAGCTGTCGATCACGAGTCCAACACGTGATCCAAGACTATGGTGAATCACACACACACACAGCGTGCGGCGCGTGTTGCCATGACGACGCTCAAGTTGGGCGTCCCGGCTGTCAGACGAGGGGAGGGGGTAGGGGGGGAACAAACCCAGAGAGGCCCCCGACTCATCACGGAGCCAATTACCCGCAAAGTACTTTTGGTTATTTTCCTTCTTCTTCTTCTTAAGCAATAATATTTGCCTCCGTCACACGGATTACCGGGGCGGGGTCGGTCGCTGATGAAGACGACAGGGGTGGAGGGTGAGGTGGAAGAGTGGGAGGAAGAGAGGAGGAAGATAGGAGGAAAGTGGGGAGAGGTGGGGGAGAAGAAGGGTAGAAGAGGAGGAAGGGGAACAGGGGAAAGGAGGGAGAGAAGTAGGAAGAAGGGTGGAGGAGGATGAGGAGGAGGAAGAAGCGGAGAAGGGGAGGAGAAAGGAGGAAGTGAAGGAGGAAGAAGGTAAGTAGAAGAGGAGGAAGAGGGGGAAGAAGGAAGACGAGGAGGTGGAGGAGGAGGAGGAGGAATACGAGGAGGATGACGAGGAGGAGGAGGAGGAGGGTGGAGGAGGGGGAGAAGAAGGAGAGGAGGAGGAGGAGAAGGGGATAAGGAGGAGAAGGGAGAGGAAGAGGAGGAGAAGGGGATAAGGAGGAGAAGGGAGAGGAGGAGGAGGAGGAGGAGGAGGAGGAGGAGGAGGAGGAGGAAGAGGCGGAAGAAAAGGGAGAGGAGGAAGAGGAGGAGGGTGTGGAGGAAGGGGGAGTTCCCACATTTGTAATCCTTGCAGGGAGCACCGCCCCCTTGCTCTTCGGGTCGCACGTGTCCAGAGTTCATGTGTACGGAAACGTGTGTACGTCACGTAGGCCACACACACATACACGCACACGCACACGTACACGCACACAAGTGTTGTGCCGATACAACACACACGTGTGAGCAATGATGACGTATAATTGCGCATACACGCACCCCCCCACTCCCCCACACCTATTCCCCACCCTCTCTCTCTCTCTCTCTCTCTCTCTCTCTCTCTCTTTTACCTCCAATCTTCTTCCTCATGTAAGAAGACCTTTGATGAGAGGCTTGGAGAGGACGACCGGTCTCAATCTGTACTTGGGTGTCATAATACACGATTGCCATAAGCATATCACAACCACCGCCACCACCACCACCGTCACCACCACAACCACCACCACGACCATCAGCTAGTAGTAACAATATCATCTATACCAACCCAGTGAACTACTATGGAATCTTCACATTATGCCCCCCTCCCCTCCCCACAAAACAAACACCAGGGCAACCACTATGTAATCCATACCACAGAGATGACGCCCTCCTCCTCCTCCTCCTCTTCCTCCGCCTCGTCCACACTGGAAACTTCCAAATACTGTCAACCACCATCCCTGACTAATCTCTGTGTTCCTGTACATTTTTTATATGGGCATGCGTGGACACACACACACACACACACACACACACACACACACACACACACACACACACACACACACACACACACACACACACACATACCGCTGCCAAAAGCTTTCACCCTCGCATGGCGCCGTGATAGCGTCCGCGGCCGCCACTACGGCGGTCCGGGTTCGAATCCCGCCCAGGGCTGAAATAATTTCAGTATCACTGCGCTGCGAGTCGTTACTCCAGCTCTCGTGGGCGGGGAGTTGGGTGTGTGTGTGCGTGTAAGGTCACAGCATTACCCATAGATCGGTCATATATGAGCTCTGAGCTCTCTTCCGGGAGGGAAATAGCTGTCGATCAGGAGTCCAACATGTGATCCAAGACCACACACACATACACACAAACACACACACATACACACGCACACACAAACACACACACACACACACACACACACACACACACACACACACACACTGTCATGGGTTAAATAATCCTCCTCCGCTCACCCACTCCCTCCCTCCGTCCCTCTTTCGCGTAAATGGGATGAAAGCGGCCCAAGTTAGCATCGCGTCAGAAGAAATCGACGACGCGAGTCGAGCGAGGCGGGAAGGCACTCGGGCAGACTCCCCACGGAGCGCCACCGATGTTCCACTCAAAAGTTCCCCTCGGTGGCACCAGAGCCATACGGCCTGTGGGAGGCGTGGGCGTTGGGGCGTGGGCGTGGCACCTCTCGTGGGCGTCGCTAACTGGGACGGGAGAGGAGGTAGATGCACACGACAATGGCAGGAAACACCGCATCCGGTCTCGTTGTGAAGAGTCCCTCCGAAGTGGGTTTTTTTCCCTTCGGGTGATGGAGGACATTGTCGCTATCGCGTTCTACGCGTTCCAAGAGGTCCTTCGCTACGCTCATAAGCGAGGAAAATGTCCATTTCCTCTTACCTCAGCTAGGGGGGGGGGAGAGGTTAGGGAGAAAACCTTTAATCCAAAAAAGTGATCAAAAGATAAAATACGAAATATTAAACTCGAAATCTTTCATATCCCTTTTCTATCCGTTCCCCTTCCTCTTCTTCCTTAACCTCTCCTCCTCCTCCTCCTCTTCCCCGTCATTCCTCTTTTCTTCTCCTCCTCCTACCCCTTCTCCTCTCTTCTCGTCCTCCCTCACTCTATCCCTCCTCCGTCTCCAACCCTTTCCCCTCTCTTCGTCCTCACCGTTTCCTCCTCCTCCTCCCCTTCTTTCAATCCTCCCCTCCTTCTCCTCCCTCCTCCTACCCCTTCCCCTTTCTCTTCATCTTCACCCTTTCCTCCTCCTTCTCCTCCTCTTCTTCTTCTTCCTTCCACTCTTCCACACCCTTCCACTGTGATAGTTTGGGCAAGCACGGGGATCGAATGTCGTAGGAGGTACGCGATAGGGGGTCTGCCTGGCACTGGAAGAACACGTGGCACCTGGCACCTGGCACCACAGCGCCAGACATCGGTGCCAACACCGGGCTGAGGTCAGCCCAGACCAAATCCTTCTTTGCAGCCTCCGCCTAGTCCACCAAAGGAAGAAAAGGCAGAAATAGAGGAAAATGGGGCCAAAACGGAGATGGAGGGGACGAGGAAGAGAAGGAAGGGAGGAGGAAAGTGGAATGAGGGGAGGAAGAGGAGGAAAAGGAGGAGGAGGAGCGAAGAGGAAGAAAGAGGAGGAGGAGGACGAACTGGAGGAGAGAGATGGAGGAGAGAGGAGAAGGGGGATGAGCAGGAGGGAGACGTGGAGGATGAAGTTAAGATTGGAGGAAGAGGAGGAGAGAGGAGGAAAAAGAGGAGAGAGGAGGAGACGGGGAGTAGGGGTAGGAGGATGAAGGTGGAATGGGAGATGGAAGAGGAGAATGACGAGGGATGAACGAAGAGGAGGAGGAGGAGGAGGCTACAAGCCTTCCCTTTCCACTCCTTCTTGCCTACATTTCACAGTAGTGGTGGTAGTGGTGGTGTTGGTGGTGGTAGTGGTGGTGGTGGTAGTAGTGGTAGTAGTAGTGATAGTAGTAGTGATATCGTCCTCCCACCATCCTTCAATGAATAAAATCCCCAGGTGAATACACAATTCCTATGTACATATAAGTATGCATACACACACAGACGCACACACGCGCGCGCGCACACACACACAAATCTTTTACCCGGAAGGGTGATTGCTGATGATCACGATTCCAACACGTGGTCCAAGAGAATGTTGAATCACACACATTACCCATAGATCGATCTATATACGAGCTCTCATCCGGGAGAGAATCATCAATCACGAAACCAGCACGTGAACCGGGACTATGTTGGTGGACCCGCACAGGAGAGAATTGGTGATGGTGGTGGTGGTAGTAGTAGTGGTGGTGATACCAGACAGATGGTGGAGCGATGAGACCGAGACGTTTGCAGGAGTGACGTGGCAGAGGTTGGCGCGGTCGTGTGAATCATGGAATGCTATGAAGGAGGCCTTTGTTCAGCAGTGGACTCAAGATGGCTGATTTGTTTGACTGATTGAGTAGTGGTAGTGGAACTGGTGGATGTGGTAGTGGTGGTGGAACTGGTGGTGGTGGTGGTGATGGACTTTGCGGAGGGTGCCACTTTTAACTCCCCATTTCCGCCGGTGTCCTCCTCCTCCTCTTCCTCCTCCTACTCCTCCTCTTCCTCCTCGACGTTTAAATCCTTTAGCTTCACGAAGTCTCGAGGAACGCCTCTTCCCTTCCCCTCCTCTTCCTCTCCTTCTTCCCGCTCCTTTTCTTTCTTCTCCTCCTCCTCCACCTCCTAGCAGTAGTGTTAGTTCATCTTCTGCCCTGTTTTCTTAACTGTAGCTTAGTTTAGTAAACACAAACAGCCTCGTTAGGGCCAGTAGGCCTGCTGTTGCTTGTTCTTCCTTTGTGTTCCTCCTTCTCTTCCTCCTCCTCCTCTTCATCGTCACCTTCATCATCCCACCATTCAATAATCATATCTGTTCTGACTGCCGCCAGGCGATTTTATTCAGCAAAGGGTAACCATCTGCGAAGCTATTATTGATCAAACAGACGCAAAATTCAACTCATGAGGGAGCTCAGGTGGTGACATTCCTCCCACGCATTCCACCTGGATACGGGAGAGAGTCCAGCAAGCTTCTGCAAGCCACCGCTGCAGCTGCTGTGGGCGACCCGAACGCAGCTGTCCATTACTGCTGGAGAACAGCTGACGGAGCAGGAGCTGACGCGAAAGATATCGGGTCAGGCACCGCATCGTCTAGAATTCATGTAGACATCAACATGTAAACGGAAGTGCATTTGATATGCTCTCCTCCATCAACACAATACAGACTGGAGAGAGAGGAGAGAGAAAGAGAGAGAGAGAGAGAGAGAGAGAGAGAGAGAGAGAGGAGAGAGAGCGAGGAGAAAGAGAGAGAGGAGAGATAGAGAGGAGAGGAGAGAGATAGAAAAAGGGGAGATAGAGAGGAGAGAGATAGATATAGAGATAGAGAACAAAACGTTTGGCTAAAACGTTGGCGGGAAAACGTTTGAGCAACTGAGGTTGGGCGTGGCTCACTGGCGAACCAATCTGCGCCTTTGATGGAGTCCATCATTCACTTTTTTTTTTTTTTTTTTTTTTAATTCTTCTTAGAGGCCAAATGGGTGGAGTGTGGAGGGGGCACACGCCGGGAGACCCTTCACCTGCACGTTTTTTTTTTTATTGCATTTAATATATTTTTTTTTTTGTATTTTCAATTAATTACGTTACCTGTTTACCTATCTAGAGCTTCTGAAACTCCTTTTAACTACTCAGCAATAAATACATGAAAATACAATTACAAATAAAATAAACAAATAAATAAATGCAAATAATAATCGATACTTACATGTCAATTCCACCACTCTCTCTCTTTCTCTCTCTCCTTCTCTCTCTCTCCTCTTTCTCTCCCTATCTTGGCAGCGCCGCCTTCGCGACGTCAAACCAATCAACTCAACACAAGGGCGGTGGTGGTGGTAGTGGTGAAGAGGGCGTCGTGGTTGCATTGGTAGTAAACGGGTGTGATGGTGCTCATGAAGGTAAAGACCAGCGGTGACAGGCTGTGGTGGTGAAGGTAATGGTGAAGGTGGTGGTGGTGGTGACAGGCTGTGGTGGTGAAGGTGGTGGTGGTGACAGGCTGTGGTGGTGACAGGCTGCGGTGGTGAAGGTAATAGTGGTGGGAGGTGGTGGTGGTGACAGGCTGTGGTGGTGAAGGTGGTGGTGGTGACAGGCTGTGGTGGTAAAGGTGGTGGTGGTGACAGGCTGTGGTGGTAAAGGTGGTGGTGGTGAAGGTGGTGGTGGTGACAGGCTGTGGTGGTAAAGGTGGTGGTGGTGACAGGCTGTGGTGGTAAAGGTGGTGGTGGTGACAGGCTGTGGTGGTGACAGGCTGTGGTGGTGAAGGTAGTGGTGAAGGTAGTGGTGGTGACAGGCTGTGGTGGTGAAGGTAATGGTGGTGAAGGCGGTGGTGGTGACAGACTGTGGTGGTGACAGGCTGTGGTGGTGGTAGAAGTGGAGGGGGTGGTCACGACTTTTAGTAGTGGCAGATAGTGGTTATGGTATAAAGAATGGGTGGTGGTGATAGTTGGTGGTAATGGCGAAGGGTGTTGGCATTGGTTAAGGTGTTGGAGGTGGAAGTGCTAAGTGGTGACAGAAACGGTGCTAGTGGTGGTGATGATGATGATGGTGGAAACGGTGATGGTAATGGTGGTGTGCACGGAGCTACTGACGTCAGCTGGAGGAGGAGGTGGAGGATAAGAGGAGGAGGATGAGGAGGAGGAAGAGGAGAAGTAGGAGGAGATAGAGGAGGAGGAAGAGGAGGAAGAGGAAGAGGAAGAGGAGGCGGCACACTCTTGGAAACTGAAGAAATATGATCTCTGACAAACACGGCGAGGAGTACAAATTACATACCGAGATAGCAGACACACACACACACACACACACACACACACACACACACACACACACACACACACACGACTCCATGGCGCAGTGGTTAGAGTTCCCGCCCACCACTACGGCGGTCCGGGTTCGAATCCCGCCCAGGGCTGAAATAATTTCAGTATCGCTGCGCTGTGAGTCGTTACTCCAAATCTCGTGGGAGGGGAGTTGGGTGTGTGTGTGTAAGGTCACAGTATTACCCATAGATCGGTCATATGTGAGCTCTGAGCTTTCATCCGGGAGGGAAATAGCTGTCGATCTCGAGCCCAACGCGTGATCCAAGATCATGAGTCACACACACACACACACACACACACACACACACACACACAAAAAAGGCTTTCATACAAGAAGCACAAAACGCAGACACTTCTCCCTACTGGAAACCCCTGAAACCCGAAACTCAATGTTGGAACCCTTCGTTCCGAATATTGGAGATTTCCGGTTTTCACAGATTCCCAATAAAGAGAAACAGATCAGTGGGGGGGGGGGCTTTCTGGCGCAACCCAAAGAACTTATCGGGACATTTGCCCCCCCGAGAAGGAAAAACCAGACATTCTCTTCCCTGATCCGATTATCCGCCCAAAGCAACGCAAGAATCCCCAAATCCCTTCGGCGGTCTTCGGGAGTTCCCTGGCCCGCCGGAAGTGGTCTTCCTCCTCCTCCTCCTCGGAGGCCGAGGATCGACAAGTTCCTCGCAGGGCAACTCCCCCTGGAGGAGGATTTAATAAATGACTAGTTTTCTAACGTGTGGAAAAACTAACATGAGGACCGACATACATGTACGTACGGGCGCGATCACGCGCACACACACACACACACATATATATATATGTACAACACTGAATGGGTCCCAGTGATTTGAGATACATTTTAACAACCACAATGCACTTTAATTCTAAGCCATCAACATCGGGAGACCCAATGGGGCCACATGTAGAAATTGAAATGCGGTACTGCCGATACATACACACACCTCTGTATATATATATATATATATATATATATATATATATATATATATATATATATACACGCACACAGGGGTGGTACCGTTCGCGACCGCCACTACGGAGGTCCGGGTTCGAATACTGCCCAGGGCTGAAATAACTTCAGTATCGCTGCACTGCGAGTCGTTACTCCAACTCTCGTGGGCGGGAAGTTGGGTGTGTGTGTGTGTGCGTGTAAGGTCACAACATTACCCATAGATCGGTCATATATGAGTTCTGAGCTCTCTTCCGAGAGGGAAATAGCTGTCGATCACGAGTCCAACACGTGATCCAAGACCATGGTGAATTACACACACACACACACAGTCACTTGCAGACTATCTACATGCACTAAATACACTAACCTTAGACACAACAGCTTAGTGAAGGAACATCACACTTTACCTGAAAAGAACAAAACAATTATTTAGTGACGTGTCCCTTGTTAAGAATTTCACATTGCTCGAAACTTGTACACAGATTCCCAGTTACTCCCAACTACAAAATCTTTATATAAAACTAGATATATTAAAACATTATTATATTATCATTATTATTATTACAATTATTATCACTATTATCATTATTATTATCATTATTGTAGATATTGTCTGAAAAGAGAGATTATTCAAGTGGGAGGGAGACGGGAGGGGAGGTGGGAGGGGAAGGAGAGAAGAGAGGGGGAGGGAGAGGGAGAGGGGAATGTGGAGGGAGAGTGGAGGGGGGAGGAGGAGGGAGAGGGGAGGGGGGAAGGGGAGAGGGGGGGGAAGGGGAGGGGGGAAGAGGAGGGCGAGGGAAGGGAGTTGAGAAGGCTGGGGGAGGGGGGAAGAGGAAGAGAGGAGGGGGGCGTGGGAGGGGAGATGAGAAGGGTGGGGGAGGGGAGATGAGAAGGGTGGGGGAGGGGAGATGAGAAGGGTGGGGGGAGAGGAGGGCAAGGGGAGAGGGGAGGGGGAGACAGTATGACAACGAGGCGTTGGCAAACACAACGCCCTCACCTTATGACGCTCTGTTCAATAATCATAAACAATTCATATCCAATCAACCCCCGTATTGACTGGATGAGGTTCATTAGGCACTACTATGGACTTTGGTACCTCTACGGCCCAGAGTCGCGCAGATATAAAATTATTCTTCATCCAAGGAAGAAAATAGATTTGTTTTATCCATCCAAGTATCCATCCAAGCATCCATCCATCCTATTTGGCTTCTCACGCCAATACACACACACACACACACACACACACACACACACACACAAACATACATTCGCAAGCATAAACTCACACATACAAAAACACTCACACACACAAACATACACTCACACACATATACACATACATACACATACACACACACGCTCACACACATAAATACACACACATAAATACACACACACAAACATACACTCACACACATATATACACACACAAACATACATTCACATGCATATACACACACATACACACGCTCACACACATAAACACACACACAAACTTACTCACACACATATATACACACAAACATACATTCACACGCATATACACACACACAAACGTACACTCACACACACATATACACAGATACAAACACTCACATGCTGACACACTCATACGCACACGCGCGCGCGCACTCACGCACCTACAGAACAAATAAACAAAACAAGGGGTGACCTCTGCCCATCCCCTTTTGTGGCACCACGCCCTAATCAACTTGTATCCGGTGCCAGGGATCGTTCGGAGCCTTGTGCCCCTGACGTCGTATGCTCCCACTGACCCAAGGGCACACGCCAGGGGGGGGGGAGGGGGGGATGAAGGAATTGGCCCCCAGGACACATCTTCAGAAAAGGATGCACTTGTGGTTTATATTCTTTATTTCCGTCTGGTTCCGTTTCTATTCGGGGTTTAATAATGTATGAAGTGGGTAAGTACTTGATTCAGCTACCCCTCTAATAAGGGGAAAAGGGTCTCTGGTGTGTGTGTGTGTGTGTGTATATGTATATATATATATATATATATATATATATATATATATATATATATATATATATATATATATATATATATATATATATATATGCTAATAAAAACACGGGTACGTGTGTTCACTTATGCAAAGTAGACCACTTGGAAAAAGAAACTAACGAAGCAGAGCGCTTTCGTATATTACATCTTCAGTGCACTGAAGATGTAATGTACGAAAGCGCTCTGCTTTGATAGTTTCTTTTTCCAAGTGGTCTACTTTGATATATATATATATATATATATATATCCATGTGTAGTTAAAGCACTCGACAATTTCAATTACTTCAGACTGGAATATAACTACATGTAGTAACTATGTAGTGAGCGCTGAACAATGGGGATGATAGGTGGTGATGGACATGGAACTGCCTAGTGTAGGCGTTATGGTTATTTGCAGTGTCCTTCATTCTTATGCCTTTGTGTTCTTTAACTCTCGCGATCGTTGCGATATTCGAACATTGACTTTTGTACGAAGTCTTGCCCCCACAATTATCACCGCCATCACTATCCACCCCCACCACTACCATTATCACGACCATCACCATTATCACCACCACCGCCACCACCACTACCCTTCACCACTACATATCACCACCACCACCATTACCACTACCACCACCATTATCACCACCATCGCCACCACGACCACCACTACCTATCACCACCACTATTATCACCACCATCGCCACCACCACAACTACCGCCACTAGAAACCATTCTTCAGGGTGTTTCTGCGGGAGAAGGAAAAGACCACCTCCTTCACCACCTCCTCCTTCTCCTCCTCCCCTTCCTCCTCCGTCTCACGACGGTAGTGGCGTGATGTGGCGTGCCGTGGCGCGGCGCCCAGTGACGTCATACGGGCCCGCGTGACGCTGTATTCAGCGGTTCCCTCGCTGACCACTTTCTGTTGGTGCTTACACCAATCAAGCACACTCAGGCGGACGATAGACTGTAGCCCATGAGCAATATTAGGAGGGGGGAGTCGGGAGGGAGGATGGGGGAGGCGGGAGGGGGGGACAAGGCGTGGGAGGGAGGGAGGGGGTGGGGGAGAGGAGGGAAACGATGGAGGGTATGGGAAAGAGGGAGTGACAAGAAAGTGAGTGAGAGGTGAGAATAGGAAAAGAGAGGAGATAGAGGAGAGAGAGTGAGGGGAGAGAGAGGGAGAAAGAGAGGGAAAGAAAGAGAAAGAGAGGGGGGAGATGGGAGGTTAGGGAGAATGGGGGGGAAAATGAATGGGGCGGGAGAGAGAAGAGAGAGTGATGGGAGAAGGGGAGAGAGAGAGAGAGAGAGAGAGAGAGAGAGAGAGAGAGAGAGAGAGAGAGAGAGAGAGAGAGAGAGGGAGAGAGAGAGAGAGAGGGGGGGAGAGGGGGTTTAGGGAGAATGAGGAGGAAAAAGGAGTGGGGGCGGTTATAAGAGGATTAGAGCAATAGTGGGCCGGCGGCGGCGGACACTTAATAAAAACCGCAAGAGTCTGGGAGAGACACAAAAAGCCGCCAAAGAATATGAAACTGGGAGGGCGAGGGATGAATATGTGGAGGGAAGGAGGGAGGGAAGGAGGGAGGGAGAGAAGGGAAGGAAGGAGGGAGGGAGAGAAGGGAAGGAAGGAGGGAAGGAGAGAGGGAGAGAAGGGAAGGAAAGTGGGAAGGAAGGAGGGGGGGAGGGAAGGAGGGAGGGAAGGAGGGAAGGAAGGAGGGTGTAGAACAAGGAAGGAGGGAGGGAAAGTGAGAAGGAAGGAGGAAGGGAAAGTGGGAAGCGAGGAGGAAGGGAAAGTAAGAAGGAAGGAGGGAGGGAAAAGGAGAGAAGGAGGGAGGAAGGATGGGAAAAGGAGGGAAGGAGGGAGGAAGGAGGGAAAAGGAGAGAAGGAGGGAGGGAGGGAAAGAATGAGGGAGGAAAGGAAGAAGGAAGGGAAGGAGGGAAGGAAGGGAAGGAGGGAAGGGAAGGAGGGAGGGAGGGAGGGAGGGAGGGAGGGAGGAAGGGAGGGAGGCTACAAGGGAGGTAGAATGAGAAGGAAGAGAAAGAAAGAAGGAGAGAAGAAGAATGAGAAAGTAGGAAGAGAGAGAGAGAGAGAGAGAGAGAGAGAGAGAGAGAGAGAGAGAGAGAGAGAGAGAGAGAGAGAGAGAGAGAGAGAGACAGAGAGGAGAAACTTTCATTTCTATCTGCAAAGCAGCTCTCAGACGATCCATATTTACTGGCAAAAATCCTTTTGTCAGCATTTTTCTACTCATGACAACTGGCCAAGTCCTCTGACGCCGTCAACATGCGCTACCATGACGACCTACGTCAGTCACTTTGACCTGAATGACCACAGGCGATTTTATTCACCTCGGGGGAGGGTCAGGTCACCATGACGGACGACCTGACCCCTTCTGCATTTAGTGGTACTTTGAATTATTCTCACTGGCGCCAGGCGATATTGTTTCTGCATCTAGTGGCATTGGCGCCAGCAGGCGATATTGTTGCTGCATCTAGTGGCATTGGGGCTAGGCGATATTATTTCTTTATCTAGTGGCACTTATTTACTCTAACTGGCGCTAAGCGATATTGATGCTGCATCTATTGGTAATTGGCGCCAGGCGATATCATTTCTGCATCTAGTGGCAATTGGCGCCAGGCGATATTATTTCTGCATCTAGTGGTAATTGGCGCCAAGCGATATTGTTTCTGCATCTAGTGGTAATTGGCGCCAGGCGATATTATTTCTGCATCTAGTGGCACTTTTACTTATTCTAATTGGCGCCAGGCGATATTGTTTCTGCATCTAGTGCTACTGGCGCCAGACGATATTATTTCTGCATCTAGTGGCAATTGGCGCCAGGCGATATTATTTCTGCATCTAGTAGCATTTTTACTTATTCTAATTGGCGCCAGACGATATTGTCGCTCTCCGTGGCTTATCCTCTACCAATTTTGTACCATGGGGGGGCGAAGAGTGGGGGGGGGG
This sequence comes from Oratosquilla oratoria, assembly GCF_046742065.1. Classification (NCBI taxonomy): domain Eukaryota; kingdom Metazoa; phylum Arthropoda; class Malacostraca; order Stomatopoda; family Squillidae; genus Oratosquilla; species Oratosquilla oratoria. Next base: position 20,203,816 of record NC_134817.1, on the reverse strand, counting down.
GGGCGAAGAGTGGGGGGGGGGCGAAGAGTGGGGGGGGCGAAGAGTGGGCGGGTGGGGAGGTTCTTCAGCTCTTGGTGAAATACAATGCAGTGCAATTTCGCCCTACCTGTTAACAATTTCGCCCAAGCTCTTGACACTTTCACCCAAGCTGTTGACAGCTTCGTCCTGAAGGGATCTTCGGGCAGCCGAATTGGGAGGAGAAAAGTTCGAATCTCGATGAAGAAAATCTTAATCGCCTGAACTTTGTGGATGACATTACCCTCGTTTCAGAGACTACAGAAGACCCAGGAAATACTTTCAGTGACCTCGACAAAGAAAACCTCACAGTAAGTTAGAAGAAGGACAAGCGTGAAACCATAGCAATCTCTGACTCCAAGATCAAAATACATCGAACATAAGAGAAAAATCTTGAAGAAGTTAAAGAGTGTAACTATTTTGGTCAAAAGCTGAAACTAATCATCAAAACGACATAAAAAGGCGTATCACAATGATCTGGACAATGTTTGTTAAAAACAAGAATAGGAAGAGAGGCTCTCCACCAATAGGTCTGAAAGGTAAAGTTAAAAGAACAAAATCTCCCAACTTTGTAAAATCTTGGAAACTGACAAAGGTAAAGGAGGTAAAGTTATAAGGAGTGTAGGGGGGGAGGAATGGCGAATGCAATGTCTGTTAATTAGCAATGTCTGTGAATTACATTAAAGGCTGACAGACGGGAAGAAGTTAAACTGGTTAAGAGCAGACTGGAAGGAGATAATGAAGCAGATATTGAATTGAGCAGCAGATAAAGCAGGGAGTGATGGGGGAAAAAGTGGTGCGACTTACTGGACGCCCCGATATGGGAAGCGTGAAAAGAGAAAAGACACGGGACAGAGAGAAGTTTACAAGAGTAACAAGGCGGTTCTTGGAAAGGGTTGGGTGAAACCTTGCAGAGAAATGTGGTGCGACTGACTGGACGCCGCGAGATGGGAAGCGTGAAAGCAGAAAAGACACGGGACAGAGAGAAGTTTGCAGGAGTAACAAGGCGGTTCTTGGAAGGGGTTGGATGAGGCCTTGGTTCAGTAGTGGACTCAAAATGGCGGCATTCTCTGTCTTTTTTGGGCGCTTTATTCTCAAAAGGATTTTTCTTTTTAATCTTGTTCTACCCTTCGGCCAATATCATTCTTCTTTCCTTTTCCCTTTCATTTCATTCAATTTCAGACCGTTTCACTTGTTCCCTCCTCTTCCTCCTCTTTCTCCTCCTCCTCCTTTTTCCCAAACAGTATTTCATTTCGTTTCTTTCCACCACGTTTTAAATGTTTATTATTTTTTGTTTGTTTTTTCCTTTCGTCATTTTAGCTCTTGTTAATTTACCCGGAATCCATCCAAGCCTGATGTTTGTGGGCACACACACACACACACACACACACACACACACACACACACACACACACACACACACACACACAGTGTATTCTTCACAAGTACTGTGATTCAACCTTCACACTAGAATATTTACTAAAATAACATCGCCCCCGTTCCACCCAAACTGATAATATCCCCAACCCGAATACCAGCAACATTTTGCTCCAGAACTCGAGGCGATGGCCACCCCCCCCCAAAAAAAAAAAAAAAAAAAAAAAAAAAAAAAAAAAATCCCCCAGACCCCGTTTCTCTGGGCAACATCTTCCTCCAGAATTCGAGGCAATGGCACCCCCCCCCCCTTAAAAAAAAAAAAAAAAAAAAAAAAGTTTCTCTGGGGCGTTTTCTTCCCCCAGATTTGTTGTTGGGTTTCTCGTCTGTATCTCTCTCTCTCTCCCTCCTCTCTCCCCAGACGGCGATCGATCTCGCCTCTCCTCGGCCGCCGAGTGGCCGTTTGATTTCGAGCGGCCGGACGCGCACACGCGCGCGCGCGCGTGTGACCTACAGGTGCGCTGGGAATAAACAAACTTCTTTTCGTGTAGGATCGAAGTCAAGGGAGGATGAGGAGGACGACGAGGAGGAGAACTTGGAGGGTGAGGAGGAAGGTGAGGAGGAGAAGGCCGAAGAGGAAAAGCCCGAGGATAGAGGGAGGGTGAGGAGGAGGAAGATGGTGAGGAGGAGGAGGAGGGTGAGGAGAAGGACGAGGAGGAGGAGGAGGAGGACGTGGAGGAGGATGAGGAGGAGGGTGAAGAGGGGAGGACGAGGAGGAGGCTGAAGAGTAGATGGACAAGGAGGAAGGTGAGAAGGGCGAGGAAGATGGTGAGGAGAAGAACGAGGAGGAGGTTCAGGAGTAGATGGATAATAAGGAGAGTGAGGAGGAGGAAGGGGAGGGAGACTTTAGAAGAGGCAAGAAGACGAAGAGGCCGACGAAGAACAGGAGGAGCAGGAGGAGAAGGAGGAGGAGGAGGAGGAAGATGAGAGGAAAGAACTTCTCCGAGATATCTTTGTTGCCCATGATGACAGGATCTCTCTCTCTCTCTCTCTCTCTCTCTCTCTCTCTCTCTCTCTCTCTCTCTCTCTCTCTCTGAACCCAAGGGCAGTATCCACTGAACAACCACATTACCCCGAGAAGAAAGGGCTGGAGTGAAGTGGAGTGGAGGGGAGAGGGGAGGAGGACGAGGAGGAAGAAGAGGAAGGGAACGAGGGGAAACAAGAGGGCGCAAAAATCAGGGAATGGACGACTGGGGAAGTATAGTGTATGAAGGGGCCGGGATAGGCGGGGGAAAGACGAAAGTAGGGGAGGAGGAGGAAGCAAAGCCATGGAGAGGAGGAGGAGCAAGAGCAAGAGGAGTTGGAGGAAGAGGAGAAGCAGGGGCAAGAGGAGGAGGAAGAAGAGGAGCAGGGGCAAGAGGGATGAAGAAGAGGGGGAGCAGGGGCAAGTGGAGGAGGAAGAGGAGGAGCAAGAGGAGGAGCAAGAGGAGGAGCAAGAGGAGGAGCAGGGGCAAGAGAAGGAGCAAGAGGAGGAGGAAGAGGAGGATCAGGGGCAAGTGGAGGAGGAAGAGGAGGAGGAGCAAGAGGAGAAGGAAGAGGAGGAGCAAGAGGAGAAGGAAGAGGAGGAGCAAGAGGAGAAGGAAGAGGAGGAGCAAGAGGAGGTGGAAGAGGAGCAGGAGCAAGAAGAGGAGGAGCTAGGGCAAGAAGAGGAGGAAGAGGAGGAGCAGGAGCAAGAGGAATTGGAGCAAGAAGAGGAGCAGGGGCAAGAGGAGTTGGAACCAGAAGAGGAGGAGGAGTAACAAGAACGAGTGGAAGATGAACAGGAAGAAGAGGAGGAAGAAGATGAGGAGCAGGAGGAAGAGGAGTTGGAGGAGAAAGAGGAGTTGGAGAAAGAAGAGGAGGAGCAGAGGCAAGAGGAGGATGAGCAGCAAGAATAGGAGGAAGAGGAGGTGGGGGAAGGGGGGAAGGGGGGAGGGGGGAAGGGGGGAGGGGGGATGCGTCCCAGAGGAAACTCCTTGATCCTCCGGACACAGGAAGGGTCGGACTGCGACGGCCTGGATGGATGGATGGATGGATGGATGGATGGCGCCTCCCCGCCCTTCCCCCGCATCTCTCCTCCAGTGCCGGATGCAACAGGGCCAGAGTGCCAGGGACCGGTGGTGTCTCCCCCACCGACCCAGGGGGGTGGGGGCACAAAGGGGGGGAGGAGGAGGAAAAGGGGGAGGGGAGGAGGGGGAGGGGAGGAGGGGGAGGAGGAAAAGGGGGAGGGGAGGAGGGGGAGGAGGAAAAGGGGGAGGAGGAAAAGGGGGAGGGGAGGAGGAGGAGGGAGAGGAGGAAAAGGGGAGGAGGGGAGGAGGAGGAAGGGAGGAGGAGGAGGAGGAGGGAGAGGAGGAAAAGGGGAGGAGGGGAGGAGGAGGAAGGGAGGAGGAGGAGGAGGAAGAGGAGGTTGAAGCGACACAGTCTGTGGGCGACATTATTATTCCTATCATCATCATCATCATCATTCTTCTCCTCCCCCTCCTCCTCCTCCTTCTTCTAGAAATCTCAAGACGGTCTCGCGGTTAGAGGTCAGACCAGACAAATATGATCCCTCAGTGTTTGTGTCGATCCAGTGAACGTCTAAGGGAAAAAAAAAAAAGTAGACATTGACTGCTAACTTGGCTGCTAGTTGTAGGGGCTTTAACCCCGTTATCAGGGACGAAAAAGGTTTAACGAAAGGTGGTTTAGTTCTGTTAGGTTATCGTCTCGATTCCCAGGGTAGAGGGATCGACAAGGTCAAACCACGGGTACACATACCCACTGGGGGGACGGGTAGGGCGGGCAGAATAGGGTGGAGGTTAGGGTAGAGTAGGGGGGGGGGAGGGACGTGGGAAGGTGAGGGGAGAGGAGGAGAGGAGGGAAGAGAAACGGAGACGGGGGGAGAAAGAGAGGACGAGCGGGGGGAATGTCTACCCCCCCCAAAAAAAAAAAAAAAAAAGAGGCGACGAGAGTATAAAGAGAGAGCCTGCCGACACATACCTCTGCTGCCCCCCCCCCCCCCCGAGGGGAAGGAAGTGAGGGGAAAAGCGCTGCAGCCCAAGCGGCCGCGCCATTCGGGGGAGGGGAATTAAGGCCCGAGAAAGGGATCGTGGGAGTGAGGGGAGGGCAGGGGAGGGAGTGAGGGGAGGAGAGGGGATAAGGAAGTGAGGAGAGTGAGGGGAAGGGAAGGTGAGGTAGGGGAAAAGGGAAGTGAGGGAATGAGGGGAGTAAGGCAAGTGAGAGAAGGGGTAAGAGGAGGTGAAGGAGCGAGTAAGGAGAGAAGTTAGTAAGGGAAGTGAGGGAAGGGGGAAGGAAAAATGAGGGAGTGAGGGGAAGAGGGGGAAGGGAAGGTGTAGGGAGAGGGAAGGTGAGGGAGAGGGAAAGGGGGAGGAGGGAAGAATGGATAGGAGGGAAGGATGGGAAGGAGGGAAGGAGGGGAAGGAGGGGAGGATGGTGGGGATGGAGGGGTGGAGGGGAAGGAGGGGTGGAGGGGAAGGAGGGAAGGAGGGAAGGAGGGGAAGGAGGGAGGGGAGAGGGGGAGGGGAGAGGGAGAGAGGAGTGAAAGGGGGAGGAGGAAGAGGGGGGGAAGGAGGGAGGGAGGGGAGGAGGGAAAGAGAGAAAGGGGGAGAGGAGAGAAAGGAGGGAAGGGGGAGGAGAGTAAGAGGGAGAGGATGGAAGAGGAAGGAGGGAAGGAGGGGGAGGAGAGAAAGAGGGGGAAGAGGAAAGGAGTGAAGGAGGAAGGGAAGGGAAATGGAGGTGTACCTCTTTCTCTGTTACTCTCAATTTGCACTCCATTTGTTGTGTGCCGTCAGGCGATTTTATTCAGCCGAGGGGAGGGGATGAGGGGGGTATTCCTCTCCCCAACGAGTAACCTTCCTCACATTCAGAAGGAAAGCATTTATTCTGGCTAAAGCCAATATGTGGGTGAGTAGGTGAGAGTAGGTAGGAGAGTTGGTGAGTAGTTAGGTGAGAGAGGGCGAACTGAATGGGTGAGTAGGTGAGTGGGTGAGTGGGTGAGTGGATGAATGTGTGAGTGAGTGGGTGAGTAGGTAGGTGAGTGGGTGTGAGTAGGTAGGTGGGCGAGTGGATGTGAGTAGGTAGGTGGGCGAGTGGGTGTGAGTAGGTAGGTGGGCGAGTGGGTGTGAGTAGGTAGGTGAGTGGGTGTGAGTAGGTAGGTGGGCGAGTGGGTGTGAGTAGGTTGGTGGGAGAGTGGGTGAGTAGGTAGGTGAGTGGGTGTGAGTAGGTAGGTGGGCGAGTGGGTGTGAGTAGGTAGGTGGGCGAGTGGGTGTGAGTAGGTAGGTGGGCGAGTGGGTGTGAGTAGGTAGGTGAGTAAATGGGTGAGTAGGTGTGAGTGGGTGGGTGATTAGGTGCGAGTAGATGAGTTGTTGGGTGAGGTGTGAGTAGGTAGGTGAGTGGGTGAATGGATGAGTAGTCGGACGAGTGTGAATGGAGCGGGGGGGGAGGAGAACACAGGTACGAACCGAACACGAATGTAGAAAACGGAAAGCGGAAATGAAAGAGGAGAACAGGAGGAAACTACGATAAGAAAACGGGATGGGGGAGTGGGGGGGAGGGGGGGAAGGGGGGAGCGTGTGATGGAAAACAATGGGTGACACGAAAGAGAAGCAAATGGAGATGGGGGAGGCACAGCAAGCGGTGAGGGGCAACAGAATTGAGGAAGAGAGCGAGGGAGAGGTGGGGGAGGAAGAGGGGAGATGGGCTGGAGGGAGAGGGGAGACGGGAGAGAGGGAAAATGGACAAATGGAGATGGGGGGAGGCACAGCAAGCGGTGAGGGGCAACAGAATTGAGGAAGAGAGCGAGGGAGAGGTGGGGGAGGAAGAGGGGAGATGGGCTGGAGGGAGAGGGGAGACGGGAGAGAGGGAAAATGGACAAAAAAAATGTGTGGCAGTAAAGATGGGGGGGACCTCGGGTGAGCTGATAGGAATGAGGGAAGACAGGGAGGAGGAGGAGGCGGGAAGAGTGGGAGGGAGGAGGAGGGACGACAGAGAGGAGGAGGGAAGAGTGGGAGGAAGGAGGAGGGAAGAGTGGGAGGGAGGAGGAGGGAAGACAAGGAGGAGGAGGAGGGAAGAGTGGGAAAGAGGAGGAAGGAAGACAGGGAGGAGGAGGAGGGAAGAGTGGGAGGGAGGAGGAGGGAAGATCAGAACGGGAAGAGGAGAGGAGTGGGAGTAGGAGTGGGAGTAGGAGTGGTAGGGGGTGAAGGGAGGAGGAGTAGGATGGGGGAGGGAAGTGGAGAAAAGGAAGGGAAGGGAAGGGAAGGGAAAGGAAGGGATGGAAGGAAAGGGAAGAGAAGGAAAGAGAAGGGGAGGGAGAAGGTGAAGGAGAAAAAGAAGGTAAGAGAAGGGAAGGGAAGGGAGAAAGTGAAGGGGAGAAAAGGAAGGGAAGGGAAGAGAAGGGAAAGGAAGGAAGGGAAGGAAAGGAAAGGGAAGGGAAGAGAAGGGAAAGGAAGGTAAGGGAAAGGAAGGAAGGTAAGGGAAGGGAAGGGAAGAGAAAGGAGAAGGTGAAGAGGAGAAAAAGAAGGGAAAAGAAGGGAAGGGAAGGTAAGGAAGAAAGTGAAGGAGAAAAGGAAGGGAAGGGAAAGGAAGGGAGAAAGTGAAGGGGAGAGAAGGAAGGGAAGGGAAGAGAAGGGAAGAGAAGGGAAAGGAGAAGACGAAGAGGAGAGAAGGAAGGGAAGGGAGAAGAGAAAGATGACATGTTACTGGGAGGCTGGCATAAAGAGGGGAAATTGGAGAGGGGAAAGAGGAGAAAGAGAAAAGAGAGGACAAATGTTATATGGAGGGAAATAGAAGACGAAAGTAAGTGTCCGGGGTATGAAAGAAGAAAGAGAGAGAGGGGAGAGAGAGAGAGGGGAGAGAGAGAGAGAGGGGAGAGAGGGGAAGAGAGAGGGAAGGGGGAGAGAGGGGGGAGAGAGAGGGGAGAGGCGAGAGAGGGAAGGGGGGAGAGGGAAGGGGGAGAGGGAAGGGGAGAGGGAAGGGGAGAGAAGGAAGGGGAGAGAGGGAAGGGGAGAGAGGGAAGGGGAGAGAGGGAAGGGGGAGAGAGGGAGGGAGGGAGAGAGAGGGAGAGAGAGGGAGGGAGAGGGGGAGAGGGGGATACGAGGAGGACCAACTATTAAGAAAAAGGTAAAACAAGGAGGCAAAGAGTATGGAGGGAAGGAGCATACAAAATACTCAGATGATGGCAAAAAAAGAGAAAGAAAGAAGAGAACGGAGACATACACACTAAGGAAGGGAAAAGGTTAAAGATGGAAGGGCAGACGGGGAAATGGGCGCTAAAGAGGGCGAAGAAGAAGAAGAAGAAGAAGAAGAAGAAGAAGAAAAGAGGATGTTGAATCTGAGCCCACATACAAAGAAGACGGAGAAAATGTACTCACGAAAGGCGGTACCAACAGAAGGTAAGGTCGTGGAATAAAACGACGAAAAGGAGTTCCAAGAGGCTAGAGAATGTACATAGAAAAAGATAAAAAATAAAAACGAAATACGTTACTAAAAAAAATAATAATAATAATAAATACAAATAATAATAATAATAATAATAGGAAGAGGTTGTGTGTGTGATTCACCATGGTCTTGAATCACGTGTTGGGCTCGTGATCGATAGCTATTTCCCTCGCGGAAGAGAGCTCAGAGCTCATATATGACCGATATTTGGGTAATGTTGTGACCTTACACGCACACACCCAACTCCCCGCCGACTAGTTGGAGTAACGACTCGAAGCGCAGCGATTGTGAACTTATTTCAGCCCTGGGCGGGATTCGAACCCGGACCACCGTAAATGCAGCCGGGAACTCTTGCCACTGCGCCATGAGTCGTGTAAAAGTAATGGGAAGAGGATGTGTGTGTGTGTGTGTGTGTGTGTGTGTGTGTGTGTGTGTGTGTGTGTGTGTGTGCGCGCGCGTGGGTGTGGACCTGTTCCAACGGAGCGAGAACAAGCTTAGCTAACTAGCTACTATAACCGACTGCAATTACTACAACCACAGCCACGTCGTGTTAAGTCACCAATCGACTCTCGCCCTTATGCCGGGGTCGCGTAAGGGCGAGAAAGCGCAAACAAGCGGTAAACCCAACTTAATAAGGACAACGTTATTGCTGTTTCTGCTCCTTCAGGAGTGCAGCCACGCCAAGCCCGTATCTCCCCGTGTTTACAACATGTTGGCTACATCTTCATGTGTGTAACATGTTAGCGACACGTGTGGACACGCCTCCGGAGGATCTGCTACTTAATAACATGCTCTCGTAGTGAAACACTTCATGTGTCCCCATGTTTAAAACATGTTGGCTTCATATTCACGTGTGTAACATGTTAGCGACACGTGTGGACGCGCCCCCAGAGGATCTGTTTCTTAATAACATGTTCTCGTAGTGCAACCTTTCATGTTTCCCCCGTGTTTACAACATGTTGGCTACATCTTCATGTGTGTAACATGTTAGCGACACGTGTGGACGCACCCCCAAGGATCTGCTTCTTAATAACATGTTCTCGTAGTGAAACCCTTGTTTCCCCCGTATATAAAATATGCTGGCTACATCTTCATGTACGTAACATGTTAGCGACACGTGTGGACGCACCCCCCAAGGATCTGCTACTTAATAACATGTTTTCGTCGTGAAACCCTTCATGTGTCCCCGTGTTTACAACATGCTGGCTATATTTTCATGTGTGTGACATGTTAGCGACACGTGTGGACGCGCCTCCGGAGGATCTTTTTAATAACAAGTCCCCGTAGCGAAACCCTTCCCACTGATGTTGATGTTTCCCCGCGTTTACAACATGTTGGCTACATCTTCAAGTGTGTAACATGTTGGCTACACGTGTGGACGCGCCCCCGGAGAATCTGTTTCTCATTAATGTAGCCACGTGATATACGGTTTGGGAATGGGAGGTGTATGGGAGTGGAGGTGTAGATTATTATTATTATTATTATCATTATTATTATTGTTTTTTTTTGTTTGTCATCCACCCTACGACATGTGCGAACCGACGATTAGTACCACAGGGGAGGGGTAGGCCGAGGAGAATGAGTAAGAGGAGACTCTTCCACTGAGTCATGACAGAAATGGGGAAAGGAGGGTGAGTGAGTGAGGGAGGAGGAGGAGGAAGCGCGAGGAGGAGGAGGAGGAGGAGGAGGAGGAGGAGGAGGAAGGTGAGGAAATGAAAGAGGAGGAAGTGGAAGAGAAAGAGGCGGAAAAAGACTGGAAGGCGGAAAGAGAAAGAGGAGGAGGAGGAGGAGGAGGAGGAGGAGGAGGAGGAGGAGAAGGTGGTGGTGGTGGAGGAAACGGAGGAATAATGGTGGTGGTACTGGTGAGAGGGAGATTGGGGAAGAGAAAGAGAGATTGAGGGTGGAGGAGTGGGAGAGAGGGAGAGAGAAAGAGAGAGGGATAGAGAGGGAGAGGGAGATAGAACAGGGAGACAGAGCGAGAGAGAGAGGGGGAGTGGGAAGAGAGAAAGCAAGCGAGAGAGAGCGATTGAGGGAGGGGAAGAGGGAGAGAGAGCGAGAGAGAGCGAGAGAGAGAGGGAGGAGAGGGGAAGAGAGAAAGCAAGCGAGGGAGAGAGAGGGAGAGAGAGAAAGAGAGAGAGAGAGAGAGAGAGAGAGAGAGAGAGAGAGAGAGAGAGAGAGAGAGAGAGAAAGGAGGGAGATCGATGGGGAGTTGGTGGTGAAAGTGACTGAGAAGCTGGCGAAGGCGAGAACAGGTGTTGGTGGTTAGTGGTGATAGTAGTTGGTGGTGATAGTGGTTGGTGGTGTTGGGTGGAGAGTTCGAGACAAATGATGGCGGTAGCAGGTGGTGACTGGGAGCAGGTGGTGGCAGGGAGCAGGTGGTGACTGGGAGCAGGTGGTAATGGGGAAGAGCGAGGTAAGTGGTGCGTACGACCGAAAGACGAGAGGAAACGGAAAAGAGGGGATAAAGAGGAAAAACAGAGAGGAAGAGAGGCAGATGAAGAGGAGGCGGAATAGAGGAAGGGAGAAGAAAAAAAGGGGAAGAGGAAGAGAAAAGAGGAAGAGAAGTGAAAAAGATAAAGATGAGGATGCAAGGAAGAGGAAGAAGATAATAAAAAGAGAAAGAGGGAGAGAAGACAAAGAAAAGGAAAGAGCAAAAGGTGAGAGAAGCAGGAAAAGAGAGGAAGAGGTGAGGAGAGAGAAAAAGAGAGAGAAAGAGAGAAAGAGAGAAAGAGAGAGGGAGAGAGAGAGAGGGGGGGGAGAAGGATGGGAGGCGTAGAGAGGGCGACGACGGCGCTGGAGTCGGTGGGGCGGGCCAGGCCGGCCGGCCGGCCGGCGAGTGAGCAACGATGAGAATAGGAGGGGGAGGGGGAGGGAAAGGGGGAGAGAGAAGGAGAAGGGGGGAGAGAGAAGGAGAAGGGGGAAGAGAGAAGGAGAAGGGGGGAGAGGGATTGGGAGAGGGACTGAGAGATAGAAAGAGATGGAGGGAATGAAAGAGAGACAGGGGAGAGGAGGAAAGGAGAGAGAGGGAGGGAGGGATGAAGAGAGAGGGTGAGGAGGGTGAAGGAGGGTGAGGGAGTGTGAGGGAGAGAAAGGGAGAGAGAGAAGAGATGGAGAGAGAGTTCTCTCTCTCTCACCCTGGATGCAATCAGCTGATCTGGACTTGACAATCAGCTGACGAGCTCGCTCGCTCGCTCGATCAGCCTACACCACCACCTCCTCCTCCTCCTCCTCCTCCTCTCCCTCCCTCCCTCAGCCGCTTACCTCCTCACCTACCTACCTACCTACCTACATCCCTCTCCCACTCTCTCCCTCTTCTACTCCCTCGTTTGGCCTTTGCGTCATCCCTTGACTGCATCGCCGCAGCGAGAAGGGAAGGTGGGAGTGGGAGGGAGTGGGAGGGAGGGAGGAAGGGAGGGGAGGAGGAAGGGATGGGAAGCGGATGGAAGGTTAGATGACGAGGTGAAGCGAATGAGAAAGAGGAAGACAGTGAAAAGGAAAAATAGAAAGAAAAAGGGTAGAGGTAGAGAGAGAGAGAGAGAGAGAGAGAGAGAGAGAGAGAGAGAGAGAGAGAGAGGATCGAAGAGCGTCAACCAGAAGAAAGTTGTAAAAGGGCGTCACCGTGGCGCCGGGACGTGGTGCGATCCGGGGGAGGGGGTGGGAGGTGAAGGGGGGGAGACATCAGCTATGTCCCGAGACGTTTGGCCACCGCTGAGGAGACACGTAGCGGGTATGATGGTCTCTCTTTCTCTCTCCCTCTCTCTCTCTCTCTCTCTCTCGGGGGGAGGGGATTCGGACCTTCATGAGCATCGCTTGGCGTTAGCCAGAATCAAGTATGCAAAGAGCGCCGGCGTGTCCAAGTAGCAAAGAGTGTCATGCATTCAAGAAATAAGTGCCGCATGACGAGTACCAGTGTCGCATGACGAGTGCCAGTGCCGCATGGCGAGTGCCAATTCCGCATGGCGAGTGCCAGTGCCGCATGGCGAGTGCCAATTCCGCATGGCGAGTGTCAGTGCCGCATAGCGAGTGCCAGGACGGAGAACAGAACCTCTTTACCCAACTGTACAGAACGTCTTAGGTCCCTTTTTCCTTGTGAGTTTATGTCCTGTGAGATTTTGTCTCGTGAGCTTTTGCCTTGGGATTTTTTGTCTTGTGTTTTTTTTTTTCTTCTTTTTTGGTCTTGTGAGCTTTTACCTTGTGAGCGTCTTATGAATTTTTGTTCCCTTTTTTGAGCTTTTGATTTATGAGGTTTTGTCTTGGTTTTGTCTTTAGAGGTTATGTCTTGTGACATTTTGTCTTTTGATCTTTTGTCTTGTAACCTTATATCACAGAACCTTAGCAATCCCCGCCCCAATACTCGTACTCCCTAAAAACCCTTCCATCTTGGTGGCATACTAGATCTAAAGAACATCTCAATTTCCACTACAACCTACAACGATAAGCATTTCCGGTTGTAGCCAGGCGATTTTATTCAACTGAGGGAAATCCCACTCCGCAGTTAAAATATTTAGTATTTTATTCTGGCTAAGCGGGTTAGGGCGTCGTTACTTGCGGCGAAGGTCGAGGGGGTGGCGGTTCGAATCCTGCCACCGGCGAAATTGAACCAAGGGCATGGTTCATTAAATTCCACGCTACAAAGTCCTCTGTGAGGGGCACCGTCCTAGCCTTCTGATAGGTGTTTGTGACATTAAACCTATAATCATCGTCCTGGCTAAGTTAAGATATTCAACTCATGTGTCAAGTTTTGATGTACAGTAGGCCCATCGAGTGGCTGACTTCCTCCCCTCTTAATAACTAATCACTCCCAAAGCCCCCCTCCCACTCCCCTCCCCAGCCACCGACGCAACAATTCCAGCTTTAATATCCCTCCCAGCGACCTCTGGCAACCGTCCAAGTCGATAAGAGGCGCCAACAGGAAAAAATGACCCTTAGGGTCTCCAGGTACAAGGGTGGCTTTACCTTGCGCTATTCCACTTCCCTCGGCCCCAACCACCTACCACCACCTCCACGCTCCCTCCCCTCCCCTCCCTCCACGCCTCGCCAACTTAATTACCGCAAAACAATCGGATCTAACAAGCAACCGGGGCAAAATCTGACTAAATTGACTAACGAGCGGGTCAGGGCTAAGTGGACGTGGCACTGGCACTCTCGCGGCTGAATGGCGTCGGAGTGCCAGCGTGCGTGCGTTCGTGTAACCGCGAGTCCGTGCGTTCGTGTGTGCGTTCGTGGGCCCGTGCGTGCGTGCGTGCGTGTGACCGCGCGTCTATGTGTGTGACCGCGCGTCCGTGTGTGCGTTTGTGGGACCGTGCGTCCGTGCGTGCGTGTGACTGCGCGTTCGTGTTTTCACCATTGTCCTCGATCATGTGTTGGACTCGTGATCGACACCTATTTCCCTCCCAGAGGGGAGCTCAGAGTTCATATGACCGATCTATACGTGCATACGTATGTGTGTGTGTGTGCGTTTGTGTGTGGGGAATGCAGAACAAGACATTCTGAAAACTGGGACTCAGAGGTAAACCACAGCTTAGGGGCGAATAACAATATCACCAGCGCTTCTATCCTTACGAAAAAAGAAAGCCCGACAAAGGGTCACCAAAGACAAACTCACTCGGGTAAACACAAGACAACTTCATTCAGCTCTCAGGAAACCCTTCCAGGAAGCGGATTTGGAGGGAGGGGGAGGGAGAGGGGGAAGGGGAGGCCTGACAGGGTGGCGAGGTGAGGGGTGGGAGATTTTATTTATTTATTTATTTATCTATTTACGTTTTTTTGGGGGGTGAAGTATCACTCCCACGGCCTTTGAACCCGTGCGGTGGTGTTTATGTAAGACACACCTTGTCGAGAAGAGGTGGAATAGTGTAGCTAGTCAGAGGGGGATAGGAGGCAGTGGAAAAAGAGAGGCTGCAGCTGTTAGAGCGGCGGCTGACGCTCTAGCAGCTGACGGAGCTCTTAGGGGCTTTGGAGGCGGCAGAGGCGGCTCACAAGACCTTCAGGGGGAGCCGATGGTAGGCGAGATGACGGGATGGTGAGGTGAAGGGGGGGAGGAAGGGGAGAAGGGGGGAAAGGCGAGAAGGGGGGAAAGGAAGTTAGGTCAGTCTGGATCGACTTATTTCCCTCCAGGCCGGGCAGACCGACCTCATCTTTGCTGAACCACGTGAGAGGTCAACTATCCACACACACACACACACACACACACACACACACACACAACAACAAAACGCACACCCACACACCATGTACGCACACACGCACTGATAAACTGGCTAGTAGAAGACGGGACTCCACGACCATTGACCCTTTCCTGTGTACTACAGGTGACTCGTACTTGCAGCAACAGGGGAGAGGAACACGTTTCAACACGTCTGAGATGCCGAATACCACCGACGTGAAACTGCCGCCACTGTGTCAGGTCCATCTGTCCGCCAGGTCCAAGAGACCAAAACGGCCAGTGACCTGACCTGACCTAATTGCGACCGAGCCCTAACCTAATCAATTTCATCAACCGAACTTAGCCCAACGGTGAACTTACTAATCTATCTTTCACCTAACCAAGTTCACCTCAGCCAGTGTTCAACTAAATTCTGTTAACCCGTTCAGCCATGAGCGGACAGCTCTCTTTCTCTCTCTTTCTCTCCTGCTCTCTCTTGTCTTTCTTGCTCTCTCCACTTTTTCTTACTTCCTCTTTGTCGTCTTCTTCTTCTTCTTCTTCCTCCTCATCTCTTCCATCCTCTCCCTTTTTTTCGTGCCACTTGTTCCTTCTCTCTTCTTGTCTCCCACCCCCACCCTCCTCCCCGCCCTTCCCTCCCTTCTCTCTCCCTCTCGTGAGCCAACGCGATACTCCGGAACTGCGGCAGGAGCCGGGAGGGAGAGAGAAGGAGGGAGGGAAAGAGAGGAGAGAGGAGACAGAGAGAGAAGGGAGGGAGGGAGAGAGAGAGAGAGAGAGAGAGAGAGAGAGAGAGAGAGAGAGAGAGAGAGAGAATAGAGAAAGAGAGGAGAGAAAGAGAGAGAGGGGGGAACGAATAGTGGGAGGAAGGGATAGAGTAGAGAGAAAGAGAGGGTAAAGAGAGAGAGAGAGAGAGATAGGGGAAGAGGAAGGGATAGTGGGAGGAAGTGGAGATAGAGTAGAGGGAGATAGAGATAGACAGATAAAGAGAGAGAGAGAGAGAGAGAGAGAGAGAGAGAGAGAGATAGAGAGAGACCCTCGCTCCTCGCAGCATTGCCCTAGACCTCTATTTCCCCCTACCTTAATCACCTTCTTCAGAAGCGCCTCCGCCTCCTCCTCCTCCTCCTCCCCTCGCCCCTAGACCACATCCCCTCTTTCCCCCTCCCCCTCCCCTTTCCGCAGCGGTCAGTACAAATCACAGTGCTCGAGAGCAGCAAATACTGATATTCCACAAAGAGAGGTTGACGTGGGAAGGAGGGAGAAAGAGAGAAAAGTAAAAATTGATAAAGAGGCGAGTGAAGAGCGGGGAGGAGGGGAGGGAAAGAGTTGAGAAAAAAAGGAGAGAGGAAAGTGAATATTGGGGAGGAAGGAGAGCGAGAGGGAAAGTGAGATGTAAAATATGAGAGAGGAAGGGAGAGAGAGAGGGAGGGAGGGAGAGAGGGAGGAGGGAGAGAGGCCCATTGAGAGTACTGTCACGTAGACCTGCTAATTAAAGTAAGGTAGGTAGTTCGTGGGCGAAAGGCACAAGAGAAAGCAAGGAGATGCTAAGTACCTGCGGCCGAAGCCGTCACTTTTGCTTTGTACGCTGGGACTGTTGGGACAGGTAAGACTCCTTTCACAAGTATCGACTTTTCGCCGTGCGCCGTTAACGACACGACGTCGTGCTACCAAATAACCATGGAAGTCTATGGACGCTTTCGCATGTGGTCGTGACGTGTGAAAGCACCCGTGGTTATTTGACAGCACGACGCGACGTCGTGTCGTGCACGGCGCACGGCGAAAAGTCGATACGTGTGAAACGAGCCTAACAGTCACTGCTGGGAATCAGAGATGAGTTACTTGACAGCACGACGTCGTGTCGTGGACGGCGCACGGCGAAAAGTCGATACGTGTGGAACGAGCCTAACAATCACCGCTGGGAATCGGAGAGGAGGTACACAGGACTGTGTGGGAGGGAGGGAGAGAGAGAGAGAGGGAGGGAGGGAGGGAGGGAGGTGGGCTCCCTGAATGAGATCGTCGTCGTCGTCACCAGGTAACCCATAAACTTCACTCAACTGACCTACATACGAACACACACACACACACACACACACACACACACACGGCTCGATGGCGCAGTGGTAGCGTTCGCAACCGCTACTCCACCGGTCCGAGTTCAAATCACGCCCAGGGCTGAAATAATTCCAGTGTCGCTGCGCTTCGAGTCGTTACTCCAACTCTCGTGAGCGGGGAGTTGGGGGTGTGTATGCATGTGAGGCCACAGCATTACCAATAGATCGGTCATACGAGCTCTGAGCTCTCTACCGGGAGGGAAATAGCTGTCGATCACGAGTCCAACACGTGATCCAAGACCATGGTGAATCACACACACATATATGAGCTCTGAGCTCTCTTCCGGGAGGGAAATAGCTGTCGATCACGTGTCCAACACGTGACCCAAGACCATGGTGGTGAATCACACACACACACACACACACACACACACACACACACACACACACACACACACAATGTTGGGGCGCTACATTAGTGTGTCTGAACTTATAAGTTTAGGAAATCGCTCCGGTCTGCGCGACCTGGGTTTTCCCTCACAACACAAACATCACCCCCCTCCCCCTCCTCCTCCCCCCAACACCCCATGGGGGGAGGGGGAGGGGTGACAGTTTGACCATGACACCCCCCACCCCTGCCTCCACTCCTACCCGCATGAAAGATGTTGGAAGATAGATACTAATAATGTCGTTCTCTCTCTCTCTCTCTCTCTCTCTCTCTCTCTCTCTCTCTCTCTCTCTCTCTCTCTCCACACAGACCATCTTTCTCTTTATGTCTGTCTTTATCCCGTAAGTAGTGTGGTGATAGTCGTGGTCCAGTGCATCAAGATCCAGATGATTTCTTAAGGAGGAAGAGGAAGGGGAGGAGGACGAAGAGGAATAGGAGGATGGGGAGGAGGACGAAGAAGAATAGGAGGAGGAAGAGAAGGAGGACGAGGACAAGGAGGAGGAGGAGGAGGAGGAGAGGGAGGATAAGGAAGATAAGGAGGAAAGGGAGAGAGGACGAGGAGGATAAGGAATATAAGGAGGAAGGGAAAAGGAAGAGGAGGAGGAGAGGGAGGATAAGGAATATAAGGAAGAAAGGAAGAGGAAGAGAAGGAGGAGGAGGAGAGAAGGATAAGGAGGAGAGGGAGGATAAGGAATACAAGGAGGGAAGGAAGAGGAAGAAGAGGAAAGTCATCTTGAGGATACCAACAGGCCACGAAGGTCCTTCGTATCGTTCCGCTAGGCTTCGACGCCGCCTCCTCTTCCTCCTCCTCCTCCTCCTCTTCCTCTGTTTCACTGCCACCAGGCGATTTTATTTAGCTGACGCGTTCGATTCCGACAGACACCGGTGACGTCTCCACCTGACCCTGGGAGACGTCCCGGTACTACGGGCAAAGGTGACCACCTCGGTTCCAGCTTGAACTCCATACGTTATCTTCAACCACTCACCCTAGTGTAGGCCTTATGGTCTCTTGCAGACTCCTTCATACTCATGTTCTTATTTCGAGTCCACTTTTGAACAGAGGTTTCTCCCAATCTCTTCCAGAATTGCCCGACTCCGCTAACCTCTGCCACGACACTCCTGCAAACTTTTCCTTAAACAAGCCCCCCACCCGTCCCTCCTCTTCGTCACCGCTGCCGCCGTTGCTACCGCCACACTCCTCCTCCTCCTCCTCCTCCTCTTCCTCGACGCCACCGCTCCCCCATCGACCTTCAACCTCGTCCTTGCGAAGACACGCGATCCCTCAAGAACAAAACTCGAAATCGTTACCCTATGGTCGCCCGGCGCCTTTAGGTCTTGGGTTGGATGCCTTCGTGGTTAAGGCTTTTCCGAGAAACGCTTTGGTTCACTCTGACGAAGAGGAAGAACGAAGAAGAGCGAAGAAGAGGAGGAACGAGAAGGAAGAAGAGAAGGGGGAACATCATAGTGCTCACCCAATCACCCACCCGCCTTTTCACCCACTTACCCACCCTTCCACTCTCTTGTCCACCCTCCGATCCACTCCCACCCATCCTGTCACCCTCATATATTAGTGACCCACCCTGTCACCCTCCTACCGTCCCCATCCACCAAGTCACTCTCTCGATCCACCCTACCAACCCAACCAACCTTTCACCCTCCTATCGTTCCCATCCACCCAGTGGCCTTCTTGATCCACCCCACCCACTCACCCACCCTGTCACCCTCTCGATCCACCCTAGCCACCCATCCACCCTGTCACCCTCTTGATCCACTCTATCCATCCACCCACCCTGTCACCCTCTTGATCCACCCTTCCCACCCATCCACTCACCCTGTCGCCCTCTTGATCCACCCTTCCCACCCATCCACTCACCCTGTCGCCCTCTTGATCCACCCTAACCATCCACCCTGTTACCCTGTCGATCCACCCTACCCACCCTGTCACCCTACTACCCTGGCATGTTGTTAACCTCATCATCCGACAAACGCGCCCCAGCGCCTGCGCCGACGAATTAGCGCGCGGTGCGGCGCGGCGCGGGTGGGTGGGCGGTTCCCAACATTTCCTGTTTGGGCGGCGTCCGGCGGCAGGACTGGGCTGCGGAGCTCGGCAGGATTGGGTTTAGCTGTGCTGGGCACTGGGCTGGAGATTGGGTCCATATGGGCTGGGTTAGGATGGCGATTGACCTAATATATACTGGGTTGGGATACATATATATACATATACATACATACATACACACACACACACATATATATATATAAGTGTGTGTGTGTGTGTGTGTGTGTGTGTGTGTGTGTGTGTGTGTGTGTGTGTGTGTGTGTGTGTGTGTGTGTGTGTGTGTGTGTGTGTGTGTGTGTGTGTGTGTGTGTGTGTGTGTGTGTGTGTGTACATATCTCGACAACCGGCCCCACATGCTACCCAAGGGCTCAGGAATACGCCCGCCCGCCTACCAGAGTGACGCAAACTTCAGATTTCTTACTGACAGGGCCAAGAAGGAGGCGGGGGGGGGGGTAAGGGGGGGGCCTCCGATCGATGCGACCGCAAAGCACCTAACCTTTGGTGGATCGTGGGAGGTGGAAGAGGAGGAGGTGGAAGAGGGGGGAGGTGGAAGAGGAGGGGGGAGGTGGAAGAGGAGGGGGGAGAAGGAGTGGAGGAAGATGATGCGAAGGGAGAGGAAGACAAAGAAGCGGAGGAGAAGGGGGAAGTGGAAAAAGGCAAGTACAAAGAGGAGAGGAAAGAGGAAGTGGCGAGAAAGATGAACAGGAAGGAGGAGGGGAAAGGAAAAAGGAGGAAGAAGAGGAAGAGTGGGCTGATGATGATGATAAGTATCAACCAGTTTTCAAATTAATTTGAACCTGCAGCTGATACCAAAGGAAACAGAAAGAGGAAAGAGGAAAAGGAAGAAAGGAGGGAAAAGGGAAGAGGAGGAGGAGGAGGAGGAGGAAGAGGAGGAAAGGAGAAGTAGCAACCAGCTTTCAGATTAATGTGGGACTACAGCTGATACCAAAACATACTTTGAAAACAAAAGAGATGCTCGACCAGGGGCCATCTACCCGTTAGATGAAACAATAATAATAATAATAATAATAATAATAATAATAATAATAATAATAATAATAACAATAGTAATAATAATAATAGTGTATACACAATAATAATAATAATAATAATAATAATAATAATAATATAACGGTTAGGAGCTCCGAAGCCGCTGATGCACTCACCTTTGCCCTCCGTTCTATGACAGCCCGTGCAAGTGGCAGTCATTAGTACCCGTGGGAAACCACTTTCGTGTGTATTCACCATTGCCTTGGACCACGCGTTGGACTCGTGATCGACAACTATTTCCCTCCCGGAAGAGAGCTCAGAGCTCATATATGACCGATTTATGGGTAATGCTGTGACCTTACACGTACAAACACCCCCAACTCCCCGCCCATGAGTTGGAGTAACGACTTGCAATGCAGCGATGAAATGATTTTAGCCCTGAGCGGAATTCCAACCCGGACCGCCGTGGTGGTGTGTGTGTATATACACTTACAAAACACAACCACGACATTCCTATAGAGTCTAACAAGCACGTGGAAGCTGGAGATAAAGGAAAACGCGTCGCACCAACA
>NC_134817.1:20171173-20178673 GCF_046742065.1 Oratosquilla oratoria | reverse complement strand
AGCTATTAGCCGAAATATAGAAGTTATACTTTCTTCTAAGTTTCCTTTTTATTCCGACTGTGGGTTCTTCGTGATTATTTACAAAAGTGCTACAACATTTTGTCTAAGTGATATATATATATATATATATATATATATATATTCTGGATTACGGGAAAAAGCCCCGGCGGAAACAAGTCCCATATAGGAAAATCCTTGGCGGAAAAAGCCCTGACGGGGAAAAAAATACAGAAAATCCCTAATTAAGAAAATAAGACCATTTCTTAATAAAACTATATGTTTTCTGAGTAAGAGATGAGTTTACATAATAATTTTTTATATAAAATTGTACATTTAGTTTATATATAATATATATATATATATTATATATATATATATATATTATTATATATTATATATATTATATATATATATATATATATATATATATATCCATCCAAGACACCTTGACGTGGTGGATAGGCTTGAGAATCTTAATGATTACAAAAGTTATGTCAATAGAGAGGAAATATCTGCAGGGTTACCCATATCGAACAGGTTTTGTAAGAAAGATCAATGCAAAGAGCAGCGCGCACACACACAGTTGCTGACCCACTGCTAACTGGCACGTCCCTGATGGCGAACAGGGAAATTCCTCATAGATATATGGGGTACCGTCATAATGACGGCGTGGACCATTGGGCACCCTATATAGGATTTCACCGAATATAAGGTGACACCAGAGAAATATCTCACCACAAACAGTTGGCAGGGAGGTGAGACTGCTGCTAAAACTCCTTCGCAGAAACCATTAATTGCACAACCAAAATAAAACCGAGTGTTCCTGTTGGATCATCGTTTCCTAAAGGTCCAACCGCACTGCCTGGTGTGCTTACGGGTAGTGCGCCACTGAATGTAAGCACTGCCCAAGCAGATCTAAGTCTTGGATATCAAATAGCATGAAGAAAATGAAGATATATACTCACACCGTAAGATCCTCTCAGAAGACCACAGGTTGGAGAGTTTAATGGAAGAACTTGATAACATCAAGTGGGACATCGCGGGACTGAGCGAAGTCCGAAGAGCAGAAGAAAAGCTGATACGGTTACATGATAGTCACCACCTGTTTTACTATGGAGGTAAGGACAAAGAAAGATCTAGTGGAGTAGGATTCTTGATAAACCGAGAGGTTGCTGGTAGCGTAGTCAAATTCAGTATTTTATCAGATAGGGTAGCTTGGATTGTGATTAGACTGTGTAAAAGGTACACTCTAAAAATAGTTCAAATTTATGCACCAACTTCACAGAGTTCAGACGATGAAATTGAGTACTTCTATGATGATTTAAGTCAGGTAATGGATCAAGAAAAAAGTAAGTACACGTTGGTAATTAATAGGAAATTTTAATGCTAAAGTGAAGATGGAAGATAAGTCGTGCATTGGGGAGTTTGGAGTAGGTGAAAGAAATGACAGAGGCGAGATGTTAGTACCACTTTCTTCCAAAAGCGCGTAGGTCGTAAATGGATCTGGGAAAGTCCAAAATGGAACAAAAAAGAACGAAGTAGACTTCATATTAGGGGATGAGAGCAAGAGCGTTAACAATATTACGGTCACAAAGGCAACAAGTAGTGACCATAGAATGGTTGGTTGCACAGCTAAATTCAATTTCAGAGCCCAGAGAAGTAAACAAGTTTTAGAAAAGAAAATAAGGGTAAATTCATGTGTAGACGTTAGTAGTGTACCAGAGATTACAAAGGAAGAGGTAGAATTTGCTCGAAAAAACATGAAACGAGGAAAAACACCTGGGAAAGATGGTATATCGATAGATCTTTTGAAAGACGCAGGGAAAGAAATTCACATTAAGATAACTCAGTTGTACACCCAGTGCTTATGTCAAGGAAGCGTTGCTGAATCGTGGTGCAATGCTATAATGTTTTTGCTTCATAAAAAGGACACCAGAAGGACCTTGGTAACTATCGACCGATTAGCTTGCTATCAAATGTATATAAAGTATTCTCCAAGATCCTTATATATAGACTAAATCAAGTTTTAGATGGAAACCGAGAGAGCAGGCAGGCTTTAGAAACCAATATTCGACTCCAAGACCATTTGCAGGCTATGAATCAACTAATCGAGAAGGCCTTTGACTCGGTAGAACAAATAGCAATACTAACCTCGCTACGCAAGCAGGGTACAAACAAACAGATCGCGAGGGTTCTATAAAATATTCATGCGAAAGGTATCGCTGTAATTCGACTATAAAAAGATACAGAGGAGATCAAGATCGGGAAAGGAGTACGGCAAGGTGATACCATTTCACCCTACTTATTTACGGCTTGCTTGGAAAAGATTTTTAGATGGTTGAGTTGGGAAGAGAAAGGTTTGAATATTAATGACGAGTATTCTAACCACCTAAGATTTGCGGATGGCATTACTCATATTTCAGAAAGAGCAGAAGACTTGCAAGATATGTTGAGTGATCTAAACAAGGAAAGTCTCGCAGTAGGTTAAAAATGAATAAGAGTAAAACCAAAGTAATGTTCAACACAAAAGTTCAAAGTAAAGAGATTATAACCGATGGTGAGTCTTGAAGAAGTTGAAGAGTATAATTATTTAGGCCAGATGGTGAAGGTGACAAAATATTATGATAATGAAATAAAAAGACGTATAGTAATTGGTTGGAAAGCGTTTGATAAGTATAATAAAATCCTCAGAGGCTCTCTACCGTTATGTTTTAAACGTGAAGTTTATAATCAATGCATTCTGCCAACAATAATATACGGGCGTGAGAACTGAAAACTGACGAAGGCGATGGAGACAAAGATGGACTGCACAGAGGAGAATGGAGAGATCAATGATGAAAATAACGCTCAGAGACTAAAAGAGAGCAAGTTGGGTGAGAGACAAGACTTGAGTGAAAAATACTGATGAGGAGGTTAGAGGGATCTGGTACATAATGTCTCTACCCAAAATGTCTCCATGGTTTGGGGTTCATAATGTCTCCTGTCAATATTTCTCTTTGGTTTTGGTGATCACATCAAGTATATTCATAATGAAGAGTCCTTATCAAACAAACTATACTTACTATCAAGGGGTAAAAAAAAATGAAAAAAAAATGTAGCCTCTCCTCCATTCCTACCCTAATCCCTTTCCTCCATCACATCAAGTATATTTATAATGATTATTCCATCAAAGGGTAAGAAAAAAAAAAGTAGCCTCTCCTCCGTTCCTACCCTAATCCATTTCCTCCACTACCAGTGGAATTGGGCAGGTAAGTTATTGCGAACTAATGATGAGCAATGGAGCAAGTGTGTTACTGAGTGGACACTGCGAGATAGGAGGCGTGGAAGTGGGAGACCAGACAGGAGGTGGAGAGACGGGATCGAGAATTTTGCAGGAGTGACGTGGCAGAGGCTGGCGAGGTGGTGTGAATCGTGGAATGCTATGAAAGAGGCATGGCTGATTTGATATATATATGTATAATACGAGAGTAAAAACAAGAGCTGGTGCTTGGTCAAAGTAAAATCGCAAGAAAATAAAATTCCGAATAGCGAGTTTGCTTGCAAAAGGCCAAAACACACACACACACACACACACACACACATGCACACACGGAGCGGCTCTGGCCTCCTCCCTCCGAATTCGTTCCGGACTCAGTTTTGACATTGAAAGGTGACATCTCCCCCAACTCTTCCATCTGATGCTGAAAGGTGACCATTCCTCTTCTCTCTAATATTGATGGGTGACCCTCCCCACTTCCCTCTGATACTGAAGGGTGACCCTCCCTTCCTTCTAATATTGATGGGTGACCCTCCCCACTTCCCTCTGATACTGAAGGGTGACCCTCCCTTCCTTCCAATATTGATGGGTGACCCTCCCTTCCCTCTGATACTGAAGGGTGACCCATCCCACTTCCCTTTGTTACTGAAGGGTGATTCCCCCACTTCCTTCTGCTACTGAAGGGTGACCCTCCCTTCCCTCTGATACTGAAGGGTGACCCTCCCTTCCCTCTGATACTGAAGGGTGACCCTCCCTTCCCTCTGATATTGAAGGGTGATCCTCCCTTCCCTCTGCTACTGATGGATGACCCTCCCTTCCCTCTGATACTGAAGGGTGACCCTCCCTTCCCCCTGATACCGAAGGTTGACCTCCCCACTTTCCTTGGATACTGAAGGTTGACCTCCCCACTTACCTATGACACTGAAGGGTGACCCTCCCTTCCCACTGACGCTAAGGGCAGCCGACCCCTTTCCTTTAACGTTGAAGGGTGACCACCCCAGTTCCTTCTACCGCCGACGGGTGACGTCTCCCCACCTCCCCCCGGGGCACCAACTTCGCCCACCCCTCCGTCGTCAGCGTGGAGGAGGAGGAGGAGGAGATCTGGCGCTATAAAGCGGGATCCGCTTAATCCTGTGTAATCTGCTTATCTCGGATCCGTCGCCCCCCGCCTGCTTAGCAACGGCTCTCCCGTCCTCAACCCACATTCCCTCCCTCCTTGACAATTTCCACCCCTCTATTCACTTCTACTCCTTCATTCTTACCCTTCTTCTTCTCCCCCCCACCTCCACTTCCTCCCTCTTCTCCCCCACGTCCACTTCCTCCCTCTCTCTACTCCTTCACTCTTACCCTTCCTCTTCTCCCCCACCTCCACTTCCTCCCTCTCTCCCTCACCTCTACTCCTTCACTCCCTCCCTCCCTCTTCTCCCCACCTCCACTTCCTCCCTCTCTCCTTCACTCCCTCCCTTCCTCTTCTCCCCCACCTCCCTCTCTCCCTTACCTCTACTCCTTCGCTCCCTCCCTTCCTCTTCTCCCCCACCTCCACTTCCTCCCTCTCTCCCTCACCTCCATTCCTTCACTCCCTCCCTTCCTCCCCCTTCTTCTTTCACCCCAACCTCCTCGTACAATCGTTCGGTCCAGAAGTCCTTATGCCCTTGTTACACTCAACACTTTGGTGCGTCTTCGGCAGGAGGGGAGGTCACTGTCCACAGGAGGAACTTGGGAGGTCCGCCTCCGACTCCCCGAGAGAGACGAACAAACGAAGAAGGCGGCGGCCACTGAGACCAGAAACCGGCACAGAAGCTTCCATACTGGCTGTAAATCTATGTCAATGCTATGCGATGTAGCGCATACAAGCCACTTCTACATTCAGTCTCGGGGGAGAAGTGGGTGGGGGGACCCTCCCTTTCCTCCCCACCTTCTTGACCCTCCCCCTCCCTCCCCTCAGCAGCTGAGTCGACGGGTGGGGGGGGGGGAAGGGTGAGTGTGTTAATCCGGGCGCGAACTCGGGACCCTACCATGCCAGCACTCTACTAGCCACGTCATCTATCATGGAGGCACTAAATCTCTCTAATACCTCCAGGGGGGATATTGTCTTGGGGGGGGGGATTCTGTCCGGAGGTATTTTGTCCGGGGATTGTGTCTAGGAGGGATTATGTCCGGACACCCCTCTAGGGAGGTAGTGTTACCTTCAGTGAAGCAGGTACTAACTGTGGTGGTGGCAAGATATCTATTAACCTGGGTGGTCTCCCCTCCCTCTCCCCCCTTCCCCCCTCTCTGACCCGCGTCCTATGGCAACTGACACAAACACATGGGACCATGACTTGGCATTAACACGCTCTCCCCCCAATCCGCCAAGACCCCAATAGACTTCACTTCTAAGTACCACAGGGGGCTGTTGTATCTTCAAGTAGCTGTGCGGTGTTGCTGGGAGTCGGACATTTGCGACACCAACCACAGTGCTCATCACACCGAACGGGGAAACATCAGCCCTGTACCACTTTAGATGTGGAGGCGGCTGTACCTATTAAGCGTTCGAGTTCTCGAATGGCGGACGTTTTGGTCCCGGATGTTTCGGGACCTTGTATTAAAAAAATAAATAAATAAATAAATGAGGCATCACTTAAAAGCGGTCATCATATTAAAACAACAGGGCAGGACTCGCAGTAATGGCTATAAACTGGACAAATTTAGATTTAAAAGGGAAATAGGGAAGAATTGATTTACTAATAGGGTGGTCGACGAATGGAATAAACTTAGTAACCATGTAGTAAGCGCTGAAACTATCAGTTGTTTAAAGAAACGATTAGACAACTTTATGGATGGGGATGACAGGTGGTGATGGATACGGAGCTGCCTAGTGTAGGCCTTATGGTCTCTTGCAGTCTCCTTCATTTTTATGTTCTAATGTAAACGTCCGGGGTCGACAATTTCATGAGACCGAAACATCTGCGCCCTAACCCTCTTGTCCAGCAAGTGTGTTACTGACTGGACGCCGCGAGATAGAAAGCGTGGAAGAGGGAGACAAGACAGGAGGTGGCGAGACGAGATTGAGAAGTTTGCAGGAGTGACGTGGCAGCGGTTGGCGCGGTCGTGTGAATCATGGAATGCTATGAAGGAGGCCTTTGTTCAGTAGTGGACTCAAGATGGCCGGTTTGATTGACTGATTGATTGATTGAATGGAACGTCTGCGCACGGAGTTCCCCAGATCCTCGAGTCGTTGAGGTCATCTTGGAGTACGAAAAATACACACTCCATGGTCTGACGGGAGTCCTCACTCCGTCACACCGCCTTGGTATCGTAAGCAGCATAAGGAAGAGAGGGGGGGGAGGGTGTGGGGGGGAAGAGAAGGGGGAGAGGAGGAAAGGTGTAGAGGGAAGGAGGGGAGGTAGGGGGTACATAAATGAGGTGCGAGCGACTGTAGAATCGATAGACCGCAGTACTGTTAGGGGAGGGGGAGGGGGGAGGGGGGAATACGTGTGGGGGAGGGGGGGATCCTGTCTCCTCACGCAAGACAGTAACTTAGAAACCACCCAATGTACGAGCTCAGGGCTCCACGCAAATGCACGCAACATTCCACTTTCACACACACACACCTCGTAGCGCAGTGGTTTGAGACCCGGCTGCCACTCCGGCGGTCCGGGTTCGAATCCCGCCTAGAGCTGAAATAATTTCAGTATCGCTGTGCTTCGAGTTTTTACTCCAACTCTCGTGGGCGGAGAGTTGTGTGTGCGTGTAAGGTCACAGCATTACCCATAGATCGGTCATATATGACCTCTGAGCTCTCTTCCGGGAGGGTAATAGCTTTCGATCACGAGTCCAACACGAGAACCAAGACCATGATGAATCACACACACACACACACACACACACACACACACACACACACACACACACACACACACACTCACACACACTCACGTACACAAAATTAACCCAAATACAATATGAATACAAAACATACTTCCCCCCCCACTCTCTCTCTCTCCCTCACGTATACAAACATTTAACCAAAAATAAGAACGACATTCTGTCTAGAAGCTAGGTCGCAATTATGGTTCAAAAGTTTGAGGAGAGAGGAGGGAGAAGGCAAAGGGGAGCGGAAGTGGGAAGGGGCAACCGAAAAAAAATCATAACTGGCCAGGAAAGGTCAAGTTTAGTGTAGATAGGTTAGGCCAGGTTCGATTGTGTGACATGCAAATCTTTTAAGCTCGCAGCCAAGCAGATTAGGGCGTCGTTACTTGCGG